>NC_044982.1:141522826-141830574 GCF_008728515.1 Papio anubis
ACTCCAGCCTGGGCGACAGGGCAAAACTCCCTCTCAAAAAAAAGAAAAAAAAAGCATCTCTCAAGCCATGCTGAATGCGGTTGACCGGGTTGCAGTGTCAGGCGTGGAGTTGTTGTCCACATCATTGAAAAGGACAAAATCACCACTAGGATTGAAGGCCTGAATGGACTAACCCTGTTCCCAGAGCCCACTTTTTTTTTTTTTTTTAATAAAATATCCTTAAAAAAGAAAAAGTTAAAAATCTGACCTAAAATATTCTATAAGTTGGAAATTTTCATTTTTTATAAGTCATACATGCAGGGATCCTTTTGAAGCACTTTCTACCTATCAAACTACTAATAGTAGGTATTATTTTTGTTCTCAAAGAAAAGTGAAAAACTTTATGAAATTGGTTTGACTAGAATCTTTTCACACTATTTTTTTGCGGGGGTGGGGGATGGAGTCTTGCTCTCGCTCTGTCACCCAGGCTGGAGTGCAGTGGCGTGACCTTGGCTCACTGCAACCTCTGCCTCCCATTTCAAGTGATTCTCCTGCCTCAGCCTACTGAGTAGTAGCTGGGATTACAGGCATGCACCACAACACCCGGCTAATTTTTGTAATTTTTGTAATTTTTGTAGAGACAGGTTTTACCATGTTGGCCGCGCTGGTCTCGAACTCCTAGCCTCAAGTGATCTGCCCGCCTTGCCCTTCCAAAGCGCTGAGATTACAGGCATAAGCCACCGCGCCTCCCTTTTTTATCACCTTTCTAAAATAAATTTCATGAGTGGACCCATAATTTTGTGACACAATAGATGGAGAACATTAAGAGAAAGATAACAGGTGAGAAGAAAAGATAGTAGAATGTTTGAAATAATGTACATGAAGGGGAGTATATAGTGCTATGCACAGAAGGATGCTTGCTAAATGATATCAGATAATTCAGAGACTTTTTTTATTAAATGTGTAAAAAGCAGTTCTCATGTTACAAGCTCAAAATCAGACGAATGTATGAGGGTATATAATTGGTATATTTATAAACTGTATCACCCAAAAACTCAATGAGGACACAATCTACATTACATTCAACATTTGCATATTTACATGATATATACTGCAAAGTAAATACAAAATGAACTCCCATCATTTTAGTTCAGAACACAGGTGATATAATTTGAAAACAAAAGCAATTTTTTCAACAAAAAACAGAAGTCTCCCAAGTACCAATTCACTATTTTGTGGAAAAATACAAGACTAATTATGAGTTCCATTCCAGTTTAGTCAGTAAGATACCTTGTTTGTTTGTTTGTTTTGGTTTTAGAAACAGGGTCTCTCTCTGTCTTCCGGGCTGAAGTTCAGTGGTGCGATCAGAGTTCACTGCAGCCTTGAACTCCTGGGCTCAAAGAGTCTTCCCACCTCAGCCTCCCAAAGCACTGGGATTACAGGTGTGAGCCATCGCACTCAGTCTAGTAAGATATGTTTTTGTTACTGAAATACAGCTAAAGTTTTGGATTTTAATCACCAAAATAACAATACTTCTGGTTTACAATTGACTTTAAAATAGAGGATACTAATATATATTCATTTTCACTTTTTAAAAAATCTTCAAAACTTAAATACAATTCTGAAAGTATTTGTGCCTTGCCATTTGTTCAATAAATATGATTTGTTTTTAAATACATCACAAAAGTTCAATTAACTAACCAGAATTCTATATCTATAGCCTGTCTACTGGGGTTCAGTCTTAAGTCTGACTATCAAAAGCAGCAGCTCAGAATTTATTTCATAAAATTAATCCCAAGAGTTACTGGGTAGCTTTTAAAGTATCTCATTGCTTATAACACAACTCACTAGATAGATAGTCTATACTAGTGACTCCTGACATCAAAATTATCTGGGGAGCTTTTAAAAAAATACATGGGATCCACATCATAACTATACTAAGAATCGAGAATGTCTGTATTTTTTTTAATGTTCCCAGGTGATAATGCCATGCAGCCTAGTGTGGGAAACCCCGACCTACCACTAAGCCTGTGGTTCTCAACTTTTCAGGTGCACTGGAATCACTGAGGGAAACTTTAAACACAAAAAGCAAAGCAAAACACAGAAAAGAGCTGTGCTTCAGTAGATGGAGAGTTATGTGCAGGAATCAGCATTTTAAACAACCACGCAGTTGGTCCCAAATGACTCAGAAACACTGTACCACCTTTGTCAGATATCATATTATAATGAGTACATTCAGCAATTAGGTGACATTGTCCACAAGCCCCAATGAATCCTGTCCTAGGCAGTTTTAGCAAGTGTTTGAGGGCAACACTCAGCCTTTTCAAGTAAAATATATTTATATTCTTAAATATTAGGTCAAAGTCAACTGAATTCTGAGACCATCATTCATTAAAGAAGGCAAATGCTCTTTCCAACAATTTAAACCTTTAAACAAACCAGTTCTTAGCCCTCAACTTAAACCTAATGCTTTCTCCATCATAGTCTGATATATGTGATCAGAGGTAGTGATTCCATCTTACCAAAAATGTATTGTGGACTATAAAAGATACACATTCATACATCTTCACAGGCTCTGTACAGTCCCTATGTAATGGAGATTGGAGACCACTTGGATATTAAATAATACTGTGAAACAGTAAACAATACACTCTTGATTTTAAACAATGAAACCTCATAATATTTCCCTCAAACAATAAGTTCTTACATACAATATACAAAAAAAAAAAATTCTAGAAAACACTAAACGTATCATGCTGCCTCTTTTGTGAAGTTATTTACTAGTTTTTCACCATCCCTGTAATTATCTATAAAGTCAGTAGTTGGTGTACATCATTCCACTTCAAGAAATTTTCTGGCTTTTTTTTTTTTGAGACAGAGTCTTGCCCTGTCACCAAGGCTGGAGTGCAGTGGCGCATCTTGGCTCACTGCAACCTCTGCCTCCCGGGTTCAAGCGATTCTCCTGCCTCAGCCTCCTAAGTAGCTGGGACTACAGGTGCCCGCCACCACACCCAGCCAATTTTTGTATTTCTCGTAGAGACGGTGTTTTACCATGTTGGCCAGGATGGTCTCAATCTTTTGACCTCGTGATCCACCCACCTTGGCCTCCCAAAGTGCTGGGATCACAGGCGTGAGCCACCACGCCCTGCCTCACTTCAAGAATTTTTTTTTTTTTTTTTTGAGACGGAGTTTCACTCTGTCGCCCAGGCTGGAGTGCAGTGGCCAGATCTCAGCTCACTGCAAGCTCCGCCTCCCGGGTTTAAGCCATTCTCCTGCCTCAGCCTCCTGAGTAGGTGGGACTACAGGCGCCCGCCACCTTGCCCGGCTAGTTTTTTTGTATTTTTTAGTAGAGATGGGGTTTCACCGGGTTAGCCAGGATGGTCTCGATCTCCTGACCTCGTGATCCGCCCGTCTCGGCCTCCCAAAGTGCTGAGATTACAGGCTTGAGCCACCGCGCCCAGCCAAGAATTTTTTATAAGCACAGAAACTATATCTCAGTGTATGATAACTGTTATTATAATACTATATTGTATGATAAATATACAAGCTCATTTGAGTGTGTGATAGCTCCACCACCTCCACCAAGCTTTAGGAATAGATATAATCTACTCTGAACCCAAAAGCTGCAGAAAGCAGTGACAACGACGCTAAGAAGCAGGGAGAGTATATGGTTAGTAGAATCTATCTGGCATCTTGCTCACCTGAACTACACCTAAAGTGCTGTTATTTCTCATGCATGCACTTCTCCATTATGTTCTTCACAAACGCTCATCCCTTCTCCATAAGCCACCATGGCCAGTCCACAAACCGAACTATTTTTAATGTTCAACAGAAAAGAAAGGTAGCAACAAGTTCCTTATTTTTGTTAATTCCTTGTTTCTTATAATAAAGAGTATCACTTCCTCTCACCAAAAAGCTATAGAGCTTCTGATGAAATTCAACTGTTCAAAAGGCTCACTCACCTCTTTTCCAGGAGTAGGTGTGATTAAACAGCTGGCATTTCTTCTTAACTAAGCAATGAAAAGGCAATTACTAAAAAATCAGCATTGTATTACCAGAAAGGCAAGTCATTTCATAAAATAAGAACTGGAGAGTTTTAAATCTGTATTCATCAAGAAGCTAAAAAATTCATACTAATTTTTAACCACTTAGAGTTTTGACTCACAATAATCAAACCATTTTCCGGTTTATAAATAATTCAAGATCAAAATAATAAATTTTAAAATTAAACAAAATTTGAAAAACTTACATATAAATATCAAAAACCAAGCAACATGACGTCTGCTACTTGGAAAAAAGGCATGGAGACACAGTAATACCGGAATAAGGATTTCAACATATGACATAATGGCATAAGGCACTACCTCAACTTCAGTCTACATTAAGTCATCATAACGCAAATATGGGACAGGAGAAGAAAACACACAAACACAACTTTTCATGTCCTTTTGGCTGGTCTGGCAGTTAACTGCTTTTCTCTTTCAAACTCCTTCTCTCGTTGCTGCTCCCTTTCCAACTCTTCTTTTTGCCTCTTCTGCTGCAGTTTAAGCGCTCTTTTCTGTGTTAAAAAAAAAATTAAAAACCAAGAAAGCAATCAGGGGTTACAGGTATGGTCTAATTTGAAAATAATAGTGCTCTGCTTTGAGGTAATTCATTCACACTAATAAATTTCATCTTGGACATTTAAATTTGGGATAATTTAAGGTCCTTCTGATTCAAAAAAAATTTGTTGCTCTAAGCTGTTATTAAATGAGAACTGTAGTGCATATCCAGAGAATCTAAGCCTATCAACCCAGCTATTAGTAAAAAAGCTCAGTGTGCAGTTCAAAAAAAATGACATTTTTTAGGCTGCATGCGGTGGCTCATGTCTATAATCCTAGAACTTAGGGAGGTCGAGGCCAGGGGAGCTTGAGCTCAGGAGTTTAAGACCAGCCTCAGCAACATAGTGAGACCCTGTCTCTAATATTTCATAAACAATGACATTTTTAAAAAGAAAACAATGTACCATGAATTAATTATGCTATTGTAAATGAGGGTATAAAAGTCAAAATAAGAATACTGGCTGGGCCGGGCGCGGTGGCTCAAGCCTGTGATCCCAGCACTTTGGGAGGCCGAGACGGGCGGATCACGAGGTCAGGAAATCGAGACCATCCTGGCTAACCCGGTGAAACCTCGTCTCTACTAAAAAATACGGAAAACTGGCCGGGCGAGGGGGCGGGTGCCTATAGTGCCAGCTACTCGGGAGGCTGAGGCAGGAGAATGGCGTGAACCCGAAGGGCGGAGCTTGCAGTGAGCTGAGATCCGGCCACTGCACTCCAGTTTGGGCAACAGAGCGAGACTCCGTCTCAAAAAAAATAAAAATAAAAATAAAAGAATACTGGCTGGACACAGTGGCTCACGCCTATAATCCCAGCACTTTGGGAGGCCAAGGCGGGCGTTACCACCTGAGGTCAGGAGTTTGAGAACAGCCTGGCCAACATGACGAAACCACGTCTCTACTAAAAATACAAAAATTAGGTCGGTGTGGTGGCGGCTGCCTGTAATCCCAGCTACTTCGGGGGCTGAGGCAGGAGAATCACTTGAACCCAGGAGGCAGAGGTTGCAGTGAGCCGAGATCGCACCATTGCACTCCGGCCTGGGCAGCAAGAGCAAAATTCTGTCTCAAAAAAAAAAAAAAAACACACAACAATTAAACCTCTACTTTTGTAAAGAATGTGAAAGAATTTTCAACTCACTTTTAACTTTGATGTTTTTTCATGAAGCATCAGCATCTCTTTTCTTATATTCACCAACTTGGCATGATAGTGTTTAGCCTCAGCAAACTTAACGTGGAAAAATAAATGAAAAGTCAAGTTAAAATAGACTAAAATATCAAAATGAATAAATAAGTCAATATATAAATGACAGTTCGTGCTTCCTAAATTGGTCAAAATTTTTACAGCCTTATCTCAACATTTTAATTCCAAAATAAAGATTTCCTTATATCATTAGTAGGATTTGAAAGACATTTGATTTAGTTCAGATAGACAAAAGTATTACTAAATATAAAATAGACATATTAAGATGGGAATAGACAATATTTTGCTTTAAAAACATGTAATTATAAAATTTCAGATAAGACTATCTAACAATGCTATCAGTTTCATTTAAAAGTAAAGCATTCTCTCTGCCTTTACAAGAGAGAGACTGAGCCAGAGCACATGAAATAGTTGAAGTGTCTGCCCATATGGAAAACCCAAGCTGTGGCCACGGAGCCCTGAACAGAGAAGACTGTGGACAAGTTTAATCCTATTCCTTGGGCTCTTTTAGTCAGATTAAGCAGAATGATCTCTGTGAGGACACTTTCATTCTCAAGGAATTGTAAGTACAGACTTTACAACTCAGCCAACCTGCATAATCTAAAATGAAGTCTTATGTCAGGAGAAGATGGGAGGATAATGCAAGCCTAGAGATGTCACAGAGAAGGAGAAAAGCACCCTATTTTCAGACAAGGTTACAGAAAGAGAAGAAATGAAGGAAATGTCAGTAGAGAGATTCACAGCCTTAATGTAGCTGCAAGTAAAGTCACTGTCTGATTATCTCAGAAGTTACAGTCCCTTTTTACATATCCTGGGCCTTCCAGTTTTCAGTTCCCAGATGATAATAAAAACTACTCTTGACTAAGAGAAGAAAAAAGAGGAAGACTCCATCCTGCCCCTTCAGACCAAAGCAACAGTATTACATCTGCTTGGTTAATTCATTCAACATTCATTCATTCAACAAATATTCCTTCTGTTGCAACAGGATCTCAGTGGGGAACACAAAAGTAGGTCAGTGTAGCCTTGCCCACCTCCCTCACAAGAAACCAGGAACTACCGGGCAGATGACTCTGTATTTACTTCCGCAGGCCTCTGTCTAATGCCAGAGAATATGAATTTTGTTTTTAATTGTTATAAATGGAAAACATTAGTAAACCATCTTTGTCCAAAGAAAAGTCCATTTTTTGAGGTATGCATGAATGGCTACAGTCATGCAAACCCAGCTTCTTTTCTTCTTAATAGAGATGGGGTCTTGCTATGTTGGCCGGGTTGGTCCTAAACACCAGGCCTCAAGCCACCCTCCTACTTCAGCCTCCCAAAGTGCTGGGATTACAGTCATAAGTCACCATGCCCTGCCCACAAACGAAACTATTTTTAATGTTCATCAGAAAATAAAGGTAGCAACAAGTTCCCTTTTTGTTAATTCCTTGTTTCTTATAATAAAGAGTATCACTTCCTCTCATCAAAAAGCTATAAAACTTCTGATGAAATTTAACTGTTCAACTATTTATATTGAAAGCTATAATTGATCGTTCTCAAAGTGTCCACTTCAGCTTATGGCATTAATTTATTATAGTATTATGGATATGCCATATAATTAAATAAAATGCTAATTTAAGAAACCATGTAATTGGTAAAGAGAAATACACTTTCTTTAAAGAAAAAAAAATGGTGCCCCAAAGGTTCTTTACTTCCAGTTAGTTTTGTTTTTTGTGTTTTTTTTTTTGAAACAGGGTCTCCCTTTGTCACCCAGGCTGGAGTACAGTGGCACAATCACAGCTCACTTGTGGCCTTGACCTCCTAGGCTCAAGCAATCCTTCTACCTCAGCTCCTGGAATAGCTGAGACCACAGGCATTTGACACCATGCCGGGCTATTTTTTTAAATTACTTTTTGTAGAGATGGGTTCTCACTATGTTGCCCAGGCTGGTCTTGAACTGCTAGGCTCAAGCAATCCTCCAGCCTCAGCCTCCCAAAGTGCTGGGATTACAGGCATGAGCCGTTGTGCCCAGTCTCAGTCCTCTTTTCTAAGTCTTCAATTATGAGCAGGTCTATTCCAAATGCACAAATAAGTTCAACTTCTACAAATTACTACAATTTCTAAATTACTACAACTACTAAATTTCGTAGTTGAATTACTACAAATTCAACATTTGAAAGATAACAATTCAACACAATAGAAGTTCAATCAAGGTTTCTTGTTAAAAAGACAAATTCTAAACTTAAAATCTAGCTATTGCTAAGATGTCATTAAGTTACATCAACTAAATCATACTTACCAAAGCATTAATATCCAACATAGAATGACATTCTTTAAATTTTGAAATCTCTTGTTCCAGTGTGTCTAACAATACAACTTGGTTCTGTCTGAAACAAAAACACACAGCCAAGACAAACTCTACATATTTAAAATACTGGCCCATTAAAAGGAATCATATTCATCTTGGTTAATCGTAACAGAAATTAAGTAGGAAACATATTAACTCTCCAAGGTTTATTTAATATAGAATAGGATTTTTCAAAATAATATTCTAAAGCCACATTCTGATAACTTACTGTGTCTTTTATTCTTGCTTCAATTTCTAATAACTAAAATAATCCAATCATTTAAAAGTATTTTATTAACTGTTACTTTTAACAACTCTCTGTATTATTCCAAAAAAGAAGTTTTTTGTAGTATTTTGCCCAATAAATTCAATGTTTTGTATATCTTAAAATTGCAACATTCCCATAAAGGAAATGAGGAACAATAGTTTTCAGATTAGAGTTGAGAAAGATGCAGTATCAAGGGATAGTAAGTCAAAAAGGATAATTAAGCAGCAAGATGAAAAAAGCATAGGACTGGAAATCATAGCTTTCCCCAGCCAACAGCCAGTTATGTGATCTCAGAAATTCAGTTTATTTCTCTGGCCTAAATCTCCTCTTTTACAAAGTGAGAAGGTCAGACCAGATAATTTCTAATGTTTCTCTTTAAAATTAGGATTCAAAACTCATTGAGGAAGAGAAGCCAACTTCCTTGATATTTCTTTCCACATCAATCAATGTTAGGATCACAGGAATAAGTGACATTAAAAGGGTCACCTACCTGAATATTTTAAAGAATGCTACAAAGAAAAATATGATGTGATTTGCTTGTAAAACTGTGCTATCTAGAGAATAATGATAAAAAAAGAAATAGCAACGAAGAAGCTGACGGCAATTACAACATCTCTACTATCCAGCACTGAGTCTGGCATACCCTAGAGGTCATAAATTTGTCTCTTGGCCAGACACAATGGTTCATGCCTATAATCCCAGCATTTTGGGAGGCCAAGGAAGGAGGATTGCTTGAAGCCAGGAATTTGAGACCAGCACGGACAACAAAGCGAGACCCTCTACAAAAACTAAAAAAAAAAAAAAAAATTAGCTGGGTGTGGTGGCACACACCTGTGGTCCGAGCTACTTGGGAGGCTGAGGCAGAAGGATTGCTTGAACCCAGGAGTTAGAAGCTGCAGTGAGTTATAATCACATCACTGTACTACAGCCCATGTGACAGAGTGAGACCCCGTCTCTACAAATATAAATAAATAAATAAATAAATAAATAAATAAATAACTTTGTCCCTCCAGCTTGGACTAGAGATCACAGAAAGTGAAATACAGAATGGATGAGAGGAAAACCCAGCAAGTCAACCATCCGAGATAAGTAGAACAGCAAAAATAGGCTGTTAGAACTAGAAAACAATAGAAGGGGGAAAACAAAAAAATCAATGAAACGAAAAGATCGTTCTTTAAAAGATCAATAAAATTGATAAACCTCTAGTGAGACAATCGAGAAAAAAAAAGACCCAAAGTATTAGTATTATTCATGAAAGAGCAATAATCAGCACTGATCCCAAGACATTAAAAGGATAATAAATGAATACTTTCAACAATTCGGTGCTCATAAACGTGGTAATGTGGATGGAATGGACTAATTCTTTGAAAGATACAAACTACCAAAACTTATACAAGGAGAAACAGAAAGTTTATATAAGCCTATATTTATCAGACAAATTCAATCAGTAAGTAATAACCTTCAAAAAAGGACAGTGCCAGGACCAAATGGCTTCACTGGTAATTTTTACCAAACATTTAAGGAAGAAATGATACCAATTCCCCACAGTCTCTTCCAGAAAATACATCAGCCCTCCTTTATCTGCAGTTTTGCTTTCTTCAGTTTGAAGAGGGGTCTCACAATTCCTATTCAACATCATACGTTAAGTCCAAACTAATACAGTAAGACGAGAAAAAGAAATAAAAGATATACAAACTGAGAAGAAAGAAATAATACTGTCTTTGTTCCCAGATGATTTCCTAGTGGGAATTCCCAAAGATTCAACAAGAAACCTCCTGAAACTAATATGCAAGTATAGTAAGATTTCAGGATACAAGGTTAATATACAGAAGTCAATTTCTTTCCTGTGTACCAGCAATTAATTTGAAATTTTAAAACAATACCATTTATAGTAGTTCTGCATCCCCAGTGAAATACTGTGGTACAAATATAACAAAATATGTACAGGATCTAAATGTAAAAATTATAAAACTCTAACGAAAAATATCAAAGAAAATCTAAATAATAGAGAGACATTCCAAGTACATAGATTAAAAGACTCAACTGTTGTTGTTCAGATAGGGTCTGACTCTGTCATCCAGGTTGGACTGCAGTGGCATGATCATCATTCACTGCAGCCTAGAACTCCTGGTTCAAGGGATCCTCTGCCTCAGCCTCCCAAGTAGCTATCACTACAGGTGTACACCACCATGCCAGGTTGACTTTTTAAATATTTTTGTAGAGACAGGGTCTCATTACATTACCCAGGCTGGTCTCCAACTCCTGGCCTCAAGAGATCCTTCTGCCCCAGGCTCCCAAAGTGCTTGGATTACCAGTGTCAACCACCACGCCCAGCCCATCAATATTTTTTAAGATGTAAATTCTTCTCAACTTGATCTAAGGATTCAATGCAATGCCAATCAAAATCCCAGCAAGTTATTGTATAGATATCAACAAACTGTTTGAAAGTTCATATGGAAAGGCAAAGACATAGAAAAGCCAATATAATATTGAAGAACAAAACTGGAAGACTCACAGTACCCAATTTCAATACTTACTATAAAGCTACAGAAATCTGGCCAGGCACCGTGACTCACTCCTGTAATCCCAGCACTTTGGGAGCCCAAGGCGGGTGATCACCTGAGGTCAGGAGTTCAAGATCAGCCTGGCCAACACGGTGAAACCCCATCTCTACGAAAAATACAAAAATTAGCCCAGTGTGGTGGCACACACCTGTCACTCCAGCTACTTGGGAGGCTGAGGTGCAAGAATCAACCTCCCAGAGGCAGAGGTTGCAGTGAGCTGAGATCGTGCCACTGCATTTCAGCCCAGGCAACAGAGTGAGACCCTGTCTCAAAAAAAAAAAAAAAAAAAAAACCACAGTAACAACAAAAAGCTACAGAAATCAAGACAGCATGGTACTGGCAAAAGAACAAACATATTGATCAATGGAACAGACCAAAAACCCTTAAATAAATCTACACAGAAACAATCAACTTCTCTTTGACAAAGTTGCAAAGGCAATGCAGTGGAGAAAGGATAGTCTTTTCAACAAATAGTGGCTGGGTACAGTGGCTCATACTTGTAATCCCAGCACTTTGGGAGGCCAAGGCAGGAGGATCACTTGAGCCTAGGAATTCAAGACCAGCCAGGGCAACATGGTGAAACCTTGTCTCTACAAAAAATACAAAAATTGGCCAGGTGTGGTGCTGTGCACCTGTAGTCCCAGCTACTTGGGAGGCTGAGATGGGAGGATCACTGAGCCAGGAAATCAAGGCTGCAGTGAGCTGAGGCTGTGCCACTGCACTCCAGCCTGGGCAACACAGTGAGACCCTGTCTCAAACAACAACAACAACAAATAGTGCTGAAGCAACTGGCTATCCATGCGCAAAGAAATGAATCTATTAATAAACACAGACCTTACAGCCTCCATAAAAACTCAAAATAGGCTGGGTGCGGTGGTTCACGCCTGCAATCCCAACACTTTGGGAGGCCAAGGCGGGCGGATCACCTGAGGTCCAAGACCAGCCTGACCAACATGGAGAAATCCCATCTCCACTAAAAGTACAAAAAGTAGACAGGCGTGGTGGCGCACGCCTGTAATCCCAGCAGCTCAGGAGGCTGAGGCAGGAGAATCGCTTGAACCCAGGTTGCACATGTTGCGGTGAGATGAGATCGCGCTATTGTACTGCAGCCTGGGCAACAAGAGCGAAACTCCGTCTCAAAACAAAAAAAAAAAACTAACTCAAAATAAATCACAGGTCTAAAAGTAAAATGCAAAACTAGAACTTCTAGAAGAAAACACAGGAAAAAATCTAGGTGACCTTGGTTTGGTGATGACTTTTTAGATACAATACCAAAAGCACAATTCATAAAAGAAAAAACTGATTTAATTTTTTCTTATTTATTAAATAAATTTATTAAAATTAAAAACTCCTGCTCTGCCAAAGACACTGTAAAGAGAGTAATAAGACAAACCACAGTCTTGGAGAAAATATTTGCAAAACTCATAAAGGACTCATATCAAAAATATACAAAGAACTCTTAAAACTCAACGATAAGAAAAATAATCCAATTTTAAAATAAGCAAAAGATCTGAACAGACATCTGTTATCTAACAAAGAATTTGTCTGATCTTTGTCCCAGGTTTCTGGCACAGAGCTTCTAAAATCCTTGGAATTTTCCAAGTGACAAAAGTGTCTTTGTTATCCATGAGCTCCCCGGATCACACGTGAGTTTACACTAATAAAGTGACTCATGATGGGCCCCTAGAGCTTCGAGATGGGAGGCTAATGAAAAATAACAAAGAACATCTAAATAATAGAGACATTCCAAGTACATAGATTAAAAGACTGAATTTTTGTTGTGGAGATACGGTCTCACTCAGTCACCCAGGCTAGGGAGCAGTGGCGTGACCACAGTTCACTGCAGGCTCGAACGCCAAGCTGCTGAACACACTGATGTGCTGGCAGCAGGGGTTTCCTCTCACTGGGAGAGGAAACAGAAGTTTTGTGTTCAGGAACCTCCCAGGCAGTACCCTGTGTATCTCTTCATTGGCTAGTCCTGATCTGTACCCTTTCTAATAAAACTGTAATTTTAAGTATAGTGCTTTCCTGACCCGTAAGTCTGGCCACTCTCAAAGAAGGTTCCAGAGAATGTGGCTGGGCACAGTGGCTCACACCTGTAATCCTAGCACTTTGGGAGGCCAAGGTGGGCAGATCAGTTGAGGTCGGGAGTTCAAAACCAGCCTGGCCAACATGGTGAAACCCGTCTCTACTAAAAATACAAAAAAAAATAGCTGGGTGCGATGGTGCGCCACTTGTAATCCCATCTACTTGGGAGGCTGAGGCAAGAGAATCTCTTGAACCCAGGAGGCGGAGGTTGCAGTGAGCCGAGATCCTTTCATATGCATTTAGCACCTTAACACCAAGGATTATAACATTACTTATAATTATAAAATTAGCACAGTTATTATTCCTCTCCTTTTGCCCTAATAAAGGCCTCTTAAGTAAGTTTTCAAAGGGTAGGTCTCAGAGCAGCAGCAGTTCGTGGCCAGTGTAAAGATGACCACCACAGAAAGAAATGACAGGCCAGCCTGGGCTATCCAGAGAGGCTCTGACCCAGGAGGAGGCAGAAGCTGAGTCTGTTGTCTGTGGATGGGAGCTGATAAAGCCTGAGTATATGTTTTTGTATACTGATCCCACTCTATGGGTTCTGTTCTATCTTATCCGTTTTCTTAACATAACCTCCAATCTTTTTTTTTTCTTTTTTTTTTTGTGAGACGGAGTCTCGCTCTGTTGCCCAGGCTGGAGTACAGTGGCATGATCTCGGCTCACTGCAAGCTCCCCATCGCGGGTTCACACCATTCTCTGCCTCAGCCTCCCGAGCAGCTGGGACCAGAGGCGCCCATCAACACGCCCGGCTAATTTTTTGTATTTTTAGTAGAGACAGAGTCTCACTGTGTTAGCCAGGATGGTCTCAATCTCCTTACCTCGTGATCCACCCACCTTGATCTCCCAAAGTGCTGGGATTACAGGCATGAGCCACCACGCCCGGCCCCATCTTTACTTACTAGTAAAGTTATCTACTGGGAATGAAACAGATCATCTCAGGAAAGATACTTACAGATCTTTGGCAACTCATTTGAACTAGCAACTGAAAACAAGTGTGACTTTTATGGGGGCAGTTTTTCAGCTCTACTCGGAAACAGGTATATATCCACCTGAACAATCCCCAACAGGTTAATACTTTAATAAAATAATGATAAAACACCAAACCTAATCACAGAGGCTAGGTAAGATTTAGGAGGACTTCTCAGAAGAGATCAAACACCCTAGGAGTATTCATTTCACTTTTTACATTTAGAATACTACGTACTCCTCTATTCCCATCTGCTATCAATAAAGATATAGACATACTCAATTATAATTCCATGTTAAAAAATATTATGTCTTAACACAGTATACAAGTATACAAATTATGACTATGCCACAGAGGAAATTAGTGTATATCTGGTTTTTTATTAGCTTACGTGAGTTCCTGGAGGGCTTGTTTTGATCTCTGCAGATCTGGCAAATAATGAGAAAGCAATCCTTCTGCCAGTTGCTCCACAGCTTTGTCTTCTATAGTCAAGTCCTCTATTAACCCTTCATCTGGAGAAGTGTCACTTAAACCTGTCCCCAGCAAAAATCAAATTTAGGAACTTTTTATTTATTTTATTTATTTATTTATGTATTTATTTTTTAGGCTAGTCAACTGAAGCAGTGGGATTAGAGAAGGAACAAAGAAATCTGTAACTGGTTGTGATCAATTAGTTGTAAACACCACTGCACTCTGACCAGTCGGAACCTTTCAAATTGACACAGCTAATAAAAGGAGGCTGGGGAGTAGCAGGTAGAAAGGAAGCCCACAAATGGGGCTCAGAGCACACACACACACACTCCCAACCACAGGTATCCTTCTTTTCTTTTTAAACTTTTATCTCTGAGCTTCCTCTAAAAAATGAGTTATGAATGCTCAAAATATGTTTTTAAGTTACTACTATAAGGTAAAGCCTATGATAAATGAACATTTACACAAAATTCTGTATCTTTATATATTTTTCAGGGCAGAGGACTTATAGTTGTCACAGGATTATCAAAGGAGTCTGAAGGCCAGGAGCAGTGGCTCACACCTGTAATCCTAGCACTTTGGGAGGCCAAGGGAGGAGAATTGCTTGAGCCCAGAATGGCTGGGCATGGTGGCACACACCTGTGGTCCCAGCTATTCAGGAGGCTGAGGTGGGAGGGTAACTTGAGCCCAGAAGTTCATAGCTGCAGCGAGCTATGATCACACCACTGCACTCCAGCCTGGGCAACAGAGTGAGACCCTGTCTCAAAAAAATAAATAAATATAAAAATAAAAATAAAATAAAGGAGACTGAGGCCAAAACGTGGGTAACAGTCACTGAACTAAAGCATTCTTGCTTTCAAAAGCATGAAAAAATTATATAAACAGAAATGCAATGCCTAAAAAAAGTATGTTTTCAATTCTGTGGAAACAAAACTATAGGTCAACATTGATTTTGCATATAGTTTGATGTGTTATTTACATGTAAAAGGGGGGTTGCTGTGTTATTTGTTAGGGAGGAAAAGAGGGATTTTCTCAGAATTTCTTCTCTCTTAAGATTCAGCACCTTAATTTACCCTAGAAAATAGTGTATAATCATAGTCTTGTGTATAAATCTAGACCTGATGCTGGGATCAGTGCCTCATCACTTTCCTTTGAATAATAAAAGTGTAAGCATTGTGCCAGGTATTCAAAAACATCTAAGATGAATAACTATCAATCACCATTCCTACCAAGAAAAATACAATTTCTAAATAGGGTTTAATGGTTTGTAAGATGGAATCACTGATTTATAATCAGAGAAAAAAAAGTAAGATAGTCACTTTACTAAAATTATACACTAAAATTATGATTAATATTAAACTCTGAAACATCTCCAATTATAGTCTAGTAACCATCAGTAACATCAAATTAGATCACTCTACAGAATACAGTTATCACAACACATTACTTGTGACACATTTCTAAGTATAATTTGTACCACAGATTTAAATTTTGGCAAAACTGAGAAAAACAGGCTCGGCACAGTGGCTCACGCCTGTAATCCCAGCACTCTCGGAGGCTGAGGTGGGCGGATCACTTGAGGTCAGGAGTTTGAGACCAGCCTGGCCAACATGGTGAAACTCCATCTCTACTAAAAATACAAAAATTTCCCGGGCGTAGTGTTGTATGCCTGTAATCTCAGCTACTCGAGAGGCTAAGGCACAAGAATTGCTTGAACCTGGGAGGCGGAGGCTGTAGTGTGCCAAGATCGTGCCACTACACTCCAGCCTGCGTGACAGAGCAAGACTCTGCCTCAAAAAAAAAAAAAAAAAAAGATTGAGGAAAACAACATGCTATCATATTCAAAGTAAACTTTTTGAAAATCAAAATAAAATTATGTAATTTTTATTTTAACCCTAAGAAACACATGAACAAACAATGGACTTCTCAAAGTTGCAAGGCAACATTCAAATAGGTAAGAGTTAACTAGAAACTGAAGCACTCCACATATAAAATAAAAATACAAAAACCAACAAAAGAAAAAAATCTATATATATACATATATAGAGAGAGAGAGAGAGAAAAGTGAAGCACTTAGGGATATTAATGTACCAACTGTATAGGAAGTGAATAAATTATATCCACCAATTATGCCATTGCTTAAGGCTTGATGACAATAACAATGCAATCAGCAACTTTAAGTATTAATAAATATAGAAAACAATTTTCAGGCCGGGCGCGGTGGCTCACGCTTGTAATCCCAGCACTTTGGGAGGCCGAGGCAGGTGGATCACCTGAGGTCGGGAGTTCAAGACCAGCCTGACCAACATGGAGAAACTCTGTCTCTACTAAAAATACAAATTAGCCGGGGTGGTGGCACATGCCTGTAATCCCACCTACTCGGGAGGCTGAGGCAGGAGAATCGCTTGAACCTGGGAGGCAGAGGTTGCGGTGAGCCGAGATCGCGCCATTGCACTCCAGCTTGGGCAAAAAGAGTGAAACTCTGTCTCAAAAAAAAAAAAAAAAAAAAAAAGAAAACAATTTTCTTAATGTTTTATGAAAGGAACACCCCAAAAAAGGACATTTCAACTTTAAGGAATAACAACTAATTCACTTCACTTAAAATATATTCATACATTTTAACTCACAAACCCTCCTCCCACACCAATGTTCTGGTTAATGAGTCTCAGTTACTCATGTTTTTTGTTTGTTTGTTTGTTTTGTTTTGTTTTCCTCTCTTTTACCCTCTGCTTCTAATGGTTAAGAAGCTACTCATGTTTTTATATATATTTAATTACTAAGTTCAAGGTGCTTTATTGTGGGAGAGTAAAGAAGAAGAAAGGGAGAGTCCTTACTCTATTCATACAAGAAAGGTTTGCTGAACATCTATATTATGTACTAGGTTGTGAGGCTACAACAATAAATAAGGCAAGTCCCCTTCCCTGGAAGGGCACAATACGATGAATCACAGAAATGAGAAGTGCCATTAGAGAAACAGAAAATGTTATGAAAATTCAGGGGAGAGCGACTTTCATTAGGGAAGTCTAAGAAAAATTCTAAAGGAAGTGTGGACATTGAGCTAAAGCTCAAAGAATGGATGGAGTTTTCATTTCTCTTTGTCTATTTGAGTGTTACTCACTGTAAAAACTTAAAACGCTACAGAGGGAGGCACAAACTGAAAAGTAAAAATACTCCTTCTTACTCCAGCAGGAGCTACTCTGGAGTTTCTCACAGAGCCTTCCAGAAATTGTCTTTGCATGCCTATGCATACATTGTTTTTTATCACAAACAAAATATTACTCATACCATTCTGCAACTTTTCAAACATGCATTGTAGGTATCTTTCCATACCAACATATAGGGATCTACTACATTCTTTTTAACAGAACGGAATTCTACCATAGTTTGTTTAACCAGTCCCCCATAGATGGATTATTTAGGTTATTTTCACTTTTTGCTATTTCAAACAATGCTGCAGTGAGCTTCCCTGTTTATCTGTATATTTGTGTCACTTTCTGTAGTATAAATTCTTAGAAGTAGACTGTTGGGACAAAGAGTTTATGCATTTTTTAAATAGACATTGCCAAACTGCCCTCCTAAGAAACTGGCACCAATTTGCACTCCCACCAACAATCTGTGAGGACTGTTTCCAAATGGGGAAGAAATCCGTGGCAGGAGTGGAATGGATGCAATACGGGTAAAGAAGGCAGCATGAGGAAAGGCTGGAATACAATATAGGCTTCTTCTGGAGACGCATGGAGCATATGCAGCATAGCAATAGCGAGCTTATTTAAGACCATGTGGAAGGTCAGTAAGGGCCTCTAACTGCCAAGTTAACGGTTTGGAGCTTTGTTAATAAGTAGTGAGGAGCTATTTAAGGTTTCTGAGTACAGGAATGACATGACTTGATGTGATAGCAGTGGGACAGATGCGTTGAAAGAGTAAGACTGGAGGTGGACTAGCCTTTCAACGGCTGTTTTAAGGGTGAAATTACAAGGAGATGGAATTGTATAGGAGAATCCCTTAGAGGTGGAAGGAGAGAAAGGAAAAAGTCCAGAGCATTTTCAAAGTTTCAAGTCAGAGTAACCTACCACCATTAACAGGATGAGACACGTTTTCATTTATGTACCTGCCTTGCTGTGAGATTAGTGCAAAACAGCCACGTCAAAGTATCCAGCTAGCAGATGGAGAAGCACACAAGAGTAAAGAGAGGCCCAAGTTTCAAATACATACAAGGAAGTCACATTTATAGAAGCGACTTATGAAAGTGTGAAGAGATCTTTGAGGAAAAGCATGAACAGGAAAGTGCTGAGAGCACTATTTGGGGGTAACCCCTATATTTCTGAAACAGGAGGTAAAAGAAAAAGCATATCCAAAGCCCTGCAGCCTTTCTCATCTAGGGCCTCATCTGAATCAAAGAACACAGAAAATGCTCTGAGTGACCATTTTCTCACTTCTCCCAAGGATGGTACATAAATAGTACCATTTTGGGTGCACAGCAAGTTTATTCATTCCATTCAATGGATGCCTTAGGGCATTAGAGCTTAAATCCCTCCTGGAACTCGGTCGAGAAGACTGCTGCAGGAATAGGGATGAAGCAATTATCACCAAGCTGACCACGCATTTCATGAGTGGTCAATATTATAGGATACGTCACCTCTCTGAATTATAAGCTGATCATCTTTCTGGTAAATCCATCCCCCACCACTGCCGTATGAAAAATAACTAATGACGTATCCGAGTCAGAAACTCAGAATGGCTTCACCATCAACCGCCTCCAATTGCAGCCCAATACAAAGCTTGCCCTCGGGACTTCAGTTCCGCCCATTGCGCTGGGTAGAGGGGCCAGCGCGGTTCCCCATTTCTGCACTAGGGGCAGAGCCCGGGGGCCGTAGCTGCCAAAAGCCGCCTACTCCCTCACGGTTTCTCCGGATCCTACCCATTCCGGTCCCGGCCCCTCACACCCAGCCCGGGCCGCGCTTCCTACCCGACAGTACGTACCAGGGGTCGGCTCCCCGGCCTCCAGGCAGTAGGGTGGCCGTGTCAGGGCCCCGTCCGGAGACGACGGCCCAGGGACACTCATGTCCCTCCAGCTGGGAACAGAGAGAAGGGGCAAACGTGTGGCCCGTCAGAAGCAAGGAGGCACCTAACGACTCGTGTCTGGCCGGACAGAAGAGATTGTCGCACCCGGAAGTGACGGAAGCGAAAAACTGCAGGCTTCGGTCACGCGCTCGAGAGTTGGCTCTGCCCCAAGGCGTTGTGGGGACCCCGCGCTGATGTCGTCGTCTGGCCCCGGACGCAGTGTCAACGGACTCAGCAGAGCGGGGCTCGAGGCCCTGCGACCCGATTGGTGGGAGCTGAGGGAGGACGGTGGCGGGTTTGGGCTGCTCACCGGGTGGGTCACGAAGACCGGAAGAGCGTTGTCTTTGTTGGACGCGGGCGAGCTGTCAGGCTTTGTTCACTGAAGCTAGGGAGAAAACAGGACTTTCAGCCTTCACGCGGGACAGCTTTTTAGTGTTATCTCCCTGTTTAGGGAAAAACTTAAGAACAGGGAGTGCGCGCTTTCCCTGCGGTTTGGACCATTAAAAAATTCGGATGCCTAGGTGTCTGCGAGCCTCAGCCTTGCTAACTACGGTTTTGCCACTATTCCGGTCTCCCCTTGTTAAGTGTAGATGAAAGATTTAAGCGCTCCGTTGCAGCAGCTACTGAACAAATTCGACCAAATTATCAGAAACTGCACTTGCTGAGATCCTGTGGAATGATCTCATGAATTCTGTTGGAAAACACTTAGAAAAGGGCATATAGGCAGCTTTGGACCAAAGAAAACGATTTAGCTTTGCCACCTCTAGCTTATACCCTCTCATCTCAACTGTAATGGTGGCCTCCTGATGTTGCTCCCCAACTATGCCTGTTCAGTTTTCTCAGCTGCAAGCAAAGCTTACTTCAAAAAAATAAGAATTTGCAAGCCTCAGAAACGAGCACTGGCTCCCCATTGCCCTTATCAGTGTATTCACACCCTTTTCTCTTTGGGCCTCTTTTCCTCTTAGTATTAGCTCCTCCTTATTACCCATGGTAGGCAGAATAATAGCCCCTCAAAGATGTCCACAGCCTAAACACCAGAAGCTGTGAATGTGTTAGCTTGCATAGCAAATGGGAATTAAGGTTGTTAATTACCTGGTGTTGAAATAGGTTATCTTGGAATCGCTTTAACCAGGGAGGCAGAGGTTGCAGTGAGCTCCACTGCACTCCAGCCTGGGCGACAGGGCGAGACTCCATCTCAAAAAAAAAAAAACATTATCCTGGATTGTTCCAGCGAGCCAATTGTAATCATAAGGGCCTCCAAAACTGCAAAAGAGAGTCAAGAATGACAAGTAACTATGAAGAATGATTAGAGAGATACAACATTGTTGGCTTTGAATATAGAGGAAGGGAGTCTCCAGCATTGTGGGTGACCTCCAGAAGCTGGAACTGACAAGGAAACATTCCCCCGAAGCCTCTCTAATGCTCTGATGACACCCTGATTTTATCCTCATGCGATCATTGTTGGACTTCTGACCAACAGAACTGTGAAATAATCTATGTCTTAAGTTTGTGATAACTTGTTATAACACCAATAACAATACTACCCTTCAAGACATTCTTTATTCCATCTGAGCATTCTCCTAAAATTATACCCTTTCATGTCTGCAGTGCTCTTGCTTGTGCTTCAACATGAAATATTCTATTCTTTTGTAAACCAAAAATAAAATTCTAAACCCCACAACTGACTGATGGACCCCCTGCCCCCCCACCTCTTGGCCAAGGGCATTCCAAAGTAAACCTGAAAATCTAGTTTTTCCATCATCTAGATGGAAGTGGGGATTGGGGGTTAGTGGGGGGGGGGGGGGGGGGGGGGGGGGGGGGGGGGGGGGGATGGGTCGGGCATGCCTCATTACACCCCCCCTCCCTTTGGAATTCAGGCTCAGCTGAACAGCAGTCACATGAAAACACATCTTAAGACTGCCAGAAAAGACTTTTTCTAGCTTTTCTAGACTTTTATTTTTGACACCAAGCCAGCCTGACTCTAGTATAGCATCACGACAGATAGCAGGCCCTGAAAGAAATTGAATTATTTAACCCCAGAATATATTTCTTTGACATATTTTAAAATGGCCCTGCAAAGCTGTATCTTGTGGTGGGAAACCTACAGTCTGTAGAAAAAGCCCTGTTCCTTTCCAGGTGTTTTCCCTTACCCGGGAGAGAATTAACCAAGTCTGGCACCTTTTTAGGTCTGATAAGAGCTCTACCTGAGGCTTCATCTGCATGATAAAACCTTGATCTCAGCCGGGCTTGGTAGCTCACGCCTGTAATCCCAGCACTTTGGGAGACCAAGGCGAGTGAATCACCTGAGGTCAGGAGTTCGAGACCAGCCTGACCAACATGGTGACTGAAACCCTGTCTCTGCTAAAAATACAAAAAAAAAAAAAGCCGGGCATGGTGGCGGGTGCCTGTAATCCCAGCTTCTCGGGAAGCTGAGGCAGGAGAATCACTTGAACGTGTGAGGCAGAGGTTCCAGTGAGCCAGGATCACACCATTGCACTCCAGCCTGGGCAACAAGAGTGAAATTCTGTCTCAAAAAAAAAAAACCACCTTGGTCTCCACAACCCCTTATCTTAACCCAGACATTCTGTTGACTCCAGGTCTTTAGATAATAACTTAAGTCTTTTTTGTTTGTTTATTTCCTAATGTAAAGTCTCCCTATGTTGCCCAGGCTGCTCTGAAACTCTTGGCCTCAGACAGTCCTCTCACCTCAGCCTCCCAAAGCACTGGGATTACAGGCGTGAGCCACCACACCAGCCTGATAATCTTTCAATTGACTGTGACCCTGGAGTCTCTGCTTCCAGGTGTCCCGCCTTTCAAGACCAAGCCAATGTATATCTTACGTGTTATGATGAATGTCTTAGGTCTTCCTAAAGTATATAAAACTACACTGTAGTCTCGTCAGAGGCATTTGAACCAGAGCAACTCCATCTTGAATAGGGGCTGGGTAAAATGAGGCTGAGACCTACTGGGCTGCATCCCCAGGAGGTTAGGCATTCTTAGTCACAGGATGAGATAGGAGATCGGCACAAGATACAGGTCACAAAGACCTTGCAGTAAAGAAGCCAGCCAAATCCCACCAAAACCAAGATGGTGCCAAAAGTGACCTCTGGTCATCCTCACTGCTCGTTATTTGCTAATTATAATGCATTAGCATGCTAAAAGACACACCCACCAGCACCATGACAGTTTACAAATGCCATGGCAACATCAGGAAGTTACCCTATATGGTCTAAAAAGGAGAATAATCCTCAGTTCCAGAAATTGCCCACCCCTTTTCTGGAAAACTCGTGAATAATCCACCCCTTATTTAGCATATAATCAGGAAATAACTATAAGTGTAATCAGTGAGCAGCCTAAGCCACTGCTCTGCCTATGAGTAGCCATTCTTTATTCCTTTACTTTCTTAATAAACTTGCTTTCGCTTTATTCTATAGACTCATCAGAATTCTTTCTTGTGCAAGAACCAAGAACTCTCTCCTGGGGTCTGAATCAGTACCCCTTTCTGCTAACAGCCTGACCACCTTGGGCATATGTTCTCAGGATCTCCTGAGGCTGTGTCACGGGCCATTGGCCACTCACATTTGGCTCAAAATAAATCTCTTCAAACATTTTACAGAGTTTGACTTAATCAACATTTTCAAAGTCCTACTTTTCAGCTGGGTACGGTGGCTCAAGCCTGTAATCCCAGCACTTTGGGAGGCCGAGACGGGCGGATCACAAGGTCAGGAGATCGAGACCATCCTGGCTAACACGGTGAAACCCCCGTCTCTACTAAAAAATACAAAAAACTAGCCGGGCGAGGTGGCGGGCGCCTGTAGTCCCAGCTACTCGGGAGGCTGAGGCAGGAGAATGGCGTGAACCCGGGAGGTGGAGCTTGCAGTGAGCTGAGATCCGGCCACAGCACTCCAGCCTGGGTGACAGAGCGAGACTCCGTCTCAAAAAAAAAAAAAAAATACAAAACTTAGCTGGGCATGGTGGCACATGCCTGAAATCCCAGATATTCGGGAGGCTGAGGCAGAGAATCGCTTGAACCCAGGAGGTGGAGGTTGCAGTAAGCCGAGATGGCACCACTGCACTCCTGCCTGGGTGACAGAGCAAGACTCTGTCTCAAAAAAAGAAAAAAAGTCCTACTTCTCTTTCAAGGCTCAGTCTTAAAGCCTTTACTTTAAAATCATTCACAGTCCCACTTCTCCTTTCATTCAGAAGTTACAGTAATAACCCTTTATCAACTACAAAGCATCCTGCTATTTTAGCACTTAATCTGTTCTTTTTTCTCCCCCCGTGGTAGAGACGGGTTTTGCTCTGTTGCCCAGGCTGGTCTCGATCTCCTGAACTCAAGTGATCTGCCAGCCTCAACCTCCCAGAGTGCTAGGATTACTGGCATGAGCCACCGTGCCCGTCCACTTAATTTGTTCTTGTATTAGTTATTTTCTTTGTCTCCCTCTTTTAGATTGCAAACTCCGAACATACACTCTTATTCACGCAGAATTATAATAGGTTCTCAATAAATATTCGATGAATGAAGGAAGTATTGATTCTCTAGCCCCATTTCCAGATATCTATAATCTTTAAAGTCTGCATCACACAATATGGCATTTGATAAACTGCCTGGTAACCTTAGTTGGTTGTTAGTATTATCTCCCAACTAGATAGTAAGGCCATTTAGAATAAAGCCGTGTCCTGTGGGTTGTCTGTAGCTCTTTATCTCTTAGCAGAGTATTAACCATATTACATGGATTTAAAAATACTGGTTATTTTTTATTATTATTAAAAATAAAAACAAGGTCTCACTATATTGCCCAGGCTCATCTTGAAATCCTGAGCCTGAGTGATCCTCCTGCCTCAGTCTCCCAAAGTGTTGGGATTACAGGTGGAGCCACCATACCCGGCCAAAATACTAGTTATTTAAATTCAGTGGATGAAATTAAACTGTTACACCCTGCCAATTTTTCATTATCTTCTATTTTGCTTTACGGAACAATTCATGTTGGAAATTTGATGATCTTTTTCGGCATTTTAACTTTACTTAATGTGACAAAAACTAATCAGCTAAATAGACAAGGAGGACTTTGTACCAAACCCATCTTGCTTTTCTCTTTCTCCTTTTCCCTCTACCCCCACAGATTTCAGCTGAATGCATCTGTTAGAGGCATGCCAAGCAGAGCGACTCCGTCTTGAACAGAGGCTGGGTAAAAGGAGGCTGAGACCTGCTGGGTTGCTTTCCCAGGAGCACAGGCATTCTTAGTAACAGGATGAGACAGAAGGTTGGCCCAAGATGCAGGTCACAAAGACCCCGCTGATAAAACAGGATGCAGTAAAGAAGCTGGCCAAAACCAAGCTGGTGACAAAAGTGACCTCTGGTCGTCCTCACTGATCATTATACACTAATTTTAATGCATTAACACACAAAAAGATACTCCCACCAGCATCAACACAGTTTACAAATGCCATAGCAACGTTCAGAAGTTACTCTATATGGTCCAAAAAGGGGAGGAACCCTCAGTTCCAGGAATTCCCCACTCGTTTCCTGGAAAACTCATTGAATATCCACCCCTTGTTTAGCATATGATCAAGAAACAGCCATAAGTATACTGAGCCAATCGGCCCATGCCACTGCTCTGCCTATGGAGTAGCCATTCTTTTTTATTTTTTGAGATGGAGACTCTCTCTGTCGCCCAGGCTGGAGTGCAGTGGCTCAATCTCGGCTCACCGCAAGCTCCGCCTCCCAGGTTCACGCCATTCTTCTGCCTCAGCCTCCTGAAAAGCTGGGACTACAGGCACCCGCCACCAAGCTCGGCTAATTTTTTGTATTTTTAGTAGAGATGGGGTTTCACCGTGTTAGCCAGATGGTTTCGATCTCCTGACCTCGTGATGTGCCTGCCTCAGCCTCCCAAAGTGCTAGGATTACAGGCATGAGCCACCGTGCCCGGCTCGTAGCCATTCTTTTGTTTGTTTACTTCTCTAATAAACTTGCTTTCACTTTACTTTGTGGACTCATCCCAAATTCTTTCTTGCACGTGACCCAAAAACCCTCTCTTGGGGTTACTAACACATCAGGTGCTTGTCAAATACCCTGTGTGTTCCAGTCTCTGTGAAATGGCTGCTACATGCTTAACATAACACTACACAGAGCTCAAAAGCAAAATACTGGAATTTGATTGCAAGGACGTAGATACAGTTTCCTGATTTATATGTCTTTTAAAATGCCTTTCATCTCTCCCATTCCCTTTTATGCACCAAAGTTATAATTCACTCCAAACACCTGAATACCTAGAACTGGACTAGGCATTGTAGGGGTAAAAGTAAAAATCCTAGTTCCTGTCCACAAGAATTTTTATTCTACCATTTAAACATAGCAGAATTAGTGAGCATGACAATAAAGTGCTAAATTATGTGGAACAGACCTAGAGGAATATAAAGGACATGATGTCATCTTAGTTTCCTATAGCTAGTGTAACAAATTACAAACGTGGTAGCTTAAAACAACACAGTTTTTTTGTTTGTTTGTTGTTGTTGTTGTTGTTTTTGAGATGGAGTCTCGCTGTGTCACCCAGGCTGGAGTGCAGTGGCGCCATCTGTGCTCACCGCAAATTCCACCTCCCGAGTTCATGCCATTGTCCTGCCTCAGCCTCCGGAGTTGCTGGAACTACAGGTGCCTGCCACCACGCCTGGCTAATTTTTTGTAATTTTAGTAGAGACGGGGTTTCACCGTGTTAGCCAGGATGGTCTCAATCTCCTGACCTCGCAATCTGCCCACCTCAGCCTCCCAAAGTGCTGGGATTACGGGTGTGAGCCACAGTGCCCGGCCAACAGTTTTATTTTCTTACGGGTCTGGAGCTTAGAAGTCTGAAATCAGGCTCGGTGGGCTGAAATGAAAGTGTCAGCACAGCTCCTTACTTTCTGGAGGCTCCAGGGAAGAATCTGCTTCCCTAGAATTTTGCCTCTTCCAGTTTACAGAGAGGCTGCAACTTTTTTGTCTCATGGCCCGACATCACATGGCCTTTTTCCCCATGCTTTCATTGTCACATAACCATCTCTCCCACCTGATCCTCCTGCCACCTTTATATAAGGACGCTTGTGATTACATTAAGCCCACCTGCATAATCCAGGCTACTCTTCCCATCTCAAGGTCCTTAATTTAATTACATCGGCAAAGTCCCTTCTGCCACGGAGGCTAGCATTCACAGACTCCGAGGACTTGAATATGGACATCTTTGGGGGGCCATTATTCATCCTATCACAGATGTGCAGTTGTATAGTGCACAAGTGGAAAGTAACTAAGGAAAGCTTTAAATTTTAATAGAGGAAATGGGATTTAAGCCATACCTTAAAAGACAGGTAAAATGTAATCTGAAGAGAAAAATTAGTAAAGCCTTTCAGGCAGGAAAAAAACATCATAAGTAGCAAAAATCTACTTCAGAGTCAAGGGCCTCAAGGCACTAACTGTCCTCTGGAGAAGACAACAGTGACACAGATTAAATGGTTAGTAGGAGGACCTAATGGAGAAAGGTATTGCATAGTCTGTTAGACCAAAAGAATTTAAGAAGACAAAAGAACATAAAATGTAGCTCTGAATAAGTTAGTTCAAAGAAACTATATCTCAAAAGTGTTAAACACTCTGTGTGTGTGTGTGTGTGTGTGTTGTATTCACAGCAAAAATAAGGCCATTGGATTTCAAGGACTATGAAATGCAAAAGAGGAAGAGCAAATATAATGCAATAAATACATCAAAACTTAATTCACCTTTTAGTTTTGCTATTTTAAATTTTTCTATATCCTTTATTTTTTGCTGACCTAAAGGGAGAAGGTGGGTAAGAGATTCAAGTAAAGAAAGAAATATTAGTCCATGAATATTTTCTGTTCCTTTTATGGATCAGATGTCCTATATTTAGAATGTGTTTGACCTACTTATCTCACAGACATTTATTTCCACCCTCCCCTTTATCTCTCTCTTGATCTTTTTCCAAAAACAGAAGAAAGTATTGGAGGAAGACAAAGCAGGGGGTGGCACAAAAGATTTCAGTGAGTAAGATGTAAGGACTGGCCAGGTGCAGTGGCTCATGCCTGTAATCCCAGAATTTTGGGAGGCGGAGGTGGGCAGATCACTTGAGGCAAGGAGTTCAAGACCAGCCTGGCCAACCTAGGGAAACCCCATTTCTACAAAAAATACAAAAAATTACCAGCCGCGGTGGCTCATGTCTGTAATCCCAGCTACTCAGGAGGCTGAGGCACGAGAATCGCTTGAACCTGGGAGGTGGAGGTTGCAGTGAGCAGAGATTGCACCACTGCACTCCAGCCTAGGTGACAGAGCGAGACTCTGTCTCAAAAATAGAAAAAAAAAAAAGATGTAATTACCAGGGCTGCAGAGAAAAAGGGAGGGGAAAGGGGAAGATATACAAGAGAAAGATATTGCAGCCCATGACCTTATGCTTCTATTGGATAGATGTTGAAAATGTGAACACATTCATATAGGCTGAGGCTCTTGCAAAATAATTAAAAGGGAGGGAAGAAGTAAGTAGAAAATCAAAGAAATTGAAGTACTAAAGAAAAACAGTTTACCATTTTGCCTATGGTTAGCCACTTTTTAAAAAACCACTTTTCACTTGTATTTACATAAGAAATATTCTTTCACATTAGCAAAGTGCTGAAATACTTCCACCCACTGTAACTCTGCTATACTTTCCACATTCATTCCTCGCATTATATAACAAACATATTTTTACATGGGTTATTTCACCAACACCTCCTCCTAACTCTGCCACCAAAAAGTTTTGCAAAATATATGCAGAAGTCAAGAGCAATGGCTTTTGAAATTTTTAGAAAATGAACACAATTACTAGAAACATTTTATTTTAGGGATCATGGCTCACTGAAACCTTGACCTCCTGGGTTTGAGCAACCCTCCCGCCTCAGCCTCTCAAACAGCTGGGAGCACAGTCAGGCACACCATGACCCAATAATTTATTTTTATTTTTTGTAGAGATGGGGAGGTCTCCCTGTGTTGCCCAGGCTGGTCTCAAACTCCTGGCTCAAGCAATCTTCCCACCTCGGCCTCCCGAAGTGTTGGAATTATGGGCATGAGCCACCATGCCTGGCTGCAATATTTGACATAAACAAATACAAGCCAAGTTTTGTTCAAACTTCTATTTTCTTTTTTTGAGACAGGGTCTCACTCTATGCCCAGGCTGGAGTGCAATTTCACAATCATGGCTCACTGTAGCCTCAACCTTCCGGACTCAAGCGATCCTCCCACCTCAGTCCCCCAAGTAGCTGGGACTACCAGAGCACACCACCACACCTGGCTAATTTGTGTATTTTTTTGTAGAGACGGGGTCTCACTATGTTACCCAGGCTGGTCTTGAACCCCTGAGCTCAAGTGATCCACCTGCCTCAGCCTCCCAAGTGCTAGGATTACAAGCATGAGCCACTGCACCTGACCCAAACTTCTATTTTCATATAAACACTAAAGTAATTTTTTTTTTTTTTTTTTTTTGAGACAGAGTCTTGCTCTGTCACCCAGCCTGGAGTGCAGTGGCACAATCTTGGCTCACTGCAGCCTCTGCCTCCCGGGTTTAAGCAATTCTCCTGCCTCAGCCTCCCAAGTAGCTGGGATTACAGGCACGTACCACCACCCCAGCTAATTTTTTTTTTTTTGAAACGTATTTTAGTAGAGACAGGATTTCACCATATTGGCCAGACTGGTCTCAAACTCCCAACCTCAGTTGATCCACCTGCCTTGGCCTCCCAAAGTGCTGGGATTACCGGTGTGAGCCACCATGCCCAGCCTCAAGTAGTTTATTAAAATAAGAGATTGAAAGTCAACTTTCCTTATCTCTTTTATGTTATTCAAGGGTCACTAGAGATACCATATCAGGTACTGTACAGTCAGACAGGCTAGGCGATGGTCCTGTAATAACCTTCACATCTCAGGGCTTAACACACACACATCTATTTTATGAAGGACTCTGTTTCACAAAGTCTTCACTCAGAGACCCAGGCTGACAGTCTCCACCATAAGCAGGAACACCCCCAGTCATTACCATGGGAAGAAGAAACATGGCAAATTGCACCCTAACTCTTGAAGACTTTCACCTTCAAGGTGACAGAGGTTACATTTCATTGCCCACAGCCAGCCACATGGCTACATCCAACATCAAAGGGGTGGGGAAGCATTTTCCTAGCAGGTGCTTGGGAAAGGAGAAAAATAGAATGTGAATAGTATCAGTGACTATCACAGGTGCCAGCAATTAGAGTCTTTCTTCTATTAGAGTCTTTCTTCTTGAGGCAATCTGAGAAAAGGCAGGTTTTTTTAGAATGGGATTTTTTTATAGCCTTTTTTTTTTTTTTTTTTTTTGAGATGGAGTTTCGCTCTTGTTTTCCAGGCCTGAGTGCAATGGTGCAATCTCAGCTTACCACAACCTCTGCCTCCCGGGTTCAAATGATTCTCCTGCCTCAGCTTCCCAGTAGCTGGGATTATAGGCATGTGCCTAATTTTGTATTTTCAGTAGAGACAAGGTTTCTCCATGTTGGTCAGGCTTGTCTAGAACTCCCGACCTCAGGTGATCCACCCTCCTCGGTCTCCCACAGTGCTGGGATTACAGGCGTGAGCCACCATGCCCGGCCTAGACTTTATTTTTTGGAACAGTTTTGGGTTTACAATAAATTGAGAAAAAGTACAGAGGTCCCCTATGTCCTCTGCTCACACACACTCATACCCCTCACTACCAAAATATCCCACCAAAATGATTCACGTATTACAATCAATGAACCTACATTAATACATCGTTATCACCCAAAGTCCATAGTTTGCATTAGGATTCACTCTTGATATTCCCCATTCTATGGGTTTTGATGTATAATGGCATATATTCACCACTGGAGTGTCATACAAGATAGTTCCACGGCCCCAAAAGTCATCTGTGCTCACCTATTCACCCCTCACTCCCTGCAGCTCCTGGCCACCACTGATCTTTTGACTGCATAGTTTTGCCCTCCCCAGATTGTCACATAATTGGAATCGTACAGTATGTAGTCTTTTCAGACTGCCTTCTTTCACTTAGTAATATGCATTTAAGCTTCCTCCATATCTTTTCATGGCTTAAGAACTCATTTCTTTTAGCACTGAATAATGTTCCATTGTATGAATATACCACAGCTTGTACATTCAGCCACTGAAAGACATCTTGGTTGTTCCCAAGTTTTGGCAATTATGAATAAAACTGCTATTAATGCCATGTGCAGATTTTTGTGTATATGTAAGTTTTCAGATCAGTTGGGTAAATACCAAGCAGTGAGATTTCTGGATCATAGGGTAAGAGTATGTTTAGTTTTGTAAGAAACTACCAAACACTCTTCCAAAGTGGCTGTACCATTTTGCATACCAACGTGCAGTGAATGAGGGTTGCTGTTGCTCTACATCCACACCAGCATTTGGTGGTGTCAGTATTTTGAATTTCACCCATTGTAATGGTTGTGTAGTGGTATTTCATTGTTTTAATTTGCAACTTCCTAATGGCATATGATGTTGAGCATCTTTTCATATGTTTCTTTGCTATCTATATAATTTTCTTCAATGAGATGTGAGGTGAGATCTTTTACACATATTTGAAGCAGGTTGTTTTCTTATCACTGAGTTTTAAGAGTTCTTTGTATATTTTGCATAATAGTACTTTATCAGACATGGTTTTTTGTTTGTTTGTTTTGTTTTGTTTTTTGTAGACGAAGTCTCACTCTGCCACCCAGCTCAGAGAGCAGTGGTGCAGTCCTGGCTCACTGCAACCTCTGCCTCCTGGGTTCATGTGATTCTCATGCCTCAGCCTCCCAACTAGCTGGGATTACAGGCATGCACCACCACACCCAGCTAATTTTTGTATTTTTAGTAGAGACAGGGTTTCACCATGTTGGCCAGGCTGATCTCAAACTCGTGACCACAGGTGATCTACCTGCCTCAGCCTCCCAAAGTACTGGGATTACAGGTGTGCACCTGGCCTATCAGACATGTTTCTGAAAATATTTTCTCCCAGTCTATGGCTGGTCTTCCCATTCTCTTGCTTTAATTTTTAAAACTAACATTAGAAAGCAACTTAGGACAGTATACCTGTATAGAAAGAGGGCAGAATTTCAAATCACTCACAAAAGCACATGACCAGTTTTGACATTTATAGTCAGGGACACCTTTCTGAGGTATACCTCAGTAGAAATGATGGCAGCAGCAACTCATCTAGAGTGGCCATTGCCAAGACGCCAGCTACAGCAGGGAGGCACTGGGTATTTCCTTAAAGGAAAATACACTGCATGGAGCAGGCAGGGGCCCTGCCCTTCCAAGATGCCACTGCAGCTGTCCTGCAGTGGCTGCAGACCCAGGTGTCTCTGTGCTCTTGGGAGCCTGGGAGGGCCCCCCTCCCACTGCCAGCGCCTATTCCTGCTGCCTAGCTTCTCCCACTGTCAGTACCTGCTCCAATTGTGGAGCAAGGTTGGGGCCAAGCCCCAGCACTGTTGCAGCCTGGCCAGGTAGGCTTACGCTCAGAGCAGTGCTGACACACCAGCCCCCTGCTGCATCAGTCCCCTCCAGACTTTGGGTGATGAGGATCGTGGAGGAAAGCTGAGGGGCACTGCAGGCAGCTCAACACTGGCCTGCAGGCACCTCTTGGCACAAACATCCTGGGTGCTAACGAATGGCCGTGAGAGGCAGACAGGCTCCTGGGAGGAAGGGGGTGGGTCCCCACTGAAGCCCCACCTTCAAGCCAGGGAAGGTCCTACCAGTCCTGCCCACCAGACAAGGAACTTGCAGTGCTTTTTCCTGAGCCCACCCATTGCTGCCCATGGACCAATCAGCATACACTTCCCCCCCACTCTGAATGAAGACCATAAAAACCCCAGACTCAGCCAGAGCAGGGCAGACATCTGGATGGCCAGCTGCATAGAGGAACTACTCTCTCTGCTGAGAGCTGAACACTTGTAGGGATGACCTGTCAGCAAAGAGGAGCCACCCACTCCAGGCCTCCTCTCTGCTGAGAGCTGCACACTCGATGGGATGTCCTGCCCACAGAGAGGAGCTGCTCGCTGAGCATGAGAATCACTTGAACCCAGGAGGGTCTCCTCTGAGCTGTTCTAACACTCAGTAAAGTTCTTCTTCGTCTTGCTCACCGTCCATTTGTCTGCATACATCATTCTTCCTGGACACAGGACAAGAACTCGGGCAAAGGCACCACCAGGCACAGAGGTTTCCGGCCAGAAAAGCAACACCTCAAAGATCCCAAAAAAAGAAAGAGCGAAGGGCTAAAGTCAAAAGATTTGTTTCAAGCCCAGCTAAGATAATCATTAGCTGTATTAGATTTTTGTCTAACTAACTAGCCAGTAAAGAAGTCCAGACCTTCCTAAGCAAACAAAGGGAGTTTTGATCCACAGGAGTCTCTCCCTTTCTCTCCCTTCAGTTCTCCACACCGCTTTCTCCTATGTAGCATTTACTCTAGCAGCTCTCTCAATGTGATAGGAAAATAGCTCCAGGGTTTCATGATCCTTACATCTCCCAAGTGAAGCCAGCTTGCTCCTAGCATTAAAAAAAAAAAAAAAAATTTGGCCAGGCGCGGTGGCTCAAGCCTGTAATCCCAGCACTTTGGGAGGCCAAGACGGGCGGATCATGAGGTCAGGAGATCAAGACCATCCTGGCTAACATGGTGAAACCCCGTCTCTACTAAAAAATACAAAACTAGCCGGGCGAAGTGGCGGGCGCCTGTAGTCCCAGCTACTCGGGAGGCTGAGGCAGGAGAATGGCTAAACCCGGGAGGTGGAGCTTGCAGTGAGATGAGATCCGGCCACGGCACTCCAGCCTGGGTGACAGAGCAAGACTCCGTCTCAAAAAAGAAAAAAAAAAAAAATTTGAAACCAGGCACAGTGGCTCACACTTGTAATCCCAGCACTTTGGGAGGCTGAAGCAGGTGGCTTGCTTGAGGTCAGGAGTTCGAGACCAGCCTGGCCAACAGAGTAAAACTCCGTCTCTACTAAAAATACAAAAATTAGCCAGGTGTGGTGGCAAATGCCTGTAATCCCAGCTACTGAGGCAGGAGAAGGGCGTAAACCCGGGAGGCGGAGCTTGCAGTGAACTGAGATCCGGCCACTGCACTCCAGCCTGGGTGACAGCGCTGTTATGTGTGACCCACACTGACCCATCAGGGTCCACTATATTCCCCTGGATGCAGAGATTGGTGTATGGGTGGGCATGTGATCCAAGTTATTTTTATTTTTATTTTTTTCGAGATGGAGTCTTGCTTTGTTGCCCAGGCTGGAGTGCAGTGGTGCAATCTTGGCTCACTGCAGCCTCCGTCTCCTGGGTTCAAGCAATTCTCCTACCTCAGCCTCCCAAGTAGCTGGGATTACAGGCATTTGCCACCACACCTGGCTAATTTTTGTATTTTTAGTAGAGACGGAGTTTTACTCTGTTGGCCAGGCTGGTCTCGAACTCCTGACCTCAAGCAAGCCACCTGCTTCAGCCTCCCAAAGTGCTGGGATTACAAGTGTGAGCCACTGTGCCTGGTTTCAAATTTTTTTTTTTTTTCTTTTTTGAGACGGAGTCTTGCTCTGTCACCCAGGCTGGAGTGCCGTGGCCGGATCTCATCTCACTGCAAGCTCCACCTCCCGGGTTTAGCCATTCTCCTGCCTCAGCCTCCCGAGTAGCTGGGACTACAGGTGCCCGCCACTACTCCCGGCTAGTTTTTTTTTTATTTTTTAGTAGAGACGGGGTTTCACCGTGTTAGCCAGGATGGTCTCGATCTCCTGACCTTGTGATCCGCCCGTCTTGGCCTCCCAAAGTGCTGGGATTACAGGCTTGAGCCACCGCGCCCGGCCTGAACCTCTGTTTTTTATCAGTAACAGAGGCATGCTTATGATAATACTAGACCCATTACTCCGTGTAGTTCTTGTAAGAATCAAGCACATATTACATGAACAAGATTTGTAAACTGTTGCAAGACACTATTGTAAATAATAGCACCCACTAACCGAGCATTTATTATGGCTAGAAGAAATAGTATTATTTCTGTTATTAGTGTCTTGGATACATATATTCACTAACTTTAATGTGATCTCTTAAATAGACTTTAGGTTTCCTAAGTAACCATTCAACCTTAATTTGGCTTCTTATGTAGACTTTCCTGTTGAAATAAGAGGGACTAAATGACTTAAATGAATATCAGAGGGCTTGGCAATTCTATGTTTTACTGAAATTCACTTCGTTTTTGCAAATCAACTTCATACAATAGGCAGTTTTTTAGTGGTTAATGTCAACTGGCTAAGCTGGCAACTAAAGTTCCAAACCTGCAAAGTTAGACAGTCAAGCTGTGAGGGATAGAGAACATCACCAATACCAGTGTTCTGCTTCCATTGGCAGGTGGGGTATCTTTTTAATTTTTTATTTAGTATTATCAAATCTGACAGTAAATGAATATCCAAAATATTGAGTGTTAATCATTTGAAATAGTATCAGTGTTTTTGAACTATTAGTAAAACTAGTCACAGATGGTGATTCATTCAAGTAACTTTAACTATTATTCAAAAGACAGCTATTCTTCTTCCACTTTGGGGTTTACACAAAACTCATTTGTTAATCTGATATGTAGACATTGAAGTAGCCATACGTCATTATTACTTTATTCTCTTTCTATGTTATGGAAAAAGTGTGATTTTAATGACCATAGGCATCATATATTATTCCAGGACTCAGCTTTCCTTTTAGGATAGATTTATTTAAATTAGCTAGGAGATAGATCATGCTTCATTTAAAATTGCTAAAATAAGTACTTGCATTAGCTTTGCAAAATAGTCCTTTTTTTACTTAAAATGTTCTCTTCAAAGTGTTTCAGTGCTAAATGTGAATTATTTCCAAAGATTCTCCAGATCAAAAGGTGAGATGATATTTTAAAAATTCAATTTCCTTATAATGTAATGAGGTCAATAATACAAAGAGTTCAGAGTCTCCAATTCCTTTTTCAATTTAAAAATGCCAGTGGATCAAGTAATTTCTAAATTATTGCCCTAGTCTTTGGACTTCCTGTAAATTTCTTGTCAATATTTTTTGAATTTATTTATGAAAGTGCTGTCTTTAAAATTAATTATTCACTTATCTTCATTTTAAAGTATTTTTTTCTAAACTGCTTATTTGATGTAGTAGATGAAAGAGTATATTTAAAGGCATTAATTTTTATTAACAGCTAAATATTTCAAGATGTCATTTTTCCCTCTAAGTTTTCAGAAAAATCTCTATTATGTGCTCCCAGAGGGAAAAATAGACTTTAAATTAATTTACTTAATAAAGAGATAAATATAGTCTGTCTGTATCTCGTCATAAACTTAGCAGAACTAATCCCTGAATGCCAATGACTACTGCAGGATTTTATCAGTCCTGGTTACCCTCAGTCCCACCCTCACCTTCCCTGCTCTGCCCCCTACCACAGGGGCTGGCTTTCCTGGTCCCCGTGCCAGCTTGCTTCCAGCTGAGTTTGGCCAATGGGAGGCACTAGTAGAGGTTACAGGCTGGGAGATTGGAAGTGGGTGGTAAAGAAGAAATTAAGGTATTTCTCCTTCCTTTTTGCCTCAGAAGGCAACTGGAGCAATGACTGGCTCTCCCATCTGGCCCCAGCTCCCAACTGAAGAGTCCTGCTGTGAGTCCAACTTTGTCAGATATATCAGTCAGGGTCCAATCAGGAAAAATAATGCACACAGTAATTTAAACAGGAAAAATTTAATATAGAAAATTAGGCCAGGCACAGTGGCTCACGCCTGTAATACCAGCACTTTGAAAGGCCAAGGAGGGAGAATTGCCTGGACCCAGGAGTTCAAGACCAGCCTGGACAACATAGCAAGGTCCCAACTCAAAAAATAAAATTAAATTAAGTTAAATTAAAATTTTAAAAAAAGAAAATTTATTAGAGAGATATTGGAGTAACGCAGTAAGAAAGAGAATTCTAAAGAATACAAGAATAGCAGATATAAGGAGCAGTCACAACCCTGGGACTGAGATAAAGCATCCAAGTAAGATCTCTGCAACCTCACCAAGACAAAAATCCAGATCTTGTTGGAGAGGGAATAGGCTTGGCTCACTGGATAGTGAAGCTGAGGTGCCATGCCAGAAGCACTTGCTGAGGTACTAACAGAAGCTGTCTACAGAGAGATACCAAACCTTGCCACCCATTGCAAAGCTACCTTAGGCGATGCTGGGGAAATTCCCCATGGGGAGGTACTGTGTGCTGCCAGCTAGGAAATACTGCAGAAGCTGCATGCACAAGCTGGGCACTACAGAAGCCATGTGTGTTGCAGGAGCCAAGTATGGCAGATGCTGTACATACTGCAGGAACACCGTGAGAGGAACACATGGAAGTCAGAAAGAGAGAGAAAAAAAAACCTTCCTCCTGCAATGTCTCTCCAGCACTGTCTACCAGCAAAGCTTAATATCATGTAGGAGGAGAACTATTTACAGGGCCTGTATTAGTTTGCTATTGATGCATAACATATCACCACAAACTTAGTGGCTTAAACAACACAAAGTTATTATTGCACAGCTCCTGCGGCTTAGGAGTCTGGCACATCTTGTCTGGGTACTCTGCTTAAGGTCTCACATAGCTGAAATCAAGGTGTCAGCTGGCTACATATTCATCTGGAGGATCAAGTAGGAAGTGATCCACTTCCAAGTTCATTTAGGTCATTGGCAGAATTTAGTTCCTTGCAGTTGTAGAACTGAAGACCTTGTGTTTCTTGCTGGCTGTCAACCAGGGACCACTCTCAACAACTAGAGGGTACTCTGGCCATGTCGCCCCCTCCATGGGCCCTCTTAACTTTGAATCTCCTCTCCCAAGAAAAGTCCTCTTTCCCTTTCAAGAAAGCACCTGAGTAGGTCAGACCCACTCAGGAAAACCACCCTTCGATTAACTCGAAGTCAACTGATTTGAGATCTCAATTACATCTTCATCTTTGTCATCTGATGTAACCTAATCACGGGAGTAAAATCCATCATGTTCACAGTCCCATCTATACTCAAGGAAAAGGGATTACACAGGACCTGGACAAGGTCCTGTAAGAATCTTGGGGGCCATCTTAGAATTATGACTACAGGCAATGAAGAATGGATTTGGAGTGAAGAGACAATAAATTGATGACTGGCATACCAGGTAACCCCTACCCCTGGGTTCCAGGAATACCACTTCTTCTCCAGCCAAGGGTACAGTGGCTGCCTATCATTGCTAATCTCTGGATTGCCTCACCATCCCCTGTTGATTAACAATTCTCTATCAATAGTAACAATTCTCTATCATAAACTCTATTTTCAAATACTCAGAATCATTTATGTCTTCCTAATTGGAACCTTACTAAGACAAAGTTTTGCTAATATCTTTTCACCTAGGTAATGTTAGCTAAAACCATAAAAGTGGCGATGTCTGTCAATGTAACTGGGGTCTGTCAATGTAACTGGGGTCTGTGTGATAGCTGTGCCTATGTGATAGCTGTACCCTCTGAGCCTGCTTGTACCCAGTCCAGATGTACCACTTCCCAATTACAATGGGTTGCTGTTAGGCCTACCTGACCTTATGACTTGGTGGTTCTTGTAGAACCCAGAAGCTAGCTCATAATGGGCCCTTCTGGTCACATGGATACATATTACATAATCAGATGCTCTATTTCTGTCAAGGCCAGTAGCATACCAGAAGCTGATTTTTAAAAGGTCTATAAATTCTGTGTAGATGGTGGGCTGTGTTCCAAATCGTAGGGTCTATGTGGGCTTGCCATAAACTGCACAAGACATCTTTTCCCACCATTGATACCTCCAACATCATAGGGGCTTCTCCATCTTAAGGCCCAAATAACAGTGCTGCCTGCACCACAGGCAGGACCTGGTGCAAAGCCATGTCTTGCTCTGGAGAGCTTTCCACATTACACCAGAAATGAGCTGGAGCTTGGTATATGCTGCCACCAGAACATAGAGTTCTACCAGGTATTGCGTTTCCTTCCTAGTGATGGCAGATACAAACTCAACAATGTATCCTTTACTTCAGAGGGGATGTCCTAGCATGCCCTCCACTAAACCTTTAAAAACTCCAGCCGGGCGCGGTGGCTCAAGCCTGTAATCCCAGCACTTTGGGAGGCCAAGACGGGCAGATCACGAGGTCAGGAGATCAAGACCATCCTGGCTAACACGGTGAAACCCCGTCTCTACTTTAAAAATACAAAAAACTAGCCAGGTGTGGTGGTGGGCGCCTGTAGTTCCAGCTACTCGGGAGGCTGAGGCAGGAGAATGGCGTAAACCCGGGAGGCGGAGCTTGCAGTGAGTGGAGATCGAGCCACTGCACTCCAGCCTGGGCTACAGAGCGAGACTCCGTCTCAAAAAAAAACAAAAACAAAAACAAAAACAAAAAAAACAAAACTTCACTGATGTCTTAGAACACTGAATCTTCATAAGGTTTCTCTCCCACTCTCTGGAGCACAAATTTTTTTTCCAGGGCCACCCACATGTTGGCGACTTCTTGCTCATCCAGTTCAATGAAGTGATAGTTGTAATAAACCAATGTGATAATCTGCATCTCCAGGTGATCTGAATGTCTTTCTACTATATTATGTGAAAGGACAGAAAAGTTAACATAGCCCTAGGGTGGAAACATAAATTAATACTTATTGTGTCCATTCCCACATGAATGCAAACTGATTCTTTTTTTCTTCTTCTTTCTTTTTTTTTTTTAATTGAGACAGGGTCTCACTCTGTTGCCCAGTCTGGAGTGCAGTGGTGCAATCTTGGCTCACTGCAACCTCTGCCTCCCAGGCTCAAGCCATCCTCCCACTTCAGCTTCCCAAGTGGCTGGGACTAGAGGTGTGAGTCACTACGCTGAGCTAATTTTTGCAATTTGTAGAGATGGTGTTTCGCCATGTTGCCCAGGCTCGTCTTAAGCTCCTAAGCTCAAGGGATCCTTCCACGTTGGCCTCCCAAAGTGCTGGGATTACAGGCGTGAGCCACTACACCTGGCCTGAACTGATTCTTATTCTCCTTTCTTATCAGGATGGAAATGACTGTATTCATCAGGCCAACAGTCTGTACCTGAGATCATACTAGTCTTCACTGGCAAGGATACATCTGGCACGGCAGACTTCACCCACTGGGTTCTGGACCTGAAAACTGGCTCAGATACAGAAACTGGCCAAGCAACCATGTCTTTTTATTTGGGCAGCTGCCCTCAGCCTCCTGATCATTCATTCTTGATTTCTTTTCATTTTATAGATTAAGCAATAGTCAAAACTTGTACTGGTTGTCCACCTTGCCCCTAGACCCATCATCTCACAACCATCTCCACAGCCCTCTTTGTCTCAGACCCCTCTGGGAACCACTCTGTTTTCTTCTGCTTACTATGATAATCTCACCTACTTTGCATGTGATGGTTTAAGTGCTACTACCTAACCTCTGTTACATGATAGAATCCTATCCTGCCCCTGTCTATTAGGGAGCCCAGTTTTACAACGGCATATCTTACTTTTGTGGCCCTGGCCTACAGAAGATCACTGAGTTTCTCAATGATTCTGGTGCCTTCTTTTACCAGCACATTCCTTATCCCTTTAATAAATGGAGTATCATCTGGATTCTTCTGCAGAACATAGCAGATGGGTTTTCTAGACCTATATAACTACTCTAGAAAGCACATATCTCTGAACCCTTTACTCCTTTGCTATGTTTCAAAGCAGTCTGAATTTTCTATTATATTTCTTCTAAGCTTTCTCAAAAACTATCTTGGCAGCAAGTTAACACTCTTTCCCAAGATGTTAAATCCTGTGTTATGGAAGAGTGCTCCCTTATCCATAAATTCTTCTTTATCTCCACTGATCCAGCCTCCTTAGCATCCAGTTCCATATATTCACTCCCAGCTCCTGCCAATACATACTAGCTATACCCTGCATCTCTTTTAGCATGTGATCCATGTTTCCCTTAGCAGCTAAGGGAGGTGCTAGGTACGGTGCTCCCTGATCCCAGCACTGGTCTGGTGGCCGGGTGGGGAGATGAGAGTTAATTATGGGGATGGATGGATGTGATCTTATGCATTATGGGGATGATGCAAGTCAAAGGCCTCTAAGTCATTTTTTAAAACTGTTTACAGTTTATTTAAAACTTTATTCTTGAATTCGCAACATTCAAAAACGATATTCACAACTGGAGTCAGAGCAAGGACAGAGACGCCAAAACAGATGGTTTTTTCCTTAATTCATCACTCTGGAGCAGAGTTTAAACCAAGCTGGAACCACTCAGCCACGGACTTGCAGCATCCACTTGGTCCAGAGCTTGTACAAATAGGAGCCAAAAACCACAACCTCAGTGAGATCTGAAGATTTCAGAGCCTTCAGCTCAAACATGGCCTTGCTCACCTGCTCAATGTAAGGGATCTGTGACCCTTCTGGGCCATACGTGGCTTCTAGCAGCCGCCTCTGGGCCTGAAACACCTCTGAATCTTCCAGGTCTTTGGGAACTTCCACCCACAGTGAGATATTTTTACATTCTGGAAGAATTCCCATCTTGAGACCCTCACAACCAACCACTCTCCCGCAGAAGCTAGGCCTAACCATCTACATCATTTTAAGTAAAGTGGGATCATCGGCCTTTCACAGGAAGGACTGAGCTGCTTCTTCAGACCCAGAGGGTTCAGGGGAATCTGAGGATTCAAGATTTTCAAGTTTATCAACCTGGATTTTTCCACCTCAAGTTTCAGGATCCCACTTCCTCCCAGCAAAGACACTGACATTGATGTAACACACTTGGCATGGCTGAGGATTCACTCTTCTATGTATTTTTTTTTTAATTTTTTGAGATAGGATCTTGCTCTGCCACTATCAGGGCTCACTGCAGCCTCAACCTCCCAGGTTCGGGTGAGCCTCTCATCTCAGGTGAGCCTCCCATCTCAGCCTCCCAAGTAGCTGGGACTACAGGTGCACACTGCCATGCCCGGCTTATTTTTTGTAGAGATGGGGTTTCGCCATGTTGCTCAGGCTGGTCTTGAACTCCTGAGCTCAAGGGATCCACTCGTCTCAACTTCCCAAAGTGCTTGGGTTACAGGTGTGAGCCACCCACAGTGCCCTGCCAATTCACTCTTCTTCTTTTTTTTTTTTTTTTTTTTTTTAGAAACAGTCTTGCTCTGTTGCCCAGGCTGGAGCGCAGTGGTGCAATCTTGGCTCACTGCAACCTCTGCCTTCCAGGTTCAAGCGCTTCTGCTGCCTCAGCCTCCCAAGTAGCTGGGATTACAGGTGCCCACCAACACACCCAGATAATTTTTGTAATTTTAGTAGAGACGCTGGGCGCGGTGGCTCACGCCTGTAATCCCAGCACTTTGGGAGGCCAAGGCGGGCGAATCACAAGGTCAGGAGATCGAGACCACGGTGAAACCCCGTCTCTACTAAAAATACAAAAAATTAGCTGGGTGCAGTGGCAGGCGCCTGTAGTCCCAGCTACTCGGGAGGCCGAGGCAGGAGAATGGCGTGAACCCGGGAGGCGGAGCTTGCAGTGAGCCGAGATCGCGCCACTGCATTCCAGCCTGGGTGACAGAGCGAGACTCCGTCTCAAAAAAAAAAAAAAAATTTTAGTAAAGACAGGGTTTCACTATGTTGGCCAGGATGGTCTGGATCTCCTGACCTCATGATCTGCCTGCCTCGGCCTCCCAAAGTGCTGGGATTACAGGCGTGAGCCACCGCGCCTGGCCAAAAATTCACTCTTCTATGGAGCAAGTTTGGCTCCTGTTTTAGTCCTGGGCCTTTTCTTCAACTTTTGCTGCCATCTGACTTCAAGATTTGAGAGTCTAGTTATTTCCTGCCTAGGAGACCCTCTGGCTTTCGTATGTCATTATTTGTATTAGTCCGTTTTCACACTGCTATAAAGAACTACCTGAGACTGAGTAATTTATGAAGAAAAGAAATTTAATTGGCTCACAGTTCTGCAGGCTTAACAGGAAGCATGGCCAGCCCCAGGAAACTTACAATCATGGCGGAAGGTGAAGAGGAAGTAGGCATTTGTTACCATGGCTGGGCAGGAGGGAGACAGAACAAGCAGGGAACTGCTACACACTTTTAAACCATCAGGTCTCATGAGAACTCTATCAAGAGACAGCACTGGGGGATGGTGCTAAACCATTAGAAATCACCCCATCATATCACCTCCCACCAGGCCCCACTTTGAACACATGGGGATTACAATTTGACACGAGACTTGGATGGGGACACAGAGCTGACACTCGAGTAGCTGGAATTACAGGTGCCCGTCACCACACCAGGCTAATTTTTGTAATTTTTAGTAGAGTCGGGGGTTTCACCATGTTGGCCAGACTGGTCTTAAACTCCTGACCTCAAGTGATCCACCCACCTCAGCCTCCCAAAGTGCTGGGATTACAGGCATGAGCCACTGAGCCTGGCCCAAATTCCTTTACATGACATTCAAGGGCCGTGACAATCTGGTCCCTACCTAGTTGGGCTATTATTCCTCAACATTCACTGATATTCTGCCTGTTCTAATGGTTATTTTCTAGATACGACGTGCACTTCTATGTCTTCGTGCCTTTACACATACTGTTCCTTCTTCCTGGAGTGCCTTGTTTATCCTCTTTCATTATTAGAATTCAATTCACTGTCCAAATCCCAAGTCATATATTGCCTCATTCAGGAAGTCTTTCTTAGTACCACTACAACCAGAATTAATGTCTCGCAGCAGCCTTTGTTTACATCTCCAATAAAGTCGTTTCCATAGTCTACCCTGTATTACAGTTACTAAGTTTGTGGCTATGTTTTCCACTTGGTTGTGAACTTGTTACAGAAACACCAGGGGTTCAGTCTAGGTCCTGTTGCTCACTGTATGAAATGTCAATCACGGAGACAATGAGTAGTGCCAGGGAAGGGGCTTTAATTGGGTGCTGCAGCAGCGGAGAATGGGAGGTAAGTCTCAGATACGTCTCCCCCACCAACTAAAATTGGGAGGTTTATGTAGCGGGGAAGTTGGGGAGAAAAGGAATGAGGGAGGGGTAGGGAAGCAATCATGATGGATGAGGGAGTCTGGCCACTCATTGTCTGGATGTGGTGATCTCATGAGTTTCAATTCTTTGCCTGAGGGTCAGTTTCCTGAGGAAGGAACTGAGGTAAGACAAATGTAAGTTTCAACTCTTAAGACCCGGGAGAATCAATTGCTACATTTATTCAAAAATCATAAATATTAGTTCTCTGAGACAACTGGGACAATTTCGAACTCTTTCAGGATTTGCACTTTCAAGTCATTTCACTCATCTTTAGATGTTTATTGCCTAATCCAGTCTCTTGCCCATGGTAGGATTTATATTAGAGTATATGTTCAGCTGCTGTAACAAAGATCAAGGTAACAATGGTTCAAACAAGGCAGAAGTCTATCTGTTCACACAGGGACATGGGGTCCTGGTAGCTTGTAGCTCTGTCACCTTTTGGGTACTGGCCTCATCTGTGCGGTCCCAGAGGGCCCCAGCACATGCCCGTGTCAGGAAGCAGGATGGAGAAGGGTTGGAAAGAGAGGACACCTCTCTGTGCCATAAGCTGGAACTGCATGTATCACCCCCACTCAAATCCCAAAGACCAGAACTTAGTCACATGCTAGTCTTAGTTGCAAAAAAGGCTGAGATGCAGTCTTTCACTGAACAGCCATGAACACAGGTAAAACATTGGAAAGACGGGGAGTATGGATGGCTGGAAAGCAACTAGCAGTCTTGCTACAGAATCAGTGGGTGTTTGCTTTTAAAAGTTTCATTAAAAACCATAAGCATTCATTTCACTGACAGAAGTATGCTGGAAGATTGGGAAATTTCACTGACAGAAGTATGCTGGAAGATTGGGAAATTTCACTGACAGAAGTATGCTGGAAGATTGGGAAATTTCACTGACAGAAGTATGCTGGAAGATTGGGAAATTTCACTGACAGAGAAAGTATGCTGGAAGAATGGGAAAGGGAAAAGGTAAGACAGAAAAAAAGACACCGTTGGAACAAGATAGCAAGATAGCTGCTGAACAGCAAAGAAAAGAGAGAGATGAGATGAGAGAGAAGCAAGAAAGAGAATCAGCATGCCCTGCCCCCTTGGCATTATCATGAGAGGCCCCTGGCTGGTTGGAGCCCAGTTCTCTCCCAATAGGATGGCCCTATATGCCTCAGCAAGGACTCCTTCAAAGTCACTTGAGACTACAATAGGATTCACATTTCTGGTGTGTCAGAAATAAGAAACAACTCAGGATTGTCACCACCAACAATTATTTCAAGAAACTAGGTATCTCAACTGTTTAGAGTTTTCTTTCTTTAAAAAAAAAAAAAAAAAAAAAATGGTAGAAAACAAAAAACAAAAAACAGGGGTCTCGCCTTGTTGCCTAGGCTGGTCTTGAACTCCTGGCTTCAAGTGATCCTTCCACCTTAGCCTCCCAAAGTGCTAGGATTACAGGCGTGAGCCACTGAACCCGAGTTATCTCTCTTTCAAGTACTATTTGCCCAAACCTTCTCTAGTTTTGGGAGTTATGGGTGCATCTTCCGTTTCCTTGCCCTTTTCCTTCCTCTCTTCCTCCCTTTCATTTAAGGGGAGGAAGATGGCAAGGAATGGCAAGATGAAACTGTCATGCCCGTCCATGTGAAGAGACCACCAAACAGGCTTTGTGTGAGCAACATGGCTGTTTATTTCACCTGGGTGCAGGCGGCTGAGTCTGAAAAGAGAGTCAGTGAAGGGAGATAAGGGTGGGGCCGTTTTATAGGATTTGGGTAGGTAAAGGAAAATTACAGTCAAAGGAGGGTTGTTCTCTGGCGGGCAGCAGTGGGGATCACAAGGTGCTCAGTGGGGGAGCTTTTTGAGCCAGGATGAGCCAGGAAAAGGAATTTCACAAGATAATGTCATTGCTTAAGGCAAGGACCGGCCATTTTCACTTCTTTTGTGGTGGAATGTCATCAGTTAAGGTGAGGTAGGGCATTTGCACTTTTTTGGTGATTCTTCAGTTACTTCAGGCCATCTGGGCATATATGTGCAAGTCACAGGGGATATGATGGCTTGGCTTGGGCTCAGAGGCCTGACAGAAACCACAGGAAAAACTTAAGGAGAAATTGTTAGTCCTCCCTGCTTATACCATATTCTCTATATTAACCAAATTTTAAGTCTAGATTTGTTAGTGGGACTATGGGATTGCCAATGTCCCCTTCATAATGTAGTATCTCTCTCTCTATTCCTTCCTTCACCTTTCCTGTGCTATAAATAAATTAACATTCCTAGTCATTATATTGTTATAAAAGTTAATCATATTTCTTTCTTTCTTTTGTTTTTGAGACTGAGTCTTGCTCTGTCACCCAGGTTGGAGAGCAGTGGCACAGTTATGTCTCATTGCCCTGCTGACTTCCCAGGCTTATGTGATACTCCCACTTCAGCCTCCTGGAGTTGCTGGGATTACTGGTACATGCCACCATGCCTGGCTAATTTTCTTTTTTCTTTTTTCTTTTTTTGGCAGGGGGGATGGAGTCTCATTCTGTCACCCAGGCTGGAGTGCAGTGGTGCAATCTCGGCTCACCGCAACCACCGCCTCCTGGGTTCAAGCTATTCTCCTGCCTCAGCCTCCTGAGTAGCTGGTATTACAGGCGCCCGCCACAACACCCAGCTAATTTTTGTATTTTTAGTAGAGACAAGGTTTCACCATGTTGGCCAGGCTGGTCTCAAACTCCTGACCTCAGGTGATCCACCTGCCTCGGCCTCCCAAAGTGCTGGGATTACAGGTGTGAGCCACCGTGCCCAGCCTATGCCTGGATAATTTTCTTGTGTGTGTAGAGACTGGGTCTCCCTATGTTGTCCAGACTGGTCTCAAACTCCTGGGCTCACATGATCCTCCTGCCTCGGCCTCTTAAAGTGCTGGGATTACAGGCGTGAGCCACCGTACCCAGCCCTTTTGTGGCTGTCTTTTTCACTTGGCATACTATCTTTAAGTTTCATCCATGTTGGAACATGTGTTAGACTCTTCTTCCTTTTTCAGGCTGAATGATATTCCACTGTGCGTACACACATTGTGTTTATTCTTTCACCCACCTGTGGGCACTTGGGTTGCTTCCTTCCTTTGATTATTGTGAATAATGCTGCTGTGAATATGGATGTACAAGCATCTGTTCAAGTTTTTGCTTTCACTTTTTTGTGAAAACAGAAGTAGAAAGGCTGGATCATACGGTAATTTTATGTTTAATTTTTTGAAGAAACACCACACCATCTTCCATAGCAGTTGCATGGTTTTTATTGTTGTTACTGTTGTTTTTGTTTTGTTTTTTGTTTTTTTTGAGACGGAGTCTTGCCCTGTCGCCCAGGTTGGAGTGCGGTGGCATAGTCTTGGCTCACTGAAAACTTTGCCTCCTGAGTTCAAGTGATTCTTCTGCTTCAGCCTCCCAAGTAGCTGGGACTAGAGGCATGCGCCACTACACCCAGCTAATTTTTGTATTTTTAGTACAGACATGATTTTCCATGTTGGCCAAGCTGGTCACGAACTCCTAACTTCAAGTGTTTAGCCCATCTCCGCCTCCCAGAGTGCTGGGATTATAGGCATGAGCCACCATACCCAGCCTAGTTGCATGTTTTTACATTCCCACCAATGCACAAAGGTTCCAATTTTTCCACATCTTGCCAACACCTATAGGTGTGTGTGTGTGTATAATAGCCATTCTAATGAGTGTAAAGTGGAAAGTAGTAACTCCTTGTATGCAGATTTTTTAAATAAATAGGATCTTGCAATGTTGTCCAGGCTGGAATATAGTGGCTATTCACAGGTGCAATTATCACCCACTCCTCAAACTCCTGGGCTCAAAGGATCCTCCTGCCTCAGCCTCCCTAATAGCCCCAGACTCTACAGGCACATGCCACCAGGCCAGGCGTCCTTGTGGTTTTGATTTGCATTTCCCTAATAATTAGTGATGTTGAGCATCTTTTCATGTGCTTATTTGCCATTTGTATATCTTCTTTGAAGAAATGCCATTCAAGTCCTTTGCCCCACTTTAAAAATTGGGTTGTTTGGTTTTTTGTTGTTGTTGAAATATATTTCTTCTTTATATATTCTAGATATCAATGACTTATCAGAGCTATGATTAGCTAGCATGTATTTTCTCCCATTCCCTGGGTTGCCTTTATAATCTGTTGATAGTGTCCTTTGATGTACAAGTTTTTAATTTTGATGGGATCTAATTTATCTTTTTTCTTTTGTTGCCTATCCTTTTTGAGTTACAGCTAATAAATCATTGCTAAAACAATGCCACAAAACTTTTCCCCTATGTTTTCATTTGAGTTTTATAGTTTTAGTTCTTACATGTAGGTCTGTAATCCATTTTTATTTGATTTTTGTATATGGTGTAAGGTAAGGGTCCAACTTCTTTTTTTTTTCACATGTGAATATCCAGTTTTCCCATCATCATTTGTTGAAAAAGACTATCCTTTCCTTACTGAATGGTCTTGACACTCCTGTCAAAAATCATTTGACCCTATATCTGAGGGTTTATTTCTGAATCCACTGATCCATATGTCCTTCTTTAGGCCAGAACCACACTATTTTGATTATTATAGTTTTGTAGTAAGTTTTGAAACTGGAAAGTGTAAGAAGTCCAACTTTCTTCTTCTTTTTCAAGATTGTTTTGGCAATTTGGGGTCCCTGGAGATTCCTTATGAATCTTAGGATATATTTTCCTATTTCTGCAAGAAAGGTTGTTAGATTTTTTTTTTTTTTTTTTTTTTTTTTTTTTTTTGAGAGCTGGGGGCGTCTCACTATGTTGCCCAGGCTGGTCTTGAACTCCTGGCCTCAAGCAGTCCTCCCTCCTCGGTCTCCCAAAGTGTTGAGATCACAGGGGTGAGCCACCATGCCCAGCCATTGTTAGGATTTTGATAGGGATCACATTGAATCTGTGGTTCACTGTGGGTAGTATTAACATCTTAAATAAGAAAACTTTTGGCTGGCCATGGTGGCTCACACCTGTAATCCCAGCACTTTGGGAGGCTGAGGCAGGTGGATCATTTGAGGTCAGGAGATCCAGACCAGCCTGGCCAACACGGTGAAACTCTGTCTCTACTAAAAAATACAAAAATTAGCTGGGCATAGTGGTGTGTGCCTGTAATCCCAGCTACGTGGGAGGCTGAGGCAGGAGAATCGCTTGAACCCAGGAGACGGAGGTTGACTTTGTCTCAAAAAAGAAAAAAAAAAAAAGGAAACTTTTTGAGGACGAAAAAGTTCTGTATCTTATAATGATAGTTACAAAATTGCATGTATTTTTCAAAGTTCAAGGCTGGACATGCTAGCTCACACCTATAGTTCCAGATGGGAGTCCGAAGAAGGAGGATCACTTGCAACCAGGAATTCAAAAGCAGCCTGAACAATGAGCAATGCAGTGAGACCCTGATATCTACCAAAAAAAAAAAAAAAAAAAAGTTAGCCAGGCATGGTGGCACATGCCTGTAGTCCTAGATACTCAGGAGGCTGAGGTGAGAGGATCACTTGAGCCCAGGAGTTCAAGGCTGCAGTGAATTATGATCATGCCCCCGCACTCCAGCCTGAGTGACCACAGTGAGACTGTGTCTCAAAAAAAAAAAAAAAAAAAAAAAAAAAGCCCGGCGCAGTGGCTCACGCCTGTAATCCCAGCGCTTTGGGAGGCCAAGGCGGGCGGATCGCGAGGTCAGGAGATTGAGGCCATCCTGACTAACACGGTGAAACTCTGTCTCTACTACAAATACAAAAAAATTAGCCTGGCGTGGTGATGGGCGCCTGTAGTCCCAGCTACTGAGGAGGCTGAGGCAGGAGAACGGAGTGAACCCGGGAGGCGGAGCTTGCAGTGAGCCGAGATCGCGCGACTGCACTCCAGCCTGGGCGACACAGCAAGACTCCATCTCAAAAAAAAAAAAGAAAGAAAGAAAAAGAAAAGAAAAAATTCATAGGACTGTACACTTGAAATGAGTACATTTTATTGCAGGTAAAGGATACCTAAAAAAAAAAAAAAAAAAAAGATTTTAAACTTTAAAGGTCAGGTACAGTAGTTCACACCTGTAACTCGAGCACTTTGGGAGAGGCTAAGGCAGGAGGATCCACTTGAGCCCAGGAGTGCAAGACCAGCCTGGGCAACATAGCAAGTCCTTGTCTGTTATTTAAAAAAATAAAATAAAAATAGCTGGGCACGGTGGCATGCACCTGTAGTCCCAGCTACTCAGGAGGCTGAGGTAGGAAGATCACTTGAGCCCAGAAGGTCAAGGCTGCAGTGAGCTGTGATCACACCACTGCACTCTAACCTGGGTAACAGAGTGAGACTGTGTCTTCCCCCTACAAAAAAATAAAAAAGGAAAAAACTTTATAAAGATATCCTGAGCCTGAGCAACATAGCAAGACTTGTGCCTACCAAAAATTTAAAAATGGGCTGGGCATGGTGGCACACACCTGTAGTCCTAGCTGCTTGAGAGGCTGAGGCAGGAGAATTGCTTGAATCCATGAGTTCAAGTCTGCAGTGAGCTATGACTGCGACGCTGCACTCCAGCATGGGCGACAGCGCAAGATCTTGTCTCAAAAAATAAATAAATAAAAATAAAAAAGATTTTGTGGACTATGTGCTGGAGAAGCCTGGGTCACTGTGCACGGGGGAGAAAAAACACCAAGAAAAGCCTGCTATCTCTAGCCAAAGGACTCAAACAGGGCAGCCCAGCAAGACAGAAAGCTGAGCACTGAGTCACAAGACACTAGATTTATGTCTGTGGCAACAAAACATAATTTACAACATCCTCCCTTGACTTTCGGGTATTGTATTCTCTGACATTCCACCTTTTTAACCACTTCTTCTAAATCTGTCCTGAGCCTTAGTGTCTTCTAATTATCAGTAGGCTTCAGTCTCATTTAAATGAAGTGAGGCTGGTGAAAACCTGGTGCCCCAAATGTGACTCTTCAGCCAGCGACATACTGCATCCAAATCCAGGAGCAGGCTCTGAATCATGCCTTCATCTTCAGGACTCCTTGCATTTGTTCATGTAGTCCACTAAACCTGAAATGCTCTTCTCCATCCATCAAAATCCTTCTTAACCAGCTGATGGACTCTATTCAGCTTTCCAAAATCCCTCAGTCAGAACACACTGCTTCTTCCTCTGTGTCCTGGGCTTCTAGCACACAGGGACAGAATGAAACAAGCCCAGGACATAGAGGAAGTGAATCCATTTATTTTATATGCACCACCTGCCACTGCCCTAGACATACATTTGATGGATGAATACATGAATAATTTGATCTTCATAAAGACTTCCACAGGAGACAAATTAAATATGAGAGAAAAGTGCGGTCCCTAAAAATATGCACAGGGCTGAGAAGATGGGGGAAGCCTAAAAGTAGATGTTAGGTGTAGATCTCAAGGTGTTTTCATGGGAGGAAACCTAGAGGTGCTGGTCAAGAGCTGTTGGGTGGGTACATTGGTGGGGGTGGTAGAGGACTATGTAGAGATAACATAAAAGATTCGGAATGGCTGATATTTCAGGAGATTGAGGGGACAATGAGACAGGGTGACCATGCCTGTGAGCAGTTCTTGCCTTTTGAATAGGTACCCCATCCCACACATACCTTCGCTATTTTTATTTCATATTGTTTCTTGAAGATTTCTTCATAAAACAAAACTACTCCTGAGCATTCAGTTTCTATCAGCTACATTTTAGTTACCAGTTGAGCCAGTATGTGAAAGTCAACTCCTGTAGGAAATAGAGTGCGATGGTCAGCTTTATGTGTCAGTTTGGCTAGACTACAGTCCCCTCTTATTCAATCAAACACTAATTTAGGTGTTTCAATGAAGGTAATTTGTTGATGTGAATTAAATCCATAATCAGTTGACTTTACGTAAGAGAGATTATTCTAAATCATCTGAGTGGGCCTGATTTAATCCGTGGAAAGGTTGTAATTGCAGAACTAAGGCTTCTCTGCAGAAGAAGAAATTTCTCTGTAGTTAACTTCAGCTGGTGTCTAAGAGACCAGGCCTGCTTTTCTAGGGTGTCTTGCGAGCTGCCACCATCACACAAGCCAATTCTGTGCAAAAACTCTCTTAATATATATTTCCTGCTGGTTTTGTCTGTCTGGTTGAACCCTGAGGGTTGGAGGTTCAGCATAAGGGGGCTTGCACAGAGGAATAAAGGAGGAGAATCAGGCAGCAACGGGAGTACTGGCAGGGGGGTTGATTTGATAATTTTGCCCAAGGCAGGTATTATTTGGGGGAAAAAAAGGGGACAAAAAAGACAGGAGCCAGAGGAGACCAAGAATTCAAGAGTGAAGGTGGAAAAGGTGAGGAGACTGGCTATCCCACAAACTCACTCTTCTTCAAGTTATTCTTCAGAACAGCACAAGCTCACTTTGCCTTCTTTGTGCGTTTCTTTTTCCCAAGCCAAACTGTATCCAGCTTTATTAAAGATAATTTCCACAAAGAATCGTGGTATTTTGGGCAGCACATGGGCAGACAATCGTTAACAGTATACAACAACTTTCAAACTCCCTTCTTCAATGGACTACCAAAAATCAGAAAGCCACTGTAACATCCAGTGAAGTCTTCCTCTGATGCTCTGAACAGGGAAAGTTTAGAGTGAGGGTTGACATTTCACATTTAGCATATGCTGTTTAACAACTTGTCGTGAGCCGACCCTGGCTTTCAGGAAGTGAAACGAAAATGACAGAATTTATCTGAAGATCCCCAACCTAGAAACAGGAACCACTGCTCTTTTGAGGGGAAAGTCCAGATTGTCTGACACACTGGTAACCAGTTATTGGAGGTCAGCTCCTAGAAGATGTCTGGGTTTAAGGGATTTAAGTCTATTCTGAAAGGTAGAAAGAAGAGGACATAAAAAATGAATTTGTTTTTTCATACCACAAGGTTTTTGTACCAAGGTGGCCATGTGTGTCAAAGTCAGGGAATCCCTCCTCCTGGGGCCCAAGAGGAAGTCTCTCAAAACTAGAAGGAAAAGGTGTTTTCCCCACATCAGTCCAGTATCGAGGATTTTCTATTAGCGACACATGGCCCTTCCCCCCAAAACAATAATTAAGTGTTCTGTGTAGTAACAACATAGCTTAAAAAAAACAAAAAAAAAGCAAAACAAAATCTGCATTTTGATAAAACTTGATTAAAAAATAGTATTTCAGGCTGGGCGCGGTGGCTCACGCCTGTAATCCCAGCACTTTGGGAGGCCGAGACGGGTGGATCACGAGGTCAGGAGATCAAGACCATCCTGGCTAACACAGTGAAACCTCATCTCTACTAAAAATGCAAAAAATTAGCCGGGTGTGGTGGCGGGCGCCTGTAGTCCCAGCTACTCGGGAGGCTATGGCAGCAGAATGGTGTGAACCCGCGAGGCGGAGCTTGCAGTGAGCCGAGATCGCGCCACTGCACTTCAGCCTGGGTGACAGAGCAAGACTCCGTCTCAAAAAAAAAAAAAAAAAAAAAAAATAGTATTTCAAACTGTACAGTCACCAGAAGTACACAGTTATCAAAAATGCACACACTTCGCTTGGCATCTACAGCACCTTCAGCTTTCCATGCCTAGTCTGTTTTGGCATCTCTATTTTCTGCAGGGTTACTCCCCTCCTTGCCAGCATCAGCTTTTCCCTTTTTCTCTTTAGGTACCTTCTGTCTCTTTTTTGCAGAGGCCTTTTTAGGCTTGGGCTCTGGCTTTGCAGGAGCAGGTTTACCAGACAACCTTGTGGATCTTCTCTGCAGTTCTACCTCACCTTGGCTTTATCTCCTTTAGCATCCCCTTCAGCCTTACTCCCAGGCATGGTGGCAGCGACCGTGGTGGGACATGGGCGCTGGGCGCAGGATGCAGCGGAGTGCGGGCTTTGGTCGGTCTGGGGATCATCGCCTCTTCTTCTTCACACTGCTCCTCTTTGTGCATTTCTGTTCTTTCTTGTAGCCAGAGAAGCAAATGCATACCTTTGCAACTAACACTTCCAGACTCGTCTGCAAAATCAAGTGCAGTAAATAAATAAATAAATAATCACGGGTCCCTTTTAGATCGTGTTTCCCCCCAAATACCATGAATAACTTCAGTAAATTTTTGATAAATGCTTGTAGGTATTGTAAACTAAATGTGTATTTTAATAACTCAGAGGCAAAAATATAATCTAAAGCTGGAATAAATCAGATGTTTGGATAAATACACACGTCAGCTAATAAAAAAATGGCAATGTATGTGGGCTTTAAAAGAAGGAAGAAAACGGCCCTTGACTGTGGTCCAGCCTTCAAGGGACTAGCAGAAGTTAAGTGCCTGGGCTTGACAAAAACCAGAAATAAGCAAAACGTTAGAGATCCAAAAGTGGGCAAACCTAAAACTGTAAATTTAAAATAATCTGCAATTGGATGAGAAATGTAAAAAAAGGCTAAAATTTTTCACATACAAATTAAATAAAAATAAATAAGTTGAGATAAATTTGAAAATCTTTGTGGTAAAAATTTCTTCTGAAAGGAACAAACTATGATATACACCATACATGGATAAATCTCAAAAACAGGCTGAGTGAAAGAAGCCCATACTAAAAAGTGTACACTGTGTGAATCCTTTCATATAATGGTCCTGAACAGGTTAAAACTCATCTACAGTGGAAACTAATCAAAACAGTGGCTAGCTCTGGGGGAATGGGGCTGAGGAAAGGGATTGACTGGCATGGGTAAGAAGGAACTTTCTAGGGCAATTATTAGTCATCAGGAAAATACAATTAAATGCAAATTAAGACTATGATGAATTGCCACAATTAAGACTACAGTGAATTACCACAATTAAAACTATGCATAAGGATAGGCATATACATCAGTCGAATTGAGAGTCCAGAAATAAATCCATACATTTATGGTCAACTGATTTTCCACAAAGGGATCAAGGCAACTCAGTAAGGAAAGAACCGTCTTTACAACAGATCCTAGGACATCTGGATATCCACATGCAAAAGAATCAGTTTGGACCATTTCTTCACATCAGGTACAAAAGTTAACTCAAAGGGGATCATACACCTAAAAGTAAGAGCTAAAGCTATAAAACGCTTGGAAGAAAACACAGGTGTAAATCTTTGTGACTTTGGATTAGTCAACAATTTCTAAGATACAATACCAAAAACACCAGGAGCAGCAGCAGCAGCAACAACAACAACAACAACAACAACAACAAAACACATAAAGTAGAATTCACCAAAATTAAATGAAAAAAAAAAAACCCACCTGACAATACCAAATATTGGTGAGATGAGGAATGATCACTCATACTTTCCTAATGGAGGTGTAAAACAATATAAATACTTTGACAAATTAGCAATTTCCTGCCAAGTTAAACATATATCTATCCCATAACCCAGGAATTCCACTCTTAGCTCTTTACCTAAGAGAAACGGTGAGTACCTATGAATATTCTTACCAAATTCTTTTTTTTTCTTTTTTTTTGAGACGGAGTCTTGCTCTGTCACCCAGGCTGGAGTGCAATGGCACAATCTTGGCTCACTGCAACCTCCCTCTCCCAGGTTCAACCTCCTGAGTATCTGGGACTACAGGCACCTGTCACTACACCTGGCTAATTTTTGTATTTTTTTATAGAGACAGAGTTTCACCAAGTGGCCAGGCTGGTCTCAAACTCCTGGCCTCAATTATCCACCGGCCTCAGACTCCCAAAGGAAAATTCTTTTTATGAAGAATGTTGTTGACTCAGTAGCCCCAGTGCAAGGAAGTTTCTCAGGCAAGATGACAGCAAAGAAGCTCTGGTGCTCCCTATTTGGGGTAAGAGTTCAAGCTTAGGATATCTCTTTGGAAGTCTTTATCTAAATACCTAGTTATCAAAAATAGTCAGTAAGCTCTATTTCTTTTTTAATAAAAGGAACTTATCTGATCTCAGAAACTAAGCAGAGTTGGGCCTGGTTAGTGCTTGGATGGGAGACCTCTTGGAATACTGAGTGCTGTAGGAAGGCCAGGCATCATGGCTCATGCTTACAATCCCAGCACTTTGGGGGCCATAATGGGAGGATCACTTGAGCCCAGGAGTTTGAGACCAGGCAACAGAGTGAGATGTCATCTCTACAAAAAATAAACCAAAAATTAGCCAAGCATAGTGACACGCAGCTGTAGTCCCAACTACTTGGGAAGCTGAGGTGGGAGGATTGCTTGAGCCCAAGAAGTTGAGGCTACAGTGAGCCAAGATGGCACCACTGCACTCCAACCTGGTCAACAAAGCAAGACTTTGTAAAAAAAAAAAAATTCACTGCAAAGAAAGAAAAAAGAAAGATAAATTGACCCCCATAATTATGCATAATCTGTCCAAAAGTTGAACTAAAATGGGGTTATCGTTCCTGTTCTGGTTACCAATTATTATGTAACAAGCTACCCCAAAACAATTTTGTAGGTCATGAATTTAAGCAGAGACCAGGTGGAGAATTCTGTTCCATGAGGCATTGGTGGAGGACACTTGGCATTCATCTGGCATGCAGAGTGGTGTGGCGGGTCCAAGCTGGTTTCCCTCGTGTTTCTGATATCTTGGCTAGAAGACCAGGCTAAACAGGGATTACTGATCACAGCATCTACACATTGCCTCTCTAGCACAGTGGCTCAGGGTAGCTGGACTTTTTATGATGACAAGAATCTATAAACAAATGTCCTAGTTAACAAGGCAGAGGCTGCATGGTCTTCTGTAACTTAGGCTTGAAATTCACAGAGCAACACTTCTGCCATACTCTATCAGTCAAAGCAGTCATGAATCCACCCAGATTCAAAGGAAGGGAATATAGATCCCACACTCAATGGGAGAAATGTCAAAGAATTTGTGATCATCTTTTAAAACCATTACAATCCTACTGGAAGACCCTTTAATAAAACACTGCACAGGCCATGGGCCCTGGCTCTCCTAGGAGCCAAGTATAAAGGGAAGAAAAGATATAAATAACCTGGTATTGCTGGGGACAAATCTGGGCTGGGGACAGAACAAGGAAATATTTTGCTACAAGTTCCTTGTCTTGCCTATGATTCTTGGTACACCACTATGGAAACATCAAGCAATCAAAATTGTACTGCCAAGCAAATCTTTTTTTGTGGGATGGAGTTGCGGGAACATTTTGCACGGCATGGAAAGGAGAAGTAAGGCAGGGCATGTTCATTCTCTAACCCTGTAGTCAGTGAGAATTAAGTATCTTTTTGTTACTAGGACTAATAAAATAATAGTATGTTATATTTATTTGTATATTGCTTATAATTTTCAAAGGCTTTCATATAGGTTATCCCATTTGATCTTGGCAATAATACTGTGGGATTAATATTATTAACATCTTCATGATACAGATGAAGATACCAAGGCTCAAAGTCAATCATTTCATTGCCAAGGTCTCAAAAAGATTCTAATAAGTACCAGGGTAAATCAAGACCCAAAGTCCAGAATTCCAAAGCGTGGGACAGATACCTTGTTACAGTCACGAAATATTAATTCTAGATTTGGGGATTTAAATTCCATGTGTTCTGGTGACATATGCTCAAAACCAAGCAGAGAAAGGAAATCTAACAATATAAAAAGAAACATGAGTCAGACTTTTGGTCAGCTCTGTGGTGACGTTAAGGCACAAGAGTGGAGTTATTTGACTCATAAACTTCCCTTCTGCAACAATACCACGGAGCAGAGAACCAGTGGATTTCCTCACTACAAATCAGTGTAAGATCCTGACTCTCATACATAACACCATACAACCGCATTTGGGCTCTTTCATGGCATGAAAAGAAAAGGAAAACACGCAGAATCACTTTAGCTTTGAACCTGCAGAATTGTCCATATACATTCATATTCAACGCACATGCTCCCTGAAAAATATCAAACAATATATAGAAGTATGGAAAGTGTCAGGCCTCTGAGCCCAAGCCTGCATGTATACATCCAGACGGCCTGAAGCAAGTGAAGAATCACAAAAGAAGTGAAAATGGCCGATTCTTGCCTTAACTGATGACATTACCTTGTGAAATTCCTTCTCCTGGCTCAGAAGCTCCACCACTGAGCACCTGATGACCCCCGTCCATGCCCACCAGAGAACAAACCCCTTTGACTATAATTTTCCACTACCTCCCAAATCCTATAAAACGGCCCCACCCCAATCTCCCTTCGTTGACTCTCTTTTCGGACTCAGCCCGTCTGCACTCAGGTGATTAAAAAGCTTTATTGCTTACACAAAGCCTGTTTAATGGTCTCTTCACATGGACGCACGTGACAGAAAGTAATCAGCTGGGCACAGTGGCTCATGCGTGTAATCCCAGCACTTTGGGAGGCTGAGGCAGGAGGACCATGAGGTCAGGATTTCAAGACCTGCCTGGCAAATAAGGAGAAACCCTGTCTCTACTAAAAATACAAAAATTACCTGTGTGTGGTGGTGTGCACCTGTAGTCCCAGCTACTCAGGAGGCTGAGGCAGAAGAATCACTTGAACTCAGGAAGTGGAGGTTGCAGTGAGCCGAGATGGTGCCACTGCACTCCAGCCTGGGCAACAGAGCGAGACTCCGTCTCAAAAAAAAAAAGAAAAGAAAAAGAAAGTAAATAAAGTCTTTCCCTCCTCCCTACTCTTTCTTTATTCCTACACTTTGGTATATATCCTTCCAGTTTGGTGTGCAAGTTTATCTACACACACGCACACACACACTTTGAAATAAATAGTATTATTCTAGTATCATTCTGCAGTGTGTTCTTCTTACTTAAAATTTGTATAGAGGTACCTCATTTTATTTTTATTGGCTACATAGCACTACATATGACTAAGCAAGCACTCATCGATAAAATATTTTTTACTTTATTTTTCTATTTAAAAAAAATTTTTAGGCCCAGCACAGTGGCTCATGACTGTAATCCCAGCACTTTGGGAGGTCAAAGCAGGCAGATCACAGGGTCAGGAGTTTGAGATCAGCCTGGCCAACATGGTGAAACCCCATCTTAACTACAAATACAAAAATTAGCCAGCCGTGGTGGCACACGCCTGTGAATCCAGCTACTTGGGAAGATGAAGCAGGAGAATTGCTTGAGCCCAGGAGGCAGAGGTTGCAGTGAGCTGAGATTGCGCCACTGCACTCCAGCCTGGGTGACAGAGCAAGACTCTGTCTCAAATAAAATAAAATAAAATATATTTTTTTAATTTATAGCAGTAACATTTGCATATTTGAAAAATTTAGACTGTACTGAGTTTTAAATGAAAAACAAATGTCTCTTGCACCCATCTCCACAACACCCACACTCCACACCCATTACCCAGATTTATTAATAGTTTGCTTTTAAGTTATATTGTTGATTACCATTGAATCGGTATATGTAATATACTTATATTTGTTTTTCTTGATTTATTAACTGTAAATATCTATTGACTCATCACAATAAAAAATTAGGAATGGTTTAAATTAATGAGTTCAACACAGAATGAAATATGGCTTTTGGCTATGAACATTCTAAGCCTGCAGCTAATAATGAGTCATTTCTTGTGGTAACATAACTTGGTGGCTATAACCAATATTTTTCTTAGAGAAATATCATAGGCTGGGCACAGTGGCTCATGCCTGTAATCCCACTCTTTGGGAGGCAGAGGCAGGCGGATTCCTTGAGCCCAAGAATTTGAGACCAGCCTGGGGAACATGGCAAAATCCTGTCTCTACAAAAAGTACCAAAATTAGCTGGGTGTGGTGGCACATGCCTATGGTCCCAGCTACTCAGGAGGCTCAGCTGAGCCCAGGGAGGTCAAGGCGACAGTTAGCCAAGATCACGCCACTGCACTCCAGCCTGGGTGACAGAGTAAGACTCTGTCTCAAAAAAGAAAAGAAAAGAAAAGAAAAGAAAAGAAAAGAAAAGAAAGATTGTAGCTCAAAGCTTAGTGATAATTTGGATTTAGATACAGATGAACTCCTCCAGGAGATGGAATATCTCAGTTCACATCATGGCTCTGCTATCAATTAACTCTGTGACCGTGAACGAATTACTTAACTTCTCTGTGACCTAGTGTCTTGTCTCTTTAAATAGAAATAATAGCTATCTCACAGATCTGAAGGAGGATGAGATTAAACCATGTCTTTGAGAACAATTTGTAAACACAGAGGAAGTTTTGCTTTAGCCATCTCTGTTATTCCAGGAGGCTGGTGCTGGGCAAACAGGGCAGAGAGGTTGGGCCACAGGTCAAGAATCCTCATACAGTCCTGCTATTTCTCAGGTTTTGAAGCGGCTATGTTGTCTGGAGTATAAACTTGGGGTTCGTCGTCACATGCCAGGAAGATTGAGGACACACACACACATGAGAAGTTACTACAGTCCCAGGGCGTGAATGTCACATGGGAGAGCTCAGACCCCAGAAGTCTCTGCCCTCTCTCTGCTCTCTTGAAATTAGGTTTCATTCTCTAAAAATGATCTTTCATTCACTCATTTGTAGACACACAAGGAAAGTTTGTCCTCAGGCCAGGTCCAGTGGCTCATGCCTGTAATCCCAACACTTTGGAAGGCTGATATGGGAGGATCATTTGAGGTCAGGAGTTCGAGACCAGCCTGGCCAACATGGTGAAACCAGACTCTACTAAAAATCCAAAAAAAAAAAAAAAAAAAAAAGATTAGCAGGGTGTGGTGGTGCAAGCCTGTAATCCCAACTACTTGGGAGGATGAGGCACAAGAATTCCTTGAACCCGGGAGGCAGCAGTTGCAGTGAGCCAAGATTGCGCCACTGTGCTCCAGCCTGGGTGACAGACGGAGACTCTGTTTCCAAAAAAAAAAAAAAAAAGTTTGTCCTCTAGTTAATCTAAACATTTCCATGAGAATGCAGCTGCTAGAGTTCCCTTTGAGAGATAGGACTAGCTGGATTTCCTAGGCCAAGAATTCCTAAGCCTAGCTGGGGAAGATGACCGAACCCACCTTTAAACACGGGGCTTGATACTCAGCTCACACCCGACCAATCAGGTAGTGAAGAGGGCTCACTAAAATACCAATTAGGCTAAAAGCAGGAGGTAAAGAAATAGTCAAATCATCTATTATCTGAGAACATAGTGGGAGGGACAATGACTGGGATATAAACCGCAGGCATTCAAGCAGGGAGGGGCAACCCCCTTTGGGTCCCCTCCCCTTGTATGGGAGCTCTGTTTTCACTCTATTAAATCTTGCAACTGCACACTCTTCTGGTCCATGTTTCTTCTGGCTCGAGGTGAGCTTTCCCTCACTGTCCACCACTGCTGTTCACCGCCGCCACAGACCTCCCATTGACTTCCATCCCTCCAGATCCGGCAGGATGTCCACTGTGTTTCGGATCCAGCGAGGCGCCCACTGCTGCTCCCGTTTGGGCTAGAGGCTCACCATTGTTCCTGGGCAGCTAAGTGCCCAGGTTTGTCCTAATTGAGCAGAACACTAGTCGCTGGGTTTCATGGTTCTCTTCTGTGATCCATGGCTTCTAATAGCGCTATAACACTCACCACATGGCCGAAGGTTCCATTCCTTGGAATCTGTGAGGCAAGAACCTCTGGTCAGAGAACAAAAGGCTTGCCACCATCTTGGGAGTGGCCCACGCCATCTTGGGAGCTCTAAGAACAAAGAACCACCAATAACATTTGGTAGCCGCATACAAGGATTCTCCAAAGCGGTGACTAATATCGGACCACTTTCACTTGCTATTCGGTCCTATTCTTCCTTAGAATTGGAGGAAAATACTGGGCACCTGTCAGCTGGTTAAAAATGATTAGCATGGCCGCCAAACTTAAGACTCAGGTGTGAGGCTTCCTGGGAAAAGGCTTTCTAACAACCCCCAACCCTTCTGGGTTGGAAGAGTTGGTCTGCCTGGAACCAGCTTCCGCTTTCACAATTTTCCTGGGGGAAGCCGAGGGCCGACTAGAGGCAGAAAGTTGTCATCCCGAACTCCCAGCATTGGCTGATCGAGATCATGGCATAGCCAGAAGTCTCTACTCAACAGTCACCATGCGTGCACCCCTACCTCTCCTTCTGACCCATACCTTCTGGGTCCCGGCCACAACTTTCTCGAAAGTGTAGCCCCAAAATTCTCCTTACCTCGGAATCTACTTCCTCTGATCCCTGCCTGCTAGATACTAGTGCTTCAGACTTTCACTCCCTCTCCCAAGTATTAAAGCAAGTTTTATCGCCAAAGGGATCTAGGGAAGCTCTACGCTACGTCCTTAGGCATCTAGGCTATGAACCCAGGGAGTCTTGCCCCGGTGCCCCCCGAATTTAGGTATATAGCTTCGACATGGGCAGTTATGTGGGACCCATTCCCCACCACCCTTGCCAGGGCCCCAAGTTTGTAAATGGCTAAGAGAATTGCTTTCCCATTGTATAATATGCTCTCCTCCCCCCAGTTTCTACCCAGCTTATCCTCCCTGCAATACAATCTCCAAGCCTTGGCTCCTTGGCCAGGGCCTTAGAACTGATAACCCAATACTTTAACAACTGGAACTAGGTCTACGACAACATAATAGATTAGGATGAAAGCGAATTGAGTAAATTAAAGGGAGGCGCATATTCCTATAGCGGCAAATGGGAGCAACAAGGGAACGTCCTTCCTCTGTGTTTCCAAAATCCATCTACAAAGAGAGGAAAAGAGGCAGAGAGAGAGAGGAAGAGACAGAAAGTCAAAGAGGGAGTCAAAGAAAGAGACAAAGTCAAAGAGAGAAAGAAAGAGAGAAGTAGTAAAGAAAAGAAGTGTACCCTATTCCTTTAGAAGCAAGGTAAATTTAGAACCTATAATTAATAATTGAAGGTCTTCTCCATGACCCTATAACATTCCAATACCAACTTGTTGTTAAACAAGGGCATAGCCCGAAAGCACTGAGACCACTGACAACCCCTAGCATTCCTATCAAAAATCCTCAACCCAGTCACCCGTGGTGGCCCAAATGCATTCAATCTATAGCGGCAACTGCTTTGCTAACAGAAGAAATTAGAAAAATAACTTTTAGAGGAAATCTCATTGTGAGCACACCTCACCAGTTCAGAACTATTCTAAGTCAAATAAAGCAAAAAGGTAGGTTACTAACTCAAAAATCTAAAGTGTGGGGCTATTCTGTTAGAAAAAGGTGATTTAACATTAACCACTGAAAATTCCCTTAACCTAGCAGGTTTCCTAATGAGGGATTTAAATCTTAATTACCATACAAAGGTCTGACCAGACCTAGGAGGAACTCCCATCGGGACAGGACAATAGATGGGTCCTCCCAGGTGACTGAGGGAAAAAAAACACGCACACACAATAGGTATTCAGTAATTAATAGGGAAACTCTTATAGAAGCAGAGTTAGGAAAATTGCCTAATAATTGGTCTGCTCAAAGGTGAAAGCTATTTGCACTCAGCCAAGTCTTAAAGTACTTACAGAATCAAAAAACTCTATCTCAATCCTGACTTAAAAGGTTACCTACACCCTCTCTGAAATGAATTTGCATAAGAACTGTTGTTTATGGGAGTACATCTTGATGGGGCAGCTTGGTTGTTATGAAATACTCAGGAACCCAGCCCAGCTCTGGAACTCACCCCTGAGTGCAAAGGCAATGTTGGGCATGCTGGTAAAGGACCACTAGAATCCAGGAGCCGGGACCCCTTTGTTTGTGGTCAAGAAAGGTGGGAAAACAGATGCAGCACTGCTACATGGGTGAGCGTAACTAATCCGATAAGCAGAGGTCCGTGGGTGGTTATGCACCCTGGAAAGCAATAAGCATTAGGACCATAGAGGACGCTCGAGGACTAATGCTCATCAGGAAATGACTAGGGGTGCTGGCATCTCTATGTTCTTTTTTCAGATGGGAAATGTTCCCTCCAAGGCAAAAATGCCCCTAAGATGTATTTTGGAGAATTCAGCCCAGCCAGAGTGCATGTACCTTTTTCCCTCTCAGACTTAAAGCAAATTAAAATAGACCTAGGTAAATTCTCAGACAACCCGGATGGCTATATTGATGTTTTACAAGGGTTAGGACAATCCTTTGATCTGATATGGAGAGAGACAATGTTACTGCTAGATCAGACATGAACCCCAAATGAGAGAAGTGCCGCCCTAACTGCAGCCTGAGAGTTTGGCGATCTCTGGTATCTCAGTCAGGTCAATAATAGGATGACAACAGAGGAAAGAGAATGATTCCCCACAGGCCAGCAGGCAGTTCCCAGTGTAGACCCTCACTGGGACGCAGAATCAGAACATGGAGATTGGTGCCACAGACAATGCTAACTTGAGTGCTAGAAGGACTAAGGAAAACTAGAAAGAAGCCTATAAATTATTCACTGATGTCCACTATAACATAGGGAAAGGAAGAAAATCCTACTGCCTTTCTGGAGAGACTAAGGGAGGTATTGAGGAAGCATACCTCTCTGTCACCTGACTCTATTGAAGGCCAACTAATCTTAAAGGATAAGTTTATCACTCAGTCAGCTGCAGACATTAGAAAGAACTTCAAAAGTCCACCTTAGGCCTGGAGCAAAACTTAGAAACCCTACTGAACTTGGCAACCTCCATTTTTTTATAATAGAGATCAGGAGGAGCGGGCAGAACAGGACAAACGGGATAAAAAGAAGGTCACCACTTTAGTCATGACCCTCAGGCAAGCAGACTTTGGAGGCTCTGGAAAAGGGAAAGGCTGGGAAAATCAAATGCCTAATAGGGCTTGCTTCCAGTGGAGTCTACAAGGACATGTTAAAAAAACTGTCCGAATAGAAATAAGCCACCCTGGCGGTAGCGGTGGCTCAAGCCAATCCCAGCACTTTGGGAGCCCGAGGCGAGGCCCGGATCCGCGAGTCAGGAGATGCAGGGTATACAATATACAGTGAGGCCCCGTCTCTATTAAAATACAAAAACTAGCGAGGCCGGCGGGCGCCTGTAGTCCCAGCTTCTCGGAGAGCTGAGGCGGAGAATAAAATGGGCTCAGGGGCCCGGAGCTTGCAGTGAAGCTGAGATCCGTACTGCACTCAACCTGAAGCGACAGAGCGAGAACTCCGTCCAAAAAAAAAAAAAAAGAAATAAGCCACCTTTTTCCCACATCCCTTATGTCAGGAATCACTGAGAGCCCCACTGCGGGTGGGGTCACTGGTCAGGCTTGCGCTTGGGTGGGCGGACTGGGGCGCAGGCAACCGTACCCATCGCATCACGGTGCTGGATGTGACGTGGGGGCGGATTCTTGTCTCCCTGGACACTGCTTTGCTCCCTCAGTCTTACTCTTCTGTCCTGGACAACTGTCCTCCAGATCTGTCACTATCCGAGGTCCCTAGGACAGGCAGTCACTAGATACTTCACCAGCCACTAAGTTGTGACTGGGGAACTTTCACTCTCTTCACATGCCTTTCTAATTATGCCTGAGAGCCCCACTCCTTTTGTTGGGGAGAACATCCCCTAGCAAAAGCAGGGGGCCAATGCCACTAGGAGGCAGGAGAGAGGAAAAGGTACATATATATACAGACTCTAAGTATATGCTTACCCTAGTCCTCCATTGCAATATGGAGAGAGAAAGGGAATTCCCACAACTTCAAGGGAACATTATCAAACATCTGGGAAGCCATTAGGAGATTATTGTGGCTGTGCAGAAATACAAAGGGTACAGGTCTTACACTTCCAGGGTCATCAGAAAGGAAAAGGAAAGGAAATAGAAGGGAACTGTAAAGGATATTGAAATAAAGAGCCTGAGTGGGATCCTCGATTAGAAATGCTTATTGAAGGACCCTACGGCAGCGAGAGGTGTGTAATCCCCTCCGGGAAACCAAGCCCCAGTACTCAGCAGAAGAAATAGAATGGGGGACCTCACGAGGACATAGTTTCCTCCCCTCAGGGTGGCTAGCCACTGAAGAAAGAAAAATACTTTTGCCTGGAGCTAAGCAATGGAAATTACTTAAAACTCTTCACCAAACCTTTCACTTAGGCATTGATAGCACCCATCAGATGGCCAAATCATTATTTACTGGACCAGGCCTTTTCAAATCTATCAAGTGGATAGTCAGGGCCTGTGAAGTGTGCCAAAGAAATAATCCCCTGCACTTCAAGCTATACGTTTCAATCCCTTTATCTTTAACCTCCTTGTTAAGTTTGTCTCTTCCAGAAGCGAAGCTATAAGTTCCTCAAATGGAGCCCTAGATGCAGTCCATGACTAAGCTCTACCGCAGACCCCTGGACTGGCCTGCTAGCCCATGCTCCAATGTTTGATGTCACTGAAGGCACCCGTCCCAAGGAAATCTCAACTGCATGACCCCTACTATGCCCCAGTTCAGCAGGAAGCAGTTAGAGTGGTCGTTGGCCAACCTCCCCGACAGCACTTGGGTTTTCCTGTTGAGAGCGGGGACTGAGAGATAGGACTAGTTGGATTTCCTAGGCTGACTAAGAATTCCTAAGCCTAGCTGGGGAAGGTGACCAAACCCACCTTTAAACACTGGGCTTGTAACTCAGCTCATACCCAACCAATCAGGTAGTAAAGAGGGCTCACTAAAACACTAATTAAGCTAAAAGCAGGAGGTAAAGAAATAGTCAAATAATTTATCATCTTAGAGCACAGGGGGAGGGACAATGATTGGGATATAAATCCCAGGCATTCGAGCAGGGAGGGGCAACCCCCTTTGGGTCCCCTCCTCTTGTATGGGAGCTCTGTTTTCACTCTATTAAATCTTGCAACTGCACACTCTTCTGGTCCGTGTTTCTTCCGGCTCGAGGTGAGCTTTCGCCCACTGTCCACCACTGCTGTTCGCCGCTGTCACAGACCCACCGTTGACTTCCACCCCTCCGGATCCGGCAGGGTGTCCACTGCGTTTCTGATCCAGCGAGGTGCCCTTTGCTGCTCCCGTTCCAGCTACAGGCTCACCATTGTTCCTGCACAGCTAGGTGCCTAATTGAGCTGAACACTAGTCGCTGGGTTTCATGGTTCTCTTCCGTGACCCACAGCTTCTAATAGAGCTATAATACTCGCCGCACGGCCCAAGGTTCCATTCCTTGGAATCGGTGAGGCCAAGAACCTCTGGTCAGAGAACAAAAGGCTTGCTGCCATCTTGGGAGCTCTAAGAACAAAGACCCACCCGTAACACCTTGTTGAGGGCAGCATTTCACAATTCTGAAGTGCACTCCCTTGTCAGACCACAGGCTTGTTCATGGTGGACTTGAGCAGATTAGGTTTTTTGTTTTGTTTTGTTTTTTGACAGAGTTTTTCACGGGAGTGCAGTAGCACTATCCCCTCTCACTGAAACCTCTGCCCCACGGGTTCAAGTGATTGATTCTCCTGCCTCAGCCTCCCAAATATCTGGGACTACAGGTGCCCACCACCACGCCCAGCTTTTTTGTGTGTGTTTTTAATAGAGATGGGGTTTCCCCATGTTGACCAGGCTGGTCTCGAACTCTTGACCTCAGGTGATCCACCTGCCTCAGCCTCCCAAAGTACTGGGATTAGAGCAGATTAGGTTTTAATTGTGCTATGTGCTGGATAATGGATAGCACTATCTGAGATATGGTTGGTGTGAGGAAGGAACAATAGTGAGGCACTCCTCAAGATTTGCAGATGAGAATGAGAATCACTTGAACCTGGGGTAGGGAGGATGCAGTGAACCAAGATCACACTACTGCACTCCAGCCTAGGCAACAGAGCGAGACTCTGTCTCAAAAAAAAAAAAAAAAAAAAAAATTTGCAGATGAGAGAATGAGTCACTCTCTGAAGGTTATTCTAGCAAGAATTCAATGCAAAGGAGGGAATCAGTTATCTGTTGGAGTAAACCAGGAGGCTGTAAATGAGCAATCAAAGAGATTGGGCCCCTCGAAGATGCTCTGTGAGTATTTTGGGGGAGGCAGGACTGTACTGAAGTTGTAATTTAGTAAACAGAGATCAAATCCGTTTTTTCTGAAGAAAGACATGAGAACAAAAACAGGTAGTTACCTCATTTCATACGGATAGTAGGTACCATCATTTGAATACGGCCCCTCCAAAATTCAGATGTTGCCAAAGTGATAGAATTTTTGTTTTGTTGAGACAGGGCCTCACTTTTTTGCTCAGACTGGAGTGTAGTGGCGTGATCTCGGCTCACTGCAACCTCTGCGTGATCCTCCTGCCTCAGCCTCCTGAGTAGCTGGGATTACAGGTGCACACCACTACTGCCTGGCTAATTTCTGTATTTTTAGTAGAGACAGGGTTTCACCATGTTGGCCAGGCTGCAAAGTGATAGTTTCAAGAGGTGGGGACTTTAAGTGGCAATCAGGCCGTAAGAGCTCCTCCCTCAGGTTTGGGATTAAGTACCTTATAAAAGAAGCTTCGGGCAGTATTTGGTTAATTTACCCTTCCACCTCCCCTCCAGAGGATGAGGCCCTCACCAGACAACCAAACCTGCCAGTACCTTGATCATGGACTTCCCAGCCTCCCAAACTGTGAGAAATAAACTTCTGTTCTTTTTCAGTTGCCCAGTCTAAGGTATTCTGTTATAGCACACACAGACTAAACCAGTAGGGCATTAATCTTCTGTGCTTGGATCCTACAGCTATCTGTCCTTGCTAGGATTGCAGGTGGACCCAGAAGTCTTAATCAAATTAGTTTTCTATGTTGTATATCCAGTTAAGGTAACTTGAATAATCAGGCCACCTGACTGTTTTATTTATTTCTGTAAATTATTGTCATTTTCTTAATATTTTTAAAATTTATATTAAGAAAAATTTCAGGCTGGGTGCAGTGGCTCACGCCTGTAATGCCAGCACCTTGGGACGCTGAGGAGGGTGAATTACCTGAGGTCAGGAGTTCAAGACCAGCCTGGCCAACATGGTGAAACCCTGTCTCTGCTAAAAATACAATACATTAGCTGGGCATAGTGGCTCATGCCTGTAGTCCCAGCTACTGGAGAGGCTGAGACCGGAGAATCGCTCGAACCTGGGAGGCAGAGGTTGCAGTGAGCTGAGATCACTCCACTGCACTCCAGCCTGGGTGACAAGAGCGAAACTCTGTCTCAAAAACAAAAAGAAAGAAAGAAAAAAATTCAAACACACAAAAGTGGAGAAAATAATACAATGAATATATATAATTAATACTGTGAAATACCCTATAACTAGATTTAATCATTATCAAGATTTTCGTACACTTGCTTCACTTTCTCCCACTTTTAAAAACTAAACTAAACTATTTTAAAGAAACTTAAACAAATTTACAGAAAAAAACAACTCCATTAATAGGAACAGACACTTTTCAAAAGAAGACATACATGCGGCCAACAAGCATATGAAAAACAGCTCAACATCACTGATCATTAGAGAAATGCAAATCAAAACCACAATGAGATACCATCTCACACCTGTCAGAATGGCTGTGGTTAAAGTAAAACCATAACAGGCACTGTCAAGGTTTTGGAGAAAAAGGAATGCTTATACACTGTTGGTGGGAGTGTAAATTAGTTCAACCATATGGGAAACAGTGTGGTGATTACTCAAAGATCTAAAAACAAAACTACCATTTGAACCAGCAATCCCATTACTGGATATACCCAAAGGAATATAAATCATTCTATCGTAAAGACACATCCACACATATGTTTGTTGCAGGACTATTCATAATAGCAAAGACATGGAATCAACCTAAATGTCCATGAATGGTAGACTGGATAAAGAAAATATGGTATATATACACCATGGAATACTCTACAGCCACCAGAAAGAGTGAGATCATGTCCTTTGTAGGGACATAGATGGAGCTTGAGCCCATTATCCTTAGCAAACTAATGCAGGGACAGAAAGCCAAATACCACATGTTCTTACTTATAAGTGGAAGCTGAATGATGAGAACACATGAACACAAAGAGGGGAATAACACACACTGGGGCCTACTGGAAGGTGGAAGGTGGGAGCAGGGAGAGGATTAGGAAAAATAACTAGTGGGTACTAGGCTTGTAATACCTAGGTGACAAAATAATCCATGTAACAAACCTCCACGACAAGAGTTCACCTGTATAACAAACCTGCACGTGTACTCCTCAACTTAAAATAAAAGTTAAAAAAAAAAGAAAAATTTGAAACATACAAAAGTATTCTAGGTTTTTAAATAAGTAAAAGGAAAAAAGTGAAGGAAATAATATGATGAATATATATAAGGTATAATGAATAGTATGAAATACCCTATAACCATGTTTGATCATAATCAAGTTTTTCTTACACTTGCTTCACTTTCTCCCACTTTTAAAAACTAAACTATATTAAAGAAAATCCTAGATCCCTCCCTACTGCCATGGTGTAAATGTTTCTGTCCCCCAGAATTCATATGTTGAAATCCTACCCCACCCAGGTGATATTAGGAGGTGGAGCCTTTTTGGAGACGATTAAGTCATGGAGACAGAGCCCTCATGAGATAAGTGCCAAGATCTCAAGAGGCCCCTAGCCCCTTATACCATGTGAGGACAGAGGGAGAACACAGCCATCTCTTTTTTTTTTTTTTTTTTTTTGAGACGGACTCTAGCTCTGTGGAGTACAGAGGCGCGATCTCGGCTCACTGCAAGCTCCGCCTCCCGGGTTCACGCCACTCCCCTGCTCAGCCTCCCAAGTAGCTGGGACCACAGGCGCCCGCCACCACGCCTGGCTAATTTTTTGTATTTTTAGTAGAGAACGGGGTTTCACCGTGTTAGCCAGGATGGTCTCGAGCTCCTGACCTCATGATCCGCCCTCCTCGGCCTCCCAAAGTGCTGGGATTACAGGCGTGAGCCACCGCGCCCAGCCCACACAGCCATCTCTTAAGCAGGAGGCAGACCCTCACCAGACATGGAATCTGCTGGCACCTGGATCTTGGACTTTTCAGCCTCCAGAAATGTGAGCAACATATTCCTGCTGTTTCTAAGCCACCAAGTATATAGTATTTTGTTGTAGCAGCCCAGGCTGACCAAGATAACCATTTACTTTAGTATGGATCTCTAAAACATACAAACACTTTCTTGCATACTCACGATATTTCCCTTTGTATTTACAAGTTTTCGTAAGCTAGGTTAGTGGGAGATGAAGGCATTCTCAGGCTGTTAATAAAATCAAGTTTCAGAGTCTGATTTCACAATGAACTTACCAAGATAAAGGCCACTTTGTGAGGACTCTTCTAGTCACCAGGATTTCTCTGACTGAGCATGTTTTAATGATTGAACAACAATCCAGGTCCCCCTTGCTTTTCACATGTACAAATCTATACACACTTGTGTGCACATGCATTCATCATGCACACTGATATGATTTGGCTCTGTGTTCCCATCCAAACCTCATCCCATTATCCCCACGTGTCAAGGACAGGACCAGGTGAAGGTAATTGGATCATGGGGGCCGTTTCCCATACGCTGTTCTCCTGATAGTGAATGAATTCTCATGACATCTGATGGTTGCATAAGCATCTGGCATTTCCCCTGCTTGCACTCACTCCATCCTGTTGCCCTGTGAAGAAGGCACCTGCTTTTTGCCTTCTGCCATGACTGTAAGTTTCCTGAGGCCTCCCAAGCAATGTGGAACTGTGAGTCAATTAAACTTCTTTCCTTCATAAATTACCCAGTCTTGGGCATTTCTTCATAGCAGTGTGAGAACAGACTACTACACACATACAAACACATGGAAAACCAAGGGAAAAAATGAAGTAGGCCGGGCGTGGTGGTTCACGCCTGTAATCCCAGCACTTTGGGAGCCTGAGGGCGGCAAATCATCTGAGATCAGGAGTTCAAGACCAGCCTGGCCAACATGGTGAAACCCCATCTCTCCTAAAAATACAAAAAATTAGCTAAATGTGGTGGTACGTGCCTGTAATCTCAGCTACTCGGGAGGCTGAGGCAGGAGAATCGCTTGGACCCAGGAGGCGGAGGTTGCAGTGAGCCGAGATCACACCATTCCACTCCAGCTTGGGCAACAAGAACAAAACTCCATCTCAAAAAAAAAAAAAAAGAAGTAAACCCCTTCTTAAGTCCAGTAAATCAGTTTAAAACTTTTAAAAAGCATAACTTGAATCTACTGTCACAATTCTGGTAGGCTGTTGAGATAAGTGGGGATGCTACCTACACAGAGAACACAAAATGCAAAGGTTAACATCTATGTTGGCTGATTATTTATTTATTTATTTATTTTTGAGACGGTCTTGCTCTCAAGACCTGATTAGAGTCAGAAACTTGATTTTTTTGGCAGCCTGAGAGTTGGCAGCCTGAGAGAGCCTTTATCTTCCACTAACCTAGCTTGCAGTGAGCTGTCATCATGCCAGGCTGGAGTGCAGAGACTCAGTCATAGCTCACTGCAGCCTCAACCTCCCAGGCTCAAGTGATCCTCCTGCCTCAGCCTCCCAAGTAGCTGGGACTACCACATCCATATGCTGCACCACCATGTCCATACGCTGGCCAATTTCTAAAAGTGGCTTGAAAAAAAGTAAACAGAACATCAGAGATACAGGAAAGTATCAGCTTCTGGAGAAGGGAACTGAAAATCATAAGGTACCACAAACAGGCAGTATTTCATGCTAGGGCAAAATTCTGTTGGTTTTGCCTTATCATTCCTATCTTGCTGTGTAAGAATCTCAATATCTTCCCCTGCCTTCCCCCATCATACTCATGTGCCCAGGTGAATGACTTCATAGGAAGTTCTTTCCTTTCCCTTCCTTTCTCTTCTCCATCCCTATCCTAATGCCCCAACCCACCAATGCCTCTTCCATTAACTCCACAATGTCTTCATTTTAAAAACTAGGGACGCATTTCTTTGGCCTAAGACATGTTTAGCACATAGTATAGCATCTGGTATAGACTCTTAAGGAATATTGAATGGATGGGTGGATGGATAGATTGATGGATAATTACTGTTTTCAACACAAGGATGATACTTCAAGACCTACCCAACTTCTGATGGAAGTGCAACATGACATTGAGGGGCCATTGGCAAAATTGGGTAACTGGTTATAACAACTGGATGTACATTTAGGAGGTTGGAAAAGTAAAAATATGACACACATACCCTCCCCACCACCATTATGAACCAACAAGCATAAGAAGAGAGGAAAAACGTCAGAGTGAAAAACAATGGGCACTTGACTCATACAAACCTGATACAAATCTTGATTCCTAACTGTGTGACTTAGAACAAAATATTTATAAAATTTTATTTATTCCATGTATACAATGGGAACAATAGTGTCCACTATGCAGGATTGTTATAAGGATTATATTAAATAGTGGGCTGGGCGTGGTGGCCCACACCTGTAATCCCAACACTTTGTGAGGCCAATGTGGGTGGATCACTTGGAGTTCAAGACCAGCGTGGTCAACATGGCAAAACCCTGTCTCTACTAAAAACACAAAAAAATTAGCCGGGCGTGGTGGCGCATGCCTGTAATCCCAGCTACTCAGGAGGCTGAAGCCCAGGAATCCCTTGGACCCGGGAGGTGGAGGTTGTAGTGAGCCGAGATTGTGCCACTGCACTCCAGCCTGGGTGACAGAGTGAGACTCTGTCTCAAATAATAATAATAATTAATTAATTAATTAGTGTATGTAAGGTTCCTAACACAGTGGGCACAAAATATTAAAATTGTTATTACAAGACAATATTTATTATCATTTAAAAATTTATAAAGGGAACCTAGGAAATTATGGTTCATTTGTGAAATAGGCAAGTTAAATAAATAAAATTAATTTCAGAGAAGACTGTCAAGATGATATCTTCAAAGAAAAAATTTGACAAATTTCTGTTAGGTTTTTATATTTTTATGTGGTTTAAAAAATGGAAAAGTAGATAAAGAACAGCTTAGTATTATTCACCTAGAAACCTTAATAAAACCTTGGACAGGTTTCCAAAGGACAGGCTAATAACAAGAGTTGTGTGAAAGTGAAATGTTTTGTGAGGCAATAAGGAACTAGCTCAGAAGCAAAAATAATGGGTGGGGCCTGTTGATTCAAGGTAGGGGAGGGAAGTAGAGGCCCAAGTGACAGTTCCTGGGAAGGCAGCAGATATATGAAGGGCATAGGTAGTCACATCTCTAATTCTGGATTTATCGATGGGAACTGTGCAGTTCTCAACAGAAAGATGGAGACCCGTGCACTTGGGAGAATCTGGGCAAGTGATATTTGGGTGTCAGGCACCCACGGAATGGACCTCAATAAAAGGAAGGGAGAAGGAGACTAATGTTAATCTAGTAGTGACTAGATCGGGCCATGTGCCAGACACATCATCTCATTTAAGTCACCATAACCCAAAGACACTAGTTATGTTATTACCTCCATTTTACATAGAAGGACACTGAGGCTCAAAGAGATCTTATAATTCCTCTAAGTTCACTCTGCTAGTAAAGGGAGGAAACTGTCATAGGCATCAGTGCCCCAGGCAGCAGGCCGTGGCCTACTGGGGTGCTTGTTGACCACCTACTCTGTGCCAGGCACAGTGCCAGGTGCAGAAGATACAGTGGTGTGCAAAGATACAGTCCCCCACTCTCTTGGAGCTTAGAGTCTAATGAGAGTTAGTAGCAGCCATTAGTCAAATAATGCCACTAATGAAGATAACATCACACAGTGAAACATGTAACAAATGGACTCTTCCAGACTTGAGGCATGATGGGTGCCATGGAGGAGAGTGGCTCTAGAGAGCTTACGTAATTAACTAGCTAAAGGAATTATGAAGAAAGGCATTCCAAGTGAGGAAATTGCACATGAAAAGGCCTGTGGTCAGAACCCCAGAAAACATAAGTTTAGCGCAGCCACAGCTCGGAGGAAAGCAAGTGCCTGAGCTGAGGGTGGAGGCATGGAAGAAGTTGGAGACACAATCAGATTTCCATTTTGAAAGGTCCAGTGTGGCCGGGCGCGGTGGCTCAAGCCTGTAATCCCAGCACTTTGGGAGGCCGAGACGGGCGGATCACGAGGTCAGGAGATCGAGACCATCCTGGCTAACACCGTGAAACCCCGTCTCTACTAAAAAAAAAATACAAAAAACTAGCCAGGCGAGGTGGCAGGCGCCTGTAGTCCCAGCTACTCAGGAGGCTGAGGCAGGAGAATGGCATAAACCCGGGAGGTGGAGCTTGCAGTGAGCTGAGATTTGGCCACTGCACTCCAGCCCGGGCGACAGAGCAAGACTCCGTCTCAAAAAAAAAAAAAAAAAGAAAGGTCCAGTGTATTTTCACAGGAGCCACTAAGAGGCTTGAACAGCCACAAGCTAGCACTCTGGTGGGTTCCAGGGCCCCAGCTATACCCGACCCAAACAAAGGCAGTTGGGTGGTATAAATACTGCCACCTTAATACTACATTTGAGGACCAGGCACAGTGGCTCATGCCCGTAATATCAGTACTTTGAAAGGCTGAGGCGGATGGATCACTTGAGGTTAGGAGTTCAAGACCAGCCTGGCCAACATGGTGAAACCCTGTCTCTACTAAAAATACAAAAATTAGCCGAGCATGAGGCTGGGCTTGGTGGCTCTCGCCTGTAATCCCAGTACTTTGGGAGGCCGAGGCGGGTGGATCACGAGGTCAGGAGATAGAGACCATCCTGGCTAACACAGTGAAACCCCTTTTCTACTAAAAATACAAAAAATTAGCCGGGCATGGTGGCAGGTGCCTGTAGTCACAGCTACTCAGGAGGCTGAAGCAGGAGAATGGTGTGAACCTGGGAGGTGGAGCTTGCAGTGAGCCGAGATCGCGCCACTGCACTAAAGCCTGAGTGACAGAGCAAGACTCCGTCTCAAAAAAAAAAAAAAAAAAAAATTAGCCTAGTATGGGGGTGGGTGCTTGTAGTCCTAGCTACTTGGGAGGCTAAGGCAGAAGAATTGCTTGAACCCAGAAGCTGAGGTTTCAGTGAGTAAAGATTGTGCCACTGCACTCCAGCCTGGGCAATAGGGTGAGAGTCTGTCTCAGAAGAAAAACAAATAAAAATAAAAATAAGAAATAAAATAGACCAGGTGCTTTTGCTCACACCTGTAATCACAGCACTTTGGGAGGCTGAGGTGGGTGGATCACGAGGTCAGGAGTTCAAGACCAGACTGGCCAACATGGTGAAACCCCGTCTCTACTAAAAATACAAAAATTAGCCGGGCATGGTGGCGGGCACCTGTAATCCCAGCTACTCAGGAGGCTGAGGTAGAGAATTGCTTGAACCCAGGAGCACCAGAGGCTGCAGTGAGCCGAGATGGCACCACTGCACTCCAGCCTGGGCAACAGAGCGAGACTCTTGTCTCAAAATAAGTAAATAAATACATAAATACATAAATAAATTTTTAAAAACATTGGGAAGTGAGGATTGATGAAACCAAGAGCCTAAGTCTCGGGCATCCGTGCTAGGAAAGGACACACTAACATGTGTAATGATCTGGAGGAGAGCATATGCGATAAAACCTCTAACAACACTTCTACACAGATAGGTCTAGATCAGGGGTCAGTAAGTGCTGGGCCAAATCCCGCCAGTGCCTGTTTTTGTACAGCCTGCAAACTAAGAATGGTTTTTACGTTTTTAAGTGGTTGAAAAAAATGGAAAGAAACTAATATTTTGTGACACATTAAAATTATATGAAAGTCACATCCCAGTTTCCATAAATAAAGTTTTATTGGAACACAGCCATGCTCATTTGTTTACTCTCTTGTTGGCTGCTGCTACAAGGCAGAGTGACTGACTGACACCTGAGGATTGCTGCAAAGCTAAAATTATTATTATTATTACTTTTTTTTTTTTGAGATGGAGTCTTGCTCTGTCACCCAGCCTGGAGTGCAGTGGCGCGACCTCAGCTCACTGCAAGCTCCGTCTTCCGGGTTCACGCTATTCTCCTGTCTCAGCCTCCCAAGCAGCTGCGACTACAGGCACCTGCCACCACGCCCGGCTAAGTTTTTGTATTTTTAGTAGAGACGAGTTTCACCATGTTAGCCAGGATAGTCTGGATCTCCTGACCTCGTGATCCGCCCGCCTCAGCCTCCCAAAGTGCTGGGGTTACAGGTGTGAGCCAGTGCGCCTGGCCTAAAATTATTATTATTATTATTTTTTTTTTTTTGAGACAGAGTCTCGCTCTGTCGCCCAGGCTGGAGTGCAGTGGCCAGATCTCAGCTCACTGCAAGCTCCGCCTCCCGGGTTCACGCCATTCTCCTGCCTCAGCCTCCCAAGTAGCTGGGACTACAGGCGCCCACCACCTCGCCCGGCTAGTTTTTTGTACTTTTTAGTAGAGACGGGGTTTCACCGTATTAACCAGGATGGTCTCGATCTCCTGACCTCGTGATCCGCCCGTCTCGGTCTCCCAAAGTGCTGGGATTACAGGCTTGAGCCACCGCGCCCGGCCGCTAAAATTATTTTTTTAAAAGAACAAGAAACAGCATTATTCAAATACTGAATTATATTTTTTCCAAGTCTTCTTAATTTGTTTTGAAATGGATCATCTCCTGCCAAACAAAACTACAGAATACATCTTGTGTCTGTCACACATATGCCTACTCTCTGTTTTGCTAAGAAAGAGGTGTTTAATCCTCTTTTCTTTCCCACAGAGAAATGCAACAACTGCTACCATAAGAAGAACTGCAGACCAATAGTGGTGGAATTGACATTATTTATTATCTGGACTTCTACAGAAAAAGTCTGCCAATCCCTGAGCTAGATAATCAGAAGAGCCTATAAATCTGACCATGTGATCTGACAATTGACAAACGAGCACTCATGGGAGCAAGTGCAAAATAATGCACTTTGAGATAAAAATATCCAAACTATTTACAAAAGGAAGACAGGCCTATGAGCTTTGAGGTCACAACTCAGGACTAAACACAACTGGGAGGATTAAAGACAGTTAGAGTAGTAGTACGTGAGTGTCCTCCTCTAAATTATAAGAATCAGTACATAGTAGAGGGGTTGGTTATCTGTGGGCCTCACCTGATGTGGGCCTGGGGAAAAATTTCCGGGAAGATTAGACTAGGATTTTGCACTTTCACTTAAAAATTACACATAGGGTCTGGGCATGGTGGCTCACGCCTGTAATCCCAGCACTTTGGGGGGCCAAGGCTGGCGGATCACGAGGTCAGGAGATCAAGACCATCCTGGCTAACACAGTGAAACCCCGTCTCTACTTAAAAAATACAAAAAATTAGCCGGGCATGGTGGCGGGCACCTGTAGTCCAGCTACTCTGGAGGCCTCGGCAGGAGAATCACTTTAACCTGGGAGACAGAGTTTGCAGTGAGCCGAGATTGCGCCACTGCACTCCAGCCTGGGCAACAGAGCGAGACTCCGTCTAAAAAAAAAAAAATTACACATAGGAAGAGGCAGAGGTGACCCCAAATGACACCACTGCACTCCAGCCTGGGCAGCAGAGCAAGACCCTGTCTCCAACCAACCAACCAACCTTTTTCTCCTTTCAAAACCTTTGTTCTAGGCTGGGTGCGGTGGTTCATGCCTGTAATCCCAGCACTTTGGAAGGCCGAGGCGGGCGGATCACCTGAGGTCAGGAGTTCAAGACCAGCCTGGCCAACATGGTGGAACCCCATCTCTACAAAAATACAAAAATTAGCCAGGCATGATAGCGGGTGCCTATAATCCCAGCTTCTTGGGAGCCTAGAGCGGAAGAATCGCTTGAACCCGGGAGGCGGAAGTTGCAGTGAGCCAAGATTGTGCCATTGCACTCTAGCCTAGGTGACAGAGGGAGACTCTGTCTCAACAAACAAACAAACAAACAAAAACCTTTGTTCTAGCTCTAAGGTAACTTGGCTCCTCATATCACTGGTCCTGTGAAGGGGGCCATCCAGGGAAATGGCAAAGGTGTATTCCCCCAGGATTAGGAAGATAATCGAACAGTAATCCACCCAGTCTCTCAGGGCAGTTGTTTAACATACATTCGTTCCCCCAGCCTGACCCACAGGTGTCATTTCAACACCTGCAAAGCTGCAGAACTGACCTGGGACCTTGGTGGCTCTAGCAGGGTTCTGGCCATGGGGGCCCTGCCTGGATGTGGCTGGCCTCCCTCTTGGACAACTCTGACCTCTTCCATTTTCATGTACAGGAGTCACATCCAGAGTTCCCTGAGAAGACATACCCAGACCAGTGTGCTGCAGGAACCAAAAGGAACAAGGTGTGTTTCCCAAGTAAGATTCTCTCCCCACCCAGAAAAGACTCCGCCAATATCAGGGTCCCAGACCCTAATCTAATGCCCAGGTCAATTAGTTCCAGTAAACTGAAAGTCCCATGTGCTGGGAACCCCCCTCAGTCCCAAGCAAACCAGGTTGGTCACCTGCCAGACAGGTTCCTCATTTACAACAGGCCTCTTATCCCGCTGTTCCCCAGGGCCCACCTGGGGCTGCTCCACAGTTTCTGCCCAGCACTCAGAATATTCAGAGCTGCTCCTTCTTGGGAAGGGGGGAGGACAGCATGGGCTGAGGGGGTCATTGGGGATAAGATTGGGATCAGAGAAGACCAGGAGACTAAGGAGAAGGGGTTCCCAAGGAGCCCTAGCTGTTAGACAGTTGAATATAAGACTCCTGTCTTTAATAGCTGCTTGTGCTTCTGTTCATACAATGAGGATTAAACAGTTACTGGAATCAGGAAAGTTTTTCAGCATTTACATTGTTTAGGGATAAGGCTGCTTTAAATCCTATTGTAAATGAACTGAATGTAAATTATCCAAATATAAATAACAAAGAGGAGGGTAAAACTTCATTGGTCACTATAAAATAGCTGTAATAACTACAGTAATTTATATGTAATTACCATGGGGCATAGGGATTATGAGACACTGCATCATGCATATCATACACCAAGCTCTTTGTGATAAAGGCAACAAATTGTGCTCCATTGTGTGTGCTCTTGTGGTCAGCTTAAAATCACCAAAGGTAAAATTTGGCTTAGTCGTGGGTTTTTGCTTCAGGGAACACAGGCAGTTCAATAGCAGGTGAACTTGTTACATTTGATTCTGGGAGGACCGACATAAAGATACTTCAAAAAAAAATTAATGTCATCTTTATTTATAACGGAATTCTGGAAAAACTTCAAAGCACTTTGCAGATTTTAATCTAATTAATTCTCACAATAACCCCTCAAAGGAGTTTATACAATGGCCTTCATGGTTTGAAGCCACAAGTTACTAGAGGCCACAAAAGAGTCACTTTGTCTGAAGTTGCTTCTTTGTTCTGGCTTGATTCCTAAATGTTATAATGTTCTTTGAAATAGATATAGTATAAATACGAACTATCAGTGTATTAATAATCACTGATCTTATAAGACACATTGACATCACCACTTAAAAAATTTCTCAGAAATGGCCTTACACTCCAGCTTAAAGAAATAGAAATGTTTATGTTAAAGGAGAATTTAAGGTTATGGATAAACTCTCTCTGATTAAAATATTTGCATATATTTGTCCATGAGTATTTACAGGGTTCCTGCTGCAAGTACGAGGTCAGGTGCTATGGATGCAAAAACAGCTTAGGATAGGAATGAAGTAACAATGTGTGGTGGAGTTCTAAGTAAGTTCTAAATAAGTCTGAATGTGTCATTAATAAACCAAGGACTGGGTTTAGCAATCCGAAGAAGAGACAAACGTAAGTGGAAAGTTCTTTTTTGAGACAGAGTCTTGTTCTATCGCCCAGGCTGGAGTACAGTGGCGCAATCTCAGCTCACTGCAACCTACACCTTCCAGGTTCAAGTGATTCTCATGCCTCAGCCTTCGGAGTAGCTGGAATTACAGGAGTACACCACCACGCCCGGCTAATTTTTGTATTTTTAGTAGAGATGGGGCTTCACCACGTTGGCCAGGCTGATCTTGAATTCCTGGCCTGAAGTGATCTGCCTGCCTCGGCCTCCCAAAGTGCTGGAATTACAGGGGTGAGCCACCACCCCCGACTGAGAATTCTTGATGATTAGCATTTGCCCATACCCTTGCTTTGTAGTTTAGTTCAGGTGGCATGGTCTTTAATGTCTCTTTCTGGTAAAGTGGTGAAGGAAGATGCTTTCATATACTGTAGCAGGACAAGCGGCAGACAAAACTCCTCAGACACCGAGTTAAAGAAGGAAGGGGTTTCTTCGGCCGGGGGCATCGGCAAGACTTCTGTCTCAAGAGCTGAGCTCCCCGAGTGGGCAAGTCCTGTCCCTTTTAAGGGCTCACAACTCTAAGGGGGTGCATGTGAGAGGGTCGTGATTGATTGAGCAAGCAGGGGGTATGTGACTGGGGACTGCATGCAGGGATAATCAGATCGGAACAAAACAAGACAGGGATTTTCACAGTGCGTTTCTATACAATGTCTGTAATCTATAGATAACAGAACCAATTAAGTCAGGAGTCGATCTTTAACTGCCAGGCCCAGGGTGCAGCGCCCGGGCTGTCTGCCTGTGGATTTCATTTCTGCCTTTTAGTTTTTACTTCTTCTTTCTTTGGAGGCAGAAATTGGGCATAAGATGATATGAGGGGTGGTCTCCTCCCTTAATACAAAATCCCATTTGATTCTTACAGTGTTGCTATGAAATAGGTAAGACAAACATTATTTTCCACTTTTTACAGACAAGAAAATAAGCTGAACAATTATTAATATTACACTGCTAGGGATCACAGTGAATGGATTACAAAATTAGAAACTGAATCAGGTTCTCTGAGTTCTCTTGTGGTGCTCCTGTCTATGATGAAACTCCCAATGCATTTCCAAGTTCAGCCTTCCACCCTCAACTTTAAGCTCTTCCAGTCCAGTCACCACCTCAGGCTCTGGGGCTGGTATCCTAACACTCAAAACCCCTTCTCATCTTGGATCTCCTACTCCCGCTAATTTCAGCCAGATATGCTTAGAGAAATCCATAGGAGCATTTACTTTAAAACTAAGGGTCTCACTTTGGCCGGGCACGGTGGATCATGCCTGTAGTCCCAGCGCTTTGGGAGGCCAAGGCAGGCAGATCACCTGAGGTCAGGAGTTTGAGACCAGCCTAGCCAACACAGTGAAACCCCATCTCTGATAAAAATACAGAAATTAGGCTGGGCGCGGTGGCTCACGCCTGTAATCCCAGCACTTTGGGAGGCCGAGGCAGGCGGATCACGAGGTCAGGAGATCGAGACCATCCTGGCGAACGTGGTGAAACCCCGTCTCTACTAAAAATACAAAAAAAATTAGCCGGGCGTGGTGGTGGGCGCCTGTAGTCCCAGCTTCTCGGGAGGCTGAGGCAAGAGAATGGCGTGAACCCGGGAGGCGACGGAGCTTGCAGTGAGTGGAGATCGCGCCACTGCACTCCAGTCTGGGAGACAGAGCGAGATTCCGTCTCAAAAAAAAAAAAAAAATACAGAAATTAGCCGGGCATGGTGGCACATGCCTGTAGTCCCAACTACTTGGGAGGCTGAGGCAGGAGAATTGCTTGAACCCGGGAGGTGGAGGTTGCAGTGAGCCAAGATTGTGCCATTGCACTCCAGCCCAGGCAACAAGAGCGAAACTCTGTCTCAAAACAAAACAAAAACAAAACTAAGGGAAAGCAAAAAACAAAGCTATGAATACAATGAACTTGACTTCATTTCGGTTTTGGCTGGCAGGTTGGTTTGCCTTACAGGGTAGATGGACTCTTGACCCTCTCCTTTATCTCCTCCCTGTCCAAAAGGGGGCCTTTGCCATCTTTGGGCAATTCTCTTATCTATTTTGGGTCCTTCTCCTTCTCTTTCTCCTCCCTGAGAGGAGGTATTAAATTGAAACTCCAGTCACTCTGTCAGAGGCATTTAAACCAGAGCAACTCCATCTTGAATAGGGGCTAGGTAAAATAAGGCGGAAACATACCGGGCTTCCTTCCCAGACACTTAAGGTATCCTAAGTCACAGAATGACATAGGAGGGTCAGCACAAGATACAGATCTTAAAGACCTTGCTGATAAAACAGGTTGCAGTAAAGAAGCCGGCCAAAACCCACCAAAACCAACATGGCGATGAGAGTGACCTCCGGTTGTCCTCACTGCTACCCTCCCACCAGCGTCATGCCAGTTTACAAATCCCATGGCAACGTCAGGAAGTTACCCTATATGGTCTAAAATGAAGAGGCATTGCCCAACACAGCGGCTCATGCCTATAATCCCAGCTCTTTGCGAGGCTGAGGCAGGTGGATCACATAAGGCCATGTATTCGAGACCAGCCTGTCCAACATGCTGAAACCCCGTCTCTACTAAAAATACAAAAATTAGGCGGCCTGAGCAACAGAATGAGACTCTGTCTAAAAAATAATAAATAATAAAAAGGGGAGGCATGAATAATCCAGCCCTTGTTTAGCATATAATCAAGACATAACCATAAAAATGGGCAACCAGCAGCCCTCAGGGCTGCTTTGCCTATGGAGTCACCTTGCTTTATCCCTTTACTTTCTTAATAAACTTGCTTTCACTTTACGAACTTGTCTCAAATTCTTTCTTGTACGAGATCCAAGAACCCTCTCTTGGGGTCTGGATCAGGACTCCTTTCTGGTAACAACTCATAGAAGGAATAAACAATTACACTCACTGTAGTTGTGTATCACATCACTAATCCTTGTTCCATGCATTCAACAGCTTTCATCCCCTCCTGAAGAAGATAAGGGGACACATTCTAAAACATCTATGGGAACCTCCTACGGCCACATACTCCAATAGAGATGCATTCTCGGGATGGGGAATATGCAGAATTTGAACCTCAACCAAGGAGCACCTTCTCCCATATTTCAATTTAAAAAAATTTTTCCACTTTCTTTTGCTGATTTTCTTTTTTTTTTTTTTTTTTTTTTTTTGGGGAGCAGGTCTCGCTCTATGCCCAGGCTGGAGTGCAGTGGCGGATCTCAAAGCTCACTGCAAGCTCCGCCTCCCGGGTTTCGCCATTCTCCTGCCTCAGCCTCCCGAGCAGCTGGGACTACAGGCGCCTGCCACCACGCCCGGCTAGTTTTTTGTATTTTTTAATAGACACGGGGTTTCACCGTGTTCGCCAGGATGGTCTCGATCTCCTGACCTCGTGATCCGCCCGTCTCGGCCTCCCAAAGTGCTGGGATTACAGGCTTGAGCCACCGCGCCCGGCCTCTTTTTGCTGATTTTCAATGGGGATTTCACAGGATGATACTGAAGTCTCAAGGTTCTGAAAAATCATTGATATGCGAAACAGGCATCTCTCCTGACATGCTTCAGAGCCTAGATGCTTTTCTGTAGATCATTCCACTTTGGGCAGAAAGAAACTGAGCAGATAGTGTGGGGTAATGGTTAAGAGATTGAGCTCAGAAACAAAGCTGATCCAAATTGAGTTCTTGCTCTATTTGCTAATTGCATGATCCTGACCAAGATACTTAACCTCCCTGAGACTCTATGTCTTCATCTACATAAAAAAATAATAGCTTGGGGCACATGTCCTCAGGACCTCCTGAGGCTGTGTCAAAAGTAAAAAAAAAAAAAAGGAAAATAAAAATAAAAATAATAATAGCTGGCATTGATTGAACATGTACTGTGTGCTAGGAATTATGTATGCTAAGTTTTACATGCTTTACTGGCATTATCTTATTTAATCCATACTACAACCCTTGTGAAGTGGGTACTATTATATCCGTTTTATATGTAAGAAAATTGAAGCAAAAAGAGATTAAATAGTTTGCCAGAGACCATACAACTATAAGTGGTGAGGCCAGGACTCAAACACAATTTGTCTGACTCCAAGACCCATGCTTTCAATCACTACCTTCATCACAGTGATGTGGTAATGATTAAATTAGTTAATGTAAGTCAGGTGCCCTCATAGTACCTGGCACACAAGCCTTAAGTATCCTAGCTATGATATTATTTTCAGTAGGTTTTTTGTTTGTTTGTTTGTTTTAATGAGACGGAGTCTTGTTCTGTCACCCAGGCTGGAGTACAATGGCACAATCTCAGCTCACTGCAACCTCCGCCTCCCAGGTTCGAGAGATTGTCCTACCTCAGCCTCCCAAGTAGCTGGGATTACAGGCACCCGCCACCACAGCCGGCTAATTTTCTTTTCTTTTTTTTTGAGAGGGAGTCTCCCTCTGTTGTCCAGGCCAGAGTGTAGTGGCATGATCTCGGCTCACTGCGACCTCCGCCTCCCGGGTTCAAGCAATTCTCCTGCCTCAGCCTCTTGAGTAGCTGGGATTACAGGCATGCACTACCATGCCCTGATAATTTTTGTATTTTAGTAGAGATAGGGGTTTCACCATGTTGGTCAGGCTGGTCTCGAACTCCTGACCTCGTGATCTGCCTGCCTCAGCCTTCCAAAGTGTTGGGATTACACGCGTGAGCCACCACACCTAGCCCTAATTTGTATTTTTAGTAGAGACTGGGTTTTCACTACGTTGGCCAGGCTGGTCTCGAACTCCTGACCTCAGGTGATCTGCCCACCTCAGCCTCCCAAAGTGCTGGCATTACAGGCGTGAGCCACAACAACCAGCCATTTTTTTCAAGAGATATGTGAACCAGAAAACAAATTTTGACATAGGAAATTTTGTGTCCATCCCATTCAACTGTCCCAAGGTATGTGTTTTGCAATTCAGTTGACAGGCTTCTGCTGTTGCCTAAATCTGCATATTATGAGTTGCCTGGTTGAGAGACTAGCTAAATGGCTGGCAACCTTTTCCATCTGACATGCAAAGAAGTTATTCAGGCTGGGCTTGGTGGTTCGCACCTGTAATCCCAACACTTGGGAGGCTGAGACAGGAGGATCGCTTCAGCCCACGAGTTCAAGACCAGCCTAGGCAACATAGTAAGACCTGTCTCACTAAAATAAAAAATAAATAAATTTTTCAGACTAGAAAACCATATGAAGTCTCAAAAAAGAATGACCTACTGAGCAATAGCTAGCAAACAGAATTGCAGGCAGTACCGAGATTATAAGTGGGCACTGTTTCAAAAGTTCATTTGTCTATTGTTAAAAATTCTGAGTGCGTAGAAATAAGGTTGCAAATTGCAGTTACATTCCAAGCCTATTTGCAGAAGTCTATGTATTTAGCCCATTTTGAAGCTCAATGATAGAATCATGCCACTAGTCTGAGGACAGGCTGAGGAACAAGAGCCCATGTGATAAAGGAATAAGAAAAGTGTCTTTCCTGGTACAGAGGAAAATTGATACGTAACATATTAGTTATCTATTGCTGTGTAACGAAGTATCTCAAAACTTACCATCTTAAAACAAACATTTCTTATCTCAGGCAGTCTCTGTGGGTCATCTGCAAATGGCTTAGCTGGGTGGCTCTGGCTCCGGATCTCTCGAGGTTTTAGTTAGCACTGCACAGTCTATAGTTATCTGAAGGCTTAGCTGGGACTGGAAGGTCCACTTCCAAAATGGTTCACTCACACGGCTGTTGGCAAGAGGCCTCAGTTCCTCATCATACAGGCCTTTCCACAGGGCTGCGTGAGTTCCTCATGACACAGTAGCTGGCTCCTCCTAGTGCAAGTGATCCCAGTGTGAGGATAAGGAGGCAGCTGCAATACCTTTTATGACCTAGTCTTATAAGTCACACAGAGTCACTTCTGCCATATTCATTATAGGACACATGCAACTCATTTAGTGCAGTCCACGCTCAATAGGAAGGAAATTAAGCTCCACCTCTTGATGGATAGAGTATCACAGAATTTGTGGATATACTTTAAAATCACCATATAGAGTTTCTGTTGTCCTCCCATCACTTTCTCCAGGTACCCAGTGAGAAAAATAATAAAAACAAACTGGGATGCAGAACTGCAGGCCTATTCAACAAAGCTTGCTGTAAGTACCCCAAACAATCCATGCTCTTGCCTTAACTTTTCTTAAAAACATCTATCCACTTTCCTTTAATGGAATCTTCTTTGAAGGATTTATACTCAAGAGAAAATGATCCTACACTCCTAAAATACTTTCTTTATTAATTTGTATCTCTCATTAGAATTTCAGACAGTATAACAAAGTGAAATTCAAAACAACTACAAAAAAACCTACTCCCAAACCCGGTGGATTAAAATACTTGGAGTTAGGAAAGCAACTCCCAGTAAGATTTCTCCTTTCAGCTGATTATTACCAGAGTGCCCTGGTTAACCGGGAAATAGTTTTCCCTTCCTGGTCTAGGGAACATGGAATCTCTGATCTAGGTTTCCTACCTTGATTCCCATGGCTGCAGCTCTGTAGAAATATGGTGGGCATTTAAATCCGAGGAGTCATATTTAAAGGAGTTTATTTCTTGCATCTGAGGCATACAAGATTCTAAAGTGCCATTTCAATCTTCAGAGGAAAATGATGTTTCATGTGACTTTTTATTGTATTTCTTGTGACTTGAAATTTGGTAATACATGTGGACTGTTATAAAAATACAACATTCATAAACGCTGGATGGCTGGGTGCGGTGGCTCATGCCTGTAATCCCAGCACTGTGGGAGGCCGAGGTGGGCGGATCACGACGTCAGGAGATCGAGACCATCCTGGCTAACATGGTGAAACCCCGTCTCTACTAAAAATACAAAAAATTAGCCGGGCATGGCGGTGTGCGCCTATAGTCCCAGCTGCTGGGGAGGCTGAGGCAGGAGAATGGCGTGAACCCGGGAGGCGGAGCTTGCAGTGAGCCGAGGCCACGACACTGCACTCCAGCCTGGGCGACAGAGCCAGAGTCCGTCTTTAAAAAAAAAAAAAAAAAAAACGCTGGATAAATAGGAGTTTGCCCTACAATTCAACTCAAGTAGAAGCTAGGGGCTCGACCTTTAAGATGAGCTCTCCTGACAATGTTATTGTTTTTAACCTAATTTGACTCAATCCAATTTGAGAATATGATGAAAGCTAAAAGACTTATTCCAGAAAATATACATGTCCACAAAATTTTGCACATAAGTTTAAGGCCTCCCAAACTCCCTAAAACCCACTCAGAAAATCTAGATTAAGAATCTCTAAAACAGTCAGGCGTGGTAGCTCATGCCTGTAATCCCAGCACTTTGGGAGGCTGAAGTGGGTGGGTCACTTGAGGCCAGGAGTTTGAGATCGGCCTGGCCAACATAGTGAAACCTCGTCTCTACTAAAAATAGAATAATTATGCTGGGCGCAGTGGCTCACGCCTGTAATCCCAGCACATTGGGAGGCCGAGGCGTGTGGTTCACCTGAAGTCAGGAGTTTGAGACCAGCCTGGCCAATATGATGAAATACTATCGCTACTAAAAATACAAAAAATTAGCTGGGGGTGCTGGCAGGCGCCTGTAATCTCAGGTACCCAGGAGGCTGAGGCAGGAGAATTGCTTGAACCCTGGAGGCAGAGGTTGCAGTGAGCAGAGATCGCACCACTGCACTCCAACCTGGGCAACAAGAGCAAAACTCCGTCTCAAAAAATAATAATTAATAAATAAATAAATAATAAAAAAATTAGCCAGGCATGGTGGTGCTTGCCTGTAATCACAGTTACTTGGGTGGCTGAGGCATGAGAATTGTTTGAACCAGGTAGGCAGAGGTTGCAGTGAGCCAAGATCACACTACTGCACTCCAGCTTGGGTGACAGAGCAAGATCCTGTCTCAAAAAAAAAAAAAAAAAAAAAAAAAACCCCAACCAAACAAAAAAACTCTTAAGACTTTGCTAGGGGTGCATATTGCCATTCCATTGTGACATTATAATTTAGATTTAACTCAGAAGCTACTACTCAGAATTTAAATATTGGCTGGGCGTGGTGGCTCACACCTGTAATCCCAGCACTTAGGGAGATTGAGGCAGGAGGATCACTTGAGCCCAGGAGTTCAAGGCCAGCCTGGGCAACATGGCAAAACACTATCTCTACAAGGAAAAAAATACAAAAATTAGCCGGGCATGACGACAAGCGCCTATGGTCCCAGCTAGTCAAAAGGCTGAGGCAGGAGGATAGATTGAGCCCAGGAGGTCAAGGCTGCAGTGAGCTGAGATCGTACCGCTGCACTCCAGCCTTGACAACAGAACGAGACCCTGTCTCAAAAAAGCAAAAAACAAAAAAAAACGCAATTATTTCTTCTTCCTCTTTTTTTGGTTTTGTTTCGTTTTGGTTTTAAAGATGGGGTCTCACTCTATTACCCAGGCTGGAGTACAGTGGCACAATCATAGCTCACTGCAACTGCCAATTCCTTGGAGGCTTTTAAAAAAATTTTTGGAGAGATGGGGTCTCAATATGTTGCCCATGCTGGTCCTGAAGTTCTGACCTCAAGAGATCCTCTCCCCTTGGCTTCCCAAAGTGTTGAGATTACAGGTGTGAGTTACCGCATCTTGTTGTTTTTTGTTTTCGTTAAACAGATCCAAAAGCCAAAGGACATCTCTACAGGCATACCTTGTTTTACTGTGCTTCACTTTCTCGCACTTCTCAGATATTGCCAGTTTTGCAAATTGAAGGTTTATGGCAACCCTGTGTCAAGCGAGTCTGTCACCATCATTTTCCAATAACCTGGGCTCACTTCATGTCTCTGTGTCACATTTTGGTAATTCTCTTAATATTTCAAACCTTGTCATTATTATTATATCTGATATGGTGATCTGTGATCAGTGATCTTTGATATTACTATTGTAATTATTTGTGGGCATCACGAACCTTGTCCATATAAGATGACAAACTTAACTGATACATGTTGTATGTGTTCTGACTGCTCCATTGACCAGCCGTCCCCCTTCACTCTGCCTATCCTTGGCCCTCCCTATTCCCTGAGACACAATATTAACATTGGGCCAGTTAAAAACCCTACAATGACCTCTAAGTGTTTAAGTGAAAGGAAGAGTTGTATATCTCTCACTTTAAATCAAAAGTTTGAAATTATTAACCATAGTGAGATAGGCATATGGAAAGCTGAGACAGGGATGGGCATGGTGGCTCACGCCTATAATCCTAACACCCTGGGAGGCTGAGGTGGGAGAATTGCCTGAGCCCAGGCAGTAGAGGCTTTAGTGAGCCATGATTGTGCCTCTGCACTCCAAAAAGGAAGGAAGGGAGGGAGGGAGGGAGGGAAGGGAGGAAGGAAGGAAGGAAGGGAGGAAGGGAAGGGAAGGAAGGAAAGAAAAAAGAAAGAAAGTTGAAATAGGCTGAAAGCTATGCCTTTTCTTTTTTTTTTTCTCTCAAGACGGAGTCTTGCTCTGTTGTCCAGGCTGGAGTGTAATAGTATGAGGCTCACTGCAACCTCCACTTCCCGGGTTCAAGTGATTCTCCTGCCTCAGCCTCCTGAGCAGCTGGGAGCTACTCGGCATGTGCCACCACACCCAGCTAATTTTTGTATTTTTAGTAGAGACAGGGTTTCACCATGTTGACCAGGCTGGTCTTGAACTCCTGACCTCAGGTGATCCGCCTGGCCACTCCCAAAGTGTTGGGATTACAGGTGTCAGTCACCACGCCTGCGCTATGCCTTTTCTTACCCAAGTTGTAAATGCAAATGAAAAGTTCTTTTTGATTGTTCGGGTTTGTTTGTTTTAAACTTTTATCGCTTGACTCTGGGAAATGGAAAAGTTCTTGAAGGAAAGTAGAAATGTCCAGACCAGCCTGGGCAACATAGTAAGACCCTGTCTCTATTTAAAAATAAATAAATAAAATAATTTTTTTTAACAAAAAAAGAAAAGTTTGAAGCTAGCAGAGGTTGGTTCATGAGGTTTAAGGAAAAAAGTGATTTCCATAACATAAAAGTGCAAGCAGCAGCAGCAAATGCTGATGGAGAAACTGCAACAAGCTGTCCACAAGGTGTAGCTACAATCATTAAAGGTGACTACACTAAACAACAGATTTTCAATACAGGGGAAACAGCCTTCTATTGGAAGAAGATTCCACCTAGGGCTTTCATAGTTAGAGAGAAGTTGATGCCTGGCTTCAGACTTTCAAAAGGACAATCCTACTCTTAATGGCATCTGGAATGCTGAATCCTTTCCAGAAGTTTTTCAATCTTACTCTCTTGTTAGAGGCTAATGCAGCCCATAGCTTTAAGTTAAGGCCAGTGCTCATTTACCATTCTGAAAATTCTAGGGCCCTTAAGAATTATTCTAAATCTACTCTACCTGTGCTCTATAGCTCATCTGGCGCAATGGCTCACGCTTGTAATCCCAGCACTTTGGAAGGCCAACACAGGCGGACCACCTGAGGTCGGCGGTTCGGGACTAGTCTAGCCAACATGGTGAAACCCAGTCTCTACTAAAAATGCCGGCCGGGCGCGGTGGCTCACGCCTGTAATCCCAGCACTTTGGGAGGCCGAGGCGGGTGGATCACGAGGTCAGGCGATCGAGACCATCCTGGCTAACACAGTGAAACCCCGTCTCTACTAAAAATACAGAAAATTAGCCAGGCATGGTGGCGGCGCCCGTAGTCCCAGCTACTCAGGAGGCTGAGGCAGGAGAATGGTGTGAACCCGGGAGGCGGAGCTTGCAGTGAGCCGAGATTGCGCCACCGCACTCCAGCCTGGGCGACAGAGCCAGACTCCGTCTCAAAAAAAAAAAAAAAATGAAATTAGCCAGGTGTGGTGGCACATGCCTGTAGTCCCAGCTACTTGGGAGGCTGGGGCAGGAGAATCGTTTGAACCCGGGAGGCAGAGGTTGCGGTGAGCTGAGATTGCACCATTGCACTCCAGCCTGGGCAACGACCGTGAAACTCCATCTCAAAAAAAAAATAAATGAAGAAGAAATACCTTTCATAAGGCTATAGCTGCCATTGATTCCTCTGATGGACCTAGGTAAATTGAAAAACTTCTGGAAAGGATTCAGCATTCCAGATGCCATTAAGAACATTCGTGATTCATGGGAGGTCAAAATATCAACATCAACAGGATTTTGCAAGAAGTGGATTCTAACCCTAATGGATGATTTTGAGGGATTCAAGACTTCAATGGAGGATGTAACTGTAGATGTGGTGGAAATAGCAAGAGAACTAGAAGTGGAACCTGAAGATGTGACTGAATTGCTGCAATCTCATAAAATTTGAACAGATGAGGAGCTACTTCTTATAGATAAGCAAAGAGAGTGGTTTCTTGAGATAGAATCTACTCCTTGTGAAGATGCTGTGAACACTGTTGAAACGGCAACAAAGGATTTGAATATTCCATAAACTTAGTTGATAAAGCAGAGACAGGGTTTGAGAAAACTGGATTGACTCCAATTTTGAAAGGTCCACTGTGGGTGAAATATTATTAACTAGCATCACACGCCATCAGGAACTCTTTCATGAAAACAAGAGTCAACAGATGTAGCAAATGTCATTGTTGTCTTATTATAAGCAATTGCCACAGCCATCCCAACCTTCAGCAGCCACCATCCATATCGGTCAGCAGCCATCAACATGGAGCAAAGACCCTCCACTAGAAAAGAAAATGACTTGCTAAAGGCCTAGATGATTGCTAGCACATTTTTTTTTTTTTTTTTTTTTTAGACGGAGTTTTGCTCTTGTTGCCCAGACTGGAGTGCAATGGCGCAATCTCGGCTCACCACAACCTTCGCCACCCGGGTTCAAGCGATTCTTTTGCTTCAGCCTCCCTAGTAGCTGGGATTACAGGCATGCACCACCACTCCCGGCTAATTTTGTATTTTTAGTAGAGACGGGGTTTCTCCACGTTGGTCAGGCTGGTCTTGAACTCCTGACCTCAGGTGATGTGCCTGCCTCAGCCTCCCAAAGGGTCGGGATTACAGGCATGAGCCACCACGCCCAGCCGATTGTTAGCATTTTTTAGCAGTCATGTATTTTATTTACTCGTTTATTTTTAGAGACAGGGTCTCACTCTGTCGCCAGGCTGGGGTGCAGAGGCACAATCATAGCTCACTGTAATCTCCAACTTCTGGGCTCAAGCGACCCTCCTTCCTCAGAGCAATTAACCAAAGTACATATACTTTTTCCTCCCTCTCTCCCAATATTTTAAATTAAGGTACGCCCATTGTTTTAGACATAACACACTTAATAGACTACATTATATATATGATTGTATTTGCACTGGGACATGAAACATTTGTGACACCTCACTTTATTGCCATATTGCGGTGGTCTGGAACCAGATTCGCAATATCTCCGAGGTATGCCTGTACTAGATTTTCTGTGCTTGGGTTTAGTCCATATCGTAAATACCCTGAAGGAAAAAGGAACATGGCAGAGAGCACAAAGAGGACAATACATATTTGCTGAAAAACAGTAGGACACAGAACTGCTGACGACAGCCTTGCCCTCTCCAGTTGACTGCAGCACATGTTGCCAATTTGCCAGAGACAAGCAATTCGAGGAGAGAAAAGCTGCTTGCCTTTCCAGTTAGCAAGAAAAGTGCTGGGTTTGTCTTCTGCCAAGCACCCGCAACCCAGATCCCGACCCAAGAATCCTGAGACCCACTTTTGGTGAAGGGAACTCCTAGCAGCAACGCCCAGCCCCCGGCGTGACCCTCCGACCGCACTTGCCTCCCAGCCTGGGGAGGTGGAAAGGGCCGTCCGGAGTCCCCTTGGTTCGCCAGTGAGTGATCCCTGGGCGGAGGCGGCGCGGGGTCCCCCAAGCCAGCCTCGGGGCGAGGGGCGGGTCGGGTCGGGCCGCGCGCCCCCGCCCCTCGCGGGCGCCCCAGCCCTGCGCGCCAGGCCTGCGTGTCCTGGCGCCGACCCCTCCCTCGCGCGCCTCGCCCGGCGCACGCGCGTGGCCTCGCGCAGGGCGCGGAGAGGCGGCGGCTGTGGGCGTCCGGCCCCGAACCTGTCAGACCTGGGAGCCAGCCTCCAGCGGCCGGCGCGGCGGACGCGAGCACTATCCGCCTCTCCCGCTGCCCCGGGTGGAGCAGCGCGAGCCGGCCTCGCTGAGCCGGCTGGGGGCGGGGAGATGAGCTGCGGCCCCGCGGCAGCGCCCCAGGTATTAAATAGATGTGCCGCCCCCTCGCGGAGCCCTGGCGGAGCCTCGGGGCCGGCCCTGCGACCCGCCGCCAGTGGCTTCGGAACTTGAGGACGGGGTTGGGCGCCTTTAATTTATAACGTGTTTCGTTTTCCACAGGATGGGGAGGGACGCGCGGCACTGCCCTCGAGAACTGGCGCTCCGGTGAAGTAGGCGCCGCCGGCCGTCCGCCTCCCCCAAGCCGTTCCGCACCGCGGCCGCTCAGCCTCTGCCATGGCCGGCTCTGGCGCGTGGAAGCGCCTCAAATCTCTGCTCAGGAAAGATGATGCGCCGCTGTTTTTAAATGACACCAGCGCCTTTGACTTCTCGGATGAGGTGGGGAACGAGGGGCTTTCTCGATTCAACAAACTTCGAGTTGTGGTGGCCGATGACGGTTCCGAAGCCCCGGAAAGGCCTCTTAACGGGGCGCACCCGACCCTCCAGGCCGACGATGATTCCTTACTGGACCAAGACTTACCTTTGACCAACAGTCAGCTGAGTTTGAAGGTGGACTCCTGTGACAACTGCAGCAAACAGAGAGAGATACTGAAGCAGAGAAAGGTGAAGACCAGGTTGACCATTGCTGCCGTTCTTTACTTGCTTTTCATGATTGGAGAACTTGTAGGTGAGTTGTGTTGCCAACTCACTTTCCGTTTACCTTTCCTCGAGAGTCTTTGTCAAGCTGTAGTTACACAGGCTTTGAGGTTTAACCCATCTTTTCAGGAAGTTTGTATTTATCGAGACACTGATCTCATGTGAAAAGGCCACACGGTTCCAAAGTGCAGCTCAATCTAAGTACAACATAAACTCCCCGAGATCACTTTGACTTTATCTTCTAGTTCTTCAAACACTGTCATCTACCGTAAAGTTAAGGACGTTATCTTCATTGTATGTCGTGTAACTTCCTCTTTTTACAAAGTTCTGGTAAAATACCAGGTTAATTTTTGCAACGTTTAAAATAGTAAATGATCGTAAATTACTTAGGATCATTGAATTTTACAGTATGAAGGGACCTTACTGAACACCTACTTCACCTCCTGTTTTTTTTTTTGTTTTGTTTTGTTTTTTAAACATGTAAGGGTTTCCAGGGCTCAAACCGGTGAAATAAGTCGTGAGGGTCACTCAGGGAGTTAGTGGAAGAGCCATATCTACAGTCCCAGCATTTTTTCCCTCTACATTTGACCTAAGTGGTTTCTTTTATGCTGTTTCTTTTTGTATTTATAGCCAAGAGATTTGTAAAATTAATTACCAACTAACATGAAAATTTTACATTATAAGGAGGGCCTGAAATGAACCAGAGAACTCCGCAAGATTTCTATGAGCCTGTTTTCTTGTTCATTTTTTAATTATACGAACAATCCGTTCTCAATATAAGATACATTCTTAATTTAGAGGTTATTTTCAGTCACATCGGTGTAACTACTAACTTTTCAGTAACAGTTTACAAAGTGACATTAAAGCAGGGAGATGATTCTCACATGTTATCTCTTAATGATGAACCATGACAAAAACAGGTGGGAGTCCAGATTTAAGATGCTTGACTGTAGGGTTCTATATAGGAAAAATTACATGCATTTCCTACCTCCTTTCATAACACTCCTCCCCAGGGCTCACTTCAGCCATGCTGGTCTTCTTTTTCCTCCTCCAACTCCAAAGCTCTTTTTGCCTCTAAGGCGTTCAGAGTGGCTGGTCCTTTTATCTCAGTGGCTTTCAAGCATTTTTTGACCTCACTAGAGTAAGAAATACACTTCATATTGTGACTCATTTAGGCATGCATGCTTTCATATGTATGAGAATACACACAGGTCACATGTGTATAATATACTTATAACTGAAACAAAAGTTTTCCTTCGTGTGATGTATACAAACAGTTTTTCAATTGTGGTCCCAGCTCACTAAATGGATTTCATGTGTCCACTGCAGTAGGTCAGGGCCTTAGTTTGAAAAACACTGCTTTACATAGACTGCCTTTCCCAAATCTTTTCTTGGCCAGTTTCTTCTCATTCTTGTCCTATTTAAAAAGACACCCCAGCTGAGTGCGGTGGCTCACGCCTTTAATCCCAGCACTTTGGGAGGCCGAGGTAGGTGGATCACCTGAGGTCAGGAGTTTGAGACCACCCTGGCCAACATGGTAAAACTTTGTCTCTACTAAAAAAAAAAAATACAAAAATTAGCTGGACGTGGTGGCGGGCACCGGTAATCCCAGCTACTTGGGAGGCTAAAGCAGGAGAATCGCTTGAACCTGGGAGGCGGAAGTTGTGGTGAGTCGAGCATGGGCAACAGAATAAGACTCTGTCTCAAAAAAAAAAAAACCAAAAATGAAAAACAAACAAAAAAACACCTTTGAGAGACCTTTTCTGACTGACTAAAGTAAATCCCTTTTGTCCCCTGTTCCCTCTTCAACTTTCAAAGTCCTCAGCATCTGAGATATCTTATTTATTTACTCATTTAATGTTACCTGTCTGTTTCCACTGAAATATAGGCTGAATTCCTAGCACCTAGAACAGTGACTGGCACAAAGTAGATACTCAATAAGCTTGTTGAATTAGTTAATTTTTATTCTGTTAGATAATTATAAATGCTTAAGCTGTAAAGAAATTAAAAGACGAGTGAAACTGTGCCCCAGATGAAACACCATGGTCTCAGCAGACTAAGATTCGGTGACTTGCCCAAACTAACACAACTAGAATATCAAGTCATTCAGGTTTAATGATTTTTGAAGTTAACATTGAATATTTGAAGTTAAAATAACATTAATCACAGCATCCCTCCTTAAAGTGATTAATAATTCAGAGTTTATTTCACCTAAGTAAAAATCATTAAGATATAATTGTCTTGGCTTCTCAATTCTGAAATCTGTTATTTGGTAAATGTTGTTTTATGAAAGCCACAATAAGTATTTCCTTTCAAATACTGACTTTATTCTCAAATGTGGAAATATTTTGTTAAACAATACAGAAATGATAGTAATACTTAGGGTAAGCATTAACAATATTATTCAGAATGTTATATGGAATTCAGTTGTATACAATACAGCATTTATTAAAGTGTGTCCGAAGCGCTTATAAATAAAGCATCTTCGAGGCAGGCAGATCACTTGAGGTTAGGAGGAAAGCATCCTGGCCAACATGGTGAAACCCCGTCTCTACTAAAAACACAAAAAAATTAGCCAGGCATCACAGCGTGCCCATAGTACCAGCTACTGGGGAGGCTGAGACACAAGAATTGCTTGAACCTGGGAGGTGGAGGTTGCAGTGAGCCAAGATTGCACCACTGCACTCCAGCCTGGGCGACAGAATGGGACTCTGTCTCAAAAAAAAAAAAGAAAAAGAAATAAAGCATCTTATGTAGGAAGTATGGAGAAATAAAAAATGAAGCAATTTGGCCAGGCACGGTGGCTCACACCTGAAATCCTAACACTTTTGGGAGGCTGAGGCGGGCAGATCACTTGAGGTCAGGAGTTCGAGAGCAGCCTGGCCAACATGGTGAAACCCCGTCTGTACTAAAAATACAAAAATTAGCTGGAAAGCGCTTTGACCCGGGAGGCAGAGGTTACAATGAGCTGAGATCATGCCACTGCACTCCAGCCTGGGCAACAGAGTGAGACTACATTAAATGAAATAATTTTTAAAAATGAAGCAGTTTGGCCAGGTATAGGAAGTGTCTCATATAGGAAATACGGAGTAATAAAAAAAGAGGCAATTTGGCTGGATGCGGTGGCTTATGCCTGTAATCCCAGCACTTTGGGAGGCCGAGGATCCCTTGAGCTCAGGAGTTCAAGACCGCCTGGGCAACATGATGAAACCCCCTCTCTACCAAAAAATACAAAAACTTAGCCTGACCTGGTGGTGTGTGTCTGTGTCCTAGCTCCTCCGGGGCTGAGGTGGCAGGATCGGTTGAGGCCAGGGGGCGGATGTTGCAGTGAACTGAGAGATCTGGCTACTGTACTCCACCCCAGGTGACAGAGTGAGACTCTGTCTCAAAAAGAAGGGAAAAAAAAGAAATAATTTAATGATCTGAGATAGACTTGGTTGGCTTTACCACTTAACTTGCTTTGAGACCTTGGTCAAGGTCCATTCTTTTCGTCTCTTTGGAAGTATATTTTGAGTACTTACACTATGTGCCAGGCACTGTGCTACATGTTCTGAATATACAATGCAGAACAAAACTATTACGATCCCTACTATCTGGAGAATCTAATGGAAGAGACAAACATTAAACACTTAAGTAAATTTAAAATTTAGATGGTCCTAAGTGCTAGGAAGAAAAAGAACAAGGTACAATAAGATGTAGTAACCAGTAGGACATAGTTTGTGCATGGACCAGGTACGTTTAAGCCAAAAAAACGAATAGTAGGAGTTACCCAAACAGAGTGAAGGAGTTTTCCAGGAGAAGAGAACAGCATGTACCAAGGTCCTAAAGCCTTCAATTCTTCAAAAGGAATTAGAAAGAAGGCCAGTTTGGTTTCAGTGTGTAACCATGAGGGAAAGAGGCAGGAGGAAGAGATCAGGCAGGTCCTGGTAGGCCATGTTAAATGAGTGTAGTTTTTATTTTAAGTGCAGTGGAAAACCAGATAAGGTTTTAAGCAGGAGAGTAACAAGATGAGATTTACCTTTTTTGAAAGATTACTCTGGCTGTTACGTGAAGAATGGATCAGGAGTTCGAGACCAGCCTGACCAACATGGCGAAACCCCATCTCTACTAAAAATACAAAATTAGCCAGGCACAGTGGCACATGCCTTTAATCCCAACTACTCGGGAGGCTGAGGCAGGAGAATCACTTGAACCCGGGAGGCGGAGGTTGCAGGGAGCCGAGATCATGTCATTGCACTCCAGCCTGGGCAACAAGAGCAAAACTACATCTCAAAAAAAAAAAAAAAAAGAATGGACTGGAGTGTATATTCTTGGAAGCAAGAGCATGAGTCTGTGGTTAGAAGAGAGGTCAAGGTAGAGAGAGATACGTATATAATGCCGTAGGAATAGGTAAAATTACCTAGAGAGCTCAAGTCTCTAGGAACTCCCAACTTTAGAAGTCAGGCAGAGGGAAAAAGGTGTTCCAAAATTTTTTTTTTAAAAAAAGAGAGTATTGGCCAGGCACGGTGGCTCAAGCCTGTAATCCCAGCTCTTTGGGAGGCCGAGGTCAGGAGATCACGAGATCAGGAGATCGAGACCATCCTGGCTAACACGGTGAAACCCCGTCTCTACTAAAAAATACAAAAAACTAGCCGGGTGGTGGGCGCCTGTAGTCCCAGCTACTCAGGAGGCTGAGGCAGGAGAATGGCGTAAACCCGGGAGGTGGAGCTTGCAGTGAGCTGAGATCCGGCCACTGCACTCCAGCCTGGGCCACAGAGCGAGACTCCGTCTCAAAAAAAAAAAAAAAAAAAAAGTATTTCAAAGTGGAAATAAATAGGTTGAAACTGTTGAGAGGCCTAATTAGATGAGAACTAAAATATCCTTTGGATTTGGTAACAGAGTTACAATTGCATTTTTATTGAAAATGAAAATGCTTAATTGAGAGTGAATATAACCTTCCAGGTAAAGATGGCAAATTGAACTCATGCATCTAATTTTGCTTGTTCCTGATGCCTCTCTTATACAATCAGGGGATTTTTTTTTAATGGAGTCTCGCTCTGTCACTCAGGCTGGAGTGCAGTGGCACCATCTCAGCTCACTGCAGCCTCCGCCTCCTGGGTTCAAGTGATTCTCCTGCCTCAGCCTCCTGAGTAGCTGGGACTACAGGTGCACACCACCACACCCAGCTAATTTTTAATATTTTTAGTAGAGACAGGGTTTCACCATGTTGGCCAGGCTGGTCTTAAACTCCTGACCTCAAGTGATCCGCCCACCTTGGCCTCCCAAAGTGCTGGGATTACAAGCATGAGCCACCATACCTGGCCTCTTATACAATAAAGATTTTTTTTTTAAGATATAAATCCATGCATATGAGGACAACTGGAGAGGAAAAGATAGCTACAAAAATTTTGGAAACTGGAAAGGAAACAGATAAAGAGGTAACTGACTATAGTAGACTCAGGAAAGCATACACCTAAGCCAGCAGTGGGGAAGGCTGAGAACCAACCCAGTTTATACTATAGCAGTGATTCTGAAGCTTTAGTGTGCATCAGAATCACGTAGAGAACTTGTTAAAACACAAGATGCCAGGAGATGCTAACACTGCTGATTCAGGGACCATATCTGAGAACTACTGCACTAGAAAATCCTAAGTAGGCTCCAGATTGGTTGTACCAGGTACCTCTGGAAGTGTGGGTGAAGAAGGCGGCTAAAATAAGGAAAACTAGTTAAACCTATTTAAGAGCCAGTCAGATATAATAGTAAAATTATATAATTAGTATACTCAGAGATAAAAGAAGATCATGTATCCATGAAGCAAGAACAGACTGCTTTAAAATAGAAATTCAGGGTGGCCACAATAGCTCATGCCTATAATACTAGCACTTTGGGAGGCTGAGGCAGGAGGAACACTTCAGCCCAGAAGTTCAAGACCAACCTGGGCAACATGGCAAGGCCCTGTCTCTACAAAAACAAGAAACAAAGAAAGAAAAATAGTAGGTCATGGTGGTGCCTACCTGTGGTCCCAGCTACTTAGGAGGCTAAGGTGGGAGGATCACTTGATGCCAAAAAGTTGAGACTGTGGTGAGCCCAGTGTTTGTGCAATTGCACTCCAGCCTGGGTGACAGTGAGATCCTGTCTCAAAAAAATTAAACAAAGAAATTCAGGATAAAGAAAAGAGCTTTTGCACAGTAAAAACATATAGTTGAAATTTCTTTTAAACTCCACAGAAAAGTTAGAAGATAAATTAAGGGCTGGGTGCAGTGGCTCATGCCTGAAATCACAGCACTGTGGGAGGCTGAGGTGGGAAGATCACATGAGCCCAGGAATTTGAGATCAGCCTGGGCAGTATAGTGAGACTTCATCTTTACTAAAAATTGAGGAAAAAAAAAAAAAAAAAAAAGCCAAGCATGGTGTCATGCTCCTGTAGTCCCAGCAACTTAGTAGGCTAAGCCAGGAGGATTGCTTCAGCTCAAGAATTCAAGACCAGCCTGGGCAACATAGTGACACCTTGTCTCTAATAAAAATAAAAAATTAGTGAGGTGTGGTGGCACATGCCTGTAGTCCCAGCTACAAAGGAGGCTGAGGTGGGAGGATCACTTAAGCCCAGGAGGTCCAGGCCACAGTGAGCCATGATTGTGCCACTGAACTGCAGCCTGGACAACAGAGCAAGACCCTGTCTCAAAAAAAGATGAATTAAGGTACTGTCTCATAGAATTGAGCAAAAAGTTGTATAATTGGAGAGAAAGGGCAAAAACAATTTAGAGGCCAGGTGTGGTGGCTCATGCCTGTAATCCTAGCACTTTGGGAGGCCAAGGCGGGCAATCACCTGAGGTTAGGGGTTCAAGACCAGCCTGGCCAACATGATGAAACACCATCTCTACTAAAAATACAAAAATTAGCCGGGCGTGGTGGCACATGCTTGCAATCCCAGCTACTCAGGAGGCTGAGGCAGGAGAATTGCTTGAACCCAGAAGGCGGAAGTTGCAGTGAGCTGAGATTGCACCACTGTACTCCAACCTGGGTGATAGAGTGAGACTCTGTCTCAAAAAAAAAAAAAAAAATTAGAATTCAGTCTAAACTCCAAATAACAGGAAGGAGTTTGAGAAAGAGAGAAAGCAAAGTTGATGAAATCTTCAACACTATAGTTTATAGTTTAGGAAGTTTTCCCATAACTGGAGGATACCCATTTCTTTGAGGTGAATGCAGCTCGTAGCCCAGGCACCGGAGTGCGATGGCGAGATCCAGCTCACTGCTCCCGCCTCCCGGAGACCGGGCCATTCTCTGTCTCAGCCTCCTGATCCTTCCAGAACTTAGCCGCCACCTCCCACGGCTATTTTGTATTTTTTTAGTAGAGGAGCCAGGAGTTTCACCGTGTTAGCCAGGGATGGTCTTGATCTCCTGTGGCCACAGTGATCCGCCTGTCTTGGCCTCCCAAGTGCTAAGGATTACGAGCGAACCACCAGCGCTGGCTTGAATACCATTTCTATAATTTTTTTTTTTTTTTTTTTGAGACAGAGTTTCACTCTTGTTGCCCAGGCTGGAGTACAATAGCACAATCTCAGCTCACCACAACCTCCACGCCCCCCACAACTTCCGCCTCCTAGGTTCAAGCAATTCTCCTGTCTCAGCCTCCCAAGTAGCTGGGATTACAGGCATGTGCCACCACACCCAACTAATTTTGTATTTTTAGTAGAGACAGGGTTTTTCCATATTGGTCAGGCTGGTCTCGAACTCCCGACCTCAGGTGATCCACCTGCCTCAGCCTCCCAAAATGCTGGGATTATAGGTGTGAGCCACTGCGCCTGGCCACAAATTTCTAGATTGAAAGAGCAAATTGGGGGAAAAAAGATCCATGCCAGGGTAGACATTGTGAAATTTCTGAACACAGGGAACCATCATTACCTACCTCAGGAAGCTGCAGTGTTAGTTGCCTCTGATTTTTGACAAGCATGGGGAGATGGGGGCTGTTCATACAAGGCCAGCTTCAAGTGTCCAGTCAAATAAAAGCATCCTTGCACGTCCTTTAGGGAACTACTAGGCAGGTCAAATAATGACAGTTCTCTGGGAATGGGGCATTGAAGGAGCTCCAAACTCATTTTGTATCCTCCAGTGGCTGCCAACATGAGGTTTTCACAGTGATTGTGGCCTGTTGGTTTTCAAGGCTACCATAGAGCTGGAGGACAACAAACGGGTACACCGCAAATTAAAACACCACAAAGGTAACTGTTCTTGTTGAGATTCAGCTATTTTTCTTGATTAAGTGCTATGTGTATAAGCTTTTGGCTAACTTCCGAAGTTCTGAAAAAGCTCATTTTGACTATTTTTGTCAATGTTTTCATTCTTTTTGTGAAGATGATTTTCAGAGGTCCTTACCGTGTTTTTTTTTTTTTTTTTTTTTTTTTTTTGGCTGATATCACCAACATGTAGCTTTTTAAGTTTAGGTTAATTAAATAATTAAGCCTAGGCAACATAGCAGGAGGCTGAGGTGGGAAGATTACATGAACACAGGAGGTTGAGGCTACAGTGAGCTATGATCACATCACTACATTCCTGCCTGGGTGGCAGAGCGAGACCCTGACTCTTTAAAAAAAAAAAAAAAAGGCCGGGCGCGGTGGCTCAAGCCTGTAATCCCAGCACTTTGGGAGGCCGAGACGGGCGGATCACGAGGTCAGGAGATCGAGACCATCCTGGCTAGCACAGTGAAACCCCGTCTCTACTAAAAAATACAAAAAATTAGCCGGGCGAGGTGGCGGGCGCCTGTAGTCCCAGCTACTCGGGAGGCTGAGGCAGGAGAATGGCGGGAACCCGGGAGGCGGAGCTTGCAGTGAGCTGAGATCCGGCCACTGCACTCCAGCCCGGGCGACAGAGTGAGACCCCATCTCAAAAAAAAAAAAAAAAAAGTTTAATTAATTAAATTCCTTAGGTTCACTAACAATTTTTCTTTTTCTTTCTTACTTATTCTTTTGGTAGAGATGGGGTTTCACCATGTTGCCCAGGCTGGTCTCGAACTCCTGAGCTCAGGTGATCCGCCTGCCTCAACCTTCCAAAGTGTTGGGATTACAGGCGTGAGCCACTGCACCTGGCCCCATTTTTCTTTCTTTTTTTAGTCAGTGTCTCACTCTTCTCACCCAAGCTGTAGTGAACTGGTGCCATTATAGCTTACTGCAGCCTCAGACTCCTGGGCTCACGTAGTCCTCTCACCTCGGCCTCCCAAACAGGGGGGATTACAGGCATAAGCCACTGTGCCCCACCCTTACTAGCCATTTTTCAAATGCTGAAAAGCCTCATGTGACTAGTGATTACACCATTGGACAACTCAGATACAGAACATTTCTATCATCTTGAAGTTCTGTTGGACAGAGTTGCTTTAAGGAATTATCCTCATTATAAAATGATGAGTATACTGAGGTTCAAAAAGATTAATTCATTCAGACTTTCTGAGACTCCAAAGCTTCATGTTGTTTACCTCCAACCTTCTCTTGGTGCTTTCCAGCTTTTTCATGTTGGGGAATACATAAAAATGCTATTTGTATAGAGCACACTGGGGTAAATGGATGTGACTAAAAGATCATCAGCCCCTAGTCTCCTGCTGCTCTTGTCTCTACATACCCAGCCCAGGAATGAGGAGGATCCACAGCTCAGCACACTTAACCTGATCATGCAGTTCTGCTGTACATTATAACAGTGATTCTCAAAGTGTGGTTCCAAGACTTGAAGCATCAGCATTACCTGGGAGCATGTTAGCAATATGCATTCTCAGGTGCCATCCCCATCCCCATCCCAGACCTAATGAATCAGAAATTCTGGGAGTGGGGTTAAGCAGTTTGTAGTTAAACAAGCCCTCCAGGTGATTCTGATACACATAAAAGCTTATTCAATGAGTAGTGCTAGGAAAATTGGTTGTCCATTATGGGACAATACAGACACACAGTGAAACAATGTGTAATATATATATTAAATGCCTGGAAAATCAATAACAAAAGTTGTATCCTCAATACCACCTTTTGTACCCCTCTTCAGAGATACTGCTAAGTGAATCAGGTAATTTTTACATATTTTATATCGAACTAACATACATTTTGTAGGTTTCCTCACTTTAATTTTATGTTCAAATGCCCCTCAACAAGTGAACATCCTTTTCTTCAGCTTTGTTGTAATATTTAGATATTATGGTTATTAATTCACTGTCTAATAGAATTAGTAAATTGAACAAAAGCTTCAGTACCAAGACACAAAATCTCTCTATATATATTTTCTTTGTGGTTCTTAACTTTCTAAAGGTCATTGACTCCTTGCAGAATGTGTTACTAGAAATGGATATTCTGACTGAACACATTGGCTCATGCGTGTAATCCCAGCACTTGGGAGGCCAAGGCGAGCGGATCACTTGAGGTCAGGAGTTTGAGACCAGCCTGACCAATATGGTGAAACCCTCTCAAATACAAGAATTAGCTTGGCATGGTGGTGCATGCCTGTAGTCCCAGCTACTCAGGAGGCTGAGGCACAAGAATCACTTGAACCCAGAAGGCAGAGGTTGCAGTGAGCAGAGATTGCACCACTGCACTCCAGCCTGGGCAACAGAGTGAGACTCCCTCTCAAAAAAAAAAAAAAGAAAGAAAGAAAAGAAGTTGATATTTCACCAGAAAAATGTACCTGTATCTAATATTTTGAATACAATTTCAGAATACCTTGATTTAATTGTAATGGGACAAAGATTTAGTTAGAAGTTCATGTTTTGTAGGATATTGCATATTTCTAGTTTCATTGCTTGCTTTTTAAAAAAATTAACTTGTTCCTTTTTTCCTCCTACTTGTAACTCTAAGGTGGATACATTGCAAATAGCCTAGCAATCATGACAGATGCACTTCATATGTTAACTGACCTAAGCGCCATCATACTCACCCTGCTTGCTTTGTGGCTATCATCAAAATCACCAACCAAAAGATTCACCTTTGGATTTCATCGCTTAGGTAGGTAGTTGGCGTTTCTTTTGTTTTATAATGTTTTATAGTAAAACCACAATGAACTATAACCCTGATTAACTGAACTCGTTCCAGTGATACATTGTTTGAACAAAGCAAATGAAAATAGATAAACAAGATTTATTCAAAAACATCTTTGCCAGGGTACATTCAGCCCAGTCAGCTAAACAGTTTACACATATAAAATTATATGATAATCATTAATCTTCAAACGTTGTTCCCTGTGTCCTGAAGATATCATCAGAAAAAAGTTTACTTTCAGTTAATTGAACAAAGCAAAACCACATGGGTTTAACCCATTAGTGAGCATTAGCTTCTCCCTTTTACTTCAGATATTTCAGCCAAAGCTACCATGGCTTAGATTTTAAGCAGAGCTATCACATGTAAATGTATACTGTGTGGCTGAACTTGACTGCAGCCATTGTATCAACATAAGTGTGCAAATGCACACATATTTTTATTTGCCTGTTTTGAACAATATTAAAGTTTATAGAGTTAAAATCATACATTGTGATCTACACAGCTCTGCTTCTTACTGTATTACTGTTTTTAAATTTTTTGCTTATTTTGAAAATATATATAAAATAATTACCTGAACTATTATATGAAGTAACATTTATCCAGAGTCAGAATGCAAAAGTTGACATTTAAGTAGCTTCAGCAAAACTTGCCTCAAAGAACTAGAGTTAATATCTGATAATTTCATTTTGTAGGAATACTGATGCTCCTGGCTAATATATCAATCAATTCCTCATCTTCTTTGTTATTTTTTAGCCTAAAAAAATCTTAGACTGTAGATTTTTTGTTTGTTTCTTTGCCTATGTTTTCTTTGTATTTGTTGTTTGATTTTGCTTTTAAGACAGAGTCTTGCTCTGTTGCCCAGGCTGGAGTGCAGTAAACTTTTTGTTTCTTTACCTGTGTTTTCTTTGTATTTGTTTTTTGTTTTTGCTTTTAAGACAGAGTCTTATTCTGTTGCCCAGGCTGGAGTGCATTGGTGTGATCTTCTTGCTCTGTTGCCTAGGCTGGAGTGCAGTGGTGTGATCTCAGCTCACTACAACCTCCACCTTCCAGGCTCAAGTGATCCTTCCACCTCAGCCTCCCGAGTAGCTGGGACTATCAGTGTGCACCAGCATGCCCGGCTAATTTTTGTGTTTTTTGTAGAGACAGGGTCTCCCTACAAGGGAGTCATCCCTTGCCCAGGCTGATGTCAAACTCCTGTGCTCAAGCCATCCTCCTACCTTGGCCTTCCAAAGTGCTGGGATTACAGGTGTGAGCCACCATAACCGGCCCACAGCATCTAGGACTTCTTACTTAGTGACTAGGTCTTCTGGTGCAAAATTTTGACACTGTACCTAAATGGTGATATTCCAAGTAGCTATCCAGGTCATTGGGTGGAAAAATTATTTAGCATCCCCAGCCCTCAGTACTCTCAGCTACTGTACAAAAGAGCTAAAGCCCCAAGTGAAGTTTTTCTTTTGTTAAGCTACTGCATAATGCATGTGAATGTGTTCGTGGTGGGTGTGATGGCTCACGTCTGTAATCCCAGCACTTTGGGAGGCTGAGGCAGGTGGATCACCTGAGATCAGGAGTTCAAGACCAGCCTGGCCAACATGGTGAAACCCTGTATCTACTAAAAATACAAAAAATTAGCTGGGCATGGTGGTGCATGCCTGTAATCCCAGCTACTCAGGAAGCTGAGGCAGGAGAACCGCTTGATCCTGGGAGGCAGAGGTTGCAATGAGCCTAGATCATGCCAGTCCACTCCATTCTGGGCAGCAGAGTAAGACTCTGTCTCAAAAAAAAAAAAAGAATGTGTTCCTAAAAGAAACCCCACTGCTTCTCAACATATTATATAGTCATTTGTTTACTGGTTGCCTTGGGATTTTTAAACAGCTTCAAAATTATTTTTAAATATTAATTTTTTTGTGATTTAAATACCTGCAGTTAAGATCTAAAATGTAAACATATCATCATGGAATGGGAATCTTTTAACGCTGTTTGAGAGAGTACATTTATATAGTCCTGTGGTTCTTAAACTCTTTTAGGTTATAAACCCCTTGGAATTCTGATGAAAGCACTCCCTCAGAAACATGCAATAACAGAATATAGAAGATGCTACACATATAAGAACCCATAATGATGAAAATTCTGTTAAAGAAGTACTTAGTGTTTGTTCTACATAGTCACTTTGCTTCTTCATAAATAAGTACTGTGTAAAAATAAGAGAGAATAGAACTGACTGGTCCTATTGTGTCTCTGGAATTTTCTATAGAAAGTCAAATCTTTCCCTTTCCTTAAAAGTACTAAGTTCCAAGAAGGTAGACCAGACAGCACCATTTGATTCCTGTCTCTCTGAGAGTCCATTAAAATAAAAACATAGAGGTACCAAAACACCAAAGAGAATTACATGATTGGGTTACCAATAAACAAATTTCCAGAAATTTTTGGAAGTTGTAAAGTAGATAGGAGTGGGTTGAAGGAGAAAACAAGCCAAGAAGCAATGTGTAGAACATACTCTGAACTAGGAACTGGACCAGCCCAACAGATCTTAAGGCTTAGGGACAGAGATGAGCAGAAATGAGAATTGGGGCTGAAAACAGGGAAGATTAATTGAATAAATGGGAAGCCATTCCCAGTGGTCACTATGCCCCTGCCTCCCTTCCTACTCCTACTTCTACTCGGGCAGCTTACACTTTCCCCCAGGTAAAACACCAGATATTTCTTCTAGAAAAAAAACTGAACAAAATGTTTGGGGAAAACTGAGAATTAGTGTGGATGTTGATGTTCCAAAATAAGTCTTATTTTTACTAGAATTCAGAGTTCTGCCACCTCATATCCTGATTCTCCATCTACTCACCCTAAAGGAATATAGTTCTCTGCCCTGCCCTACACCCCATATTAATAACCATTTTAGGCTGGACATGGTGGCTTATGCCTGCAATCCCAGCATTGTGGGAGGCTGATGCAGAAGGATCCCTTGAGCCCAGAAGTTCGAGACCAGCCTGGGCAACATAGGAAGACCCTGTCTCTACCAAAAAATATTATTTCAATTCATTTCTGGCTTATCCTTCCAGCGTTTCCTTTTTATAAAGGATAGTTTCCCTATCCTTCTGCCCTAAGTATGAATAGACAACCAAGAATCTTCCAGCATGTGGGAAGAACCAGCAGCATGAACTAAAATGATCAAAACTAAACTAACAGAAAAATTAACCCTAAAGGAAAGAGAGGTAACTTAAAGAACCAGAAGAGGCTGGGCGCGGTGGTTTACGCCTGTAATTCTAGCACTTTCGGAGGCCAAGGTGGGCTGATCGCCTGAAGCCAGGAGTTTGAGACCAGCCTAGCCAACATGGTGAAACCCTGTTTCTACTAAAAATACAAAACCTAGCTGGGCATGGTGGTGCCCACCTGTAATACCAGCTGCCTGGGAGGCTAAGACAGGAGAATCACTTGAACCTGGGAGGTGGAGCTTGCAGTGAGCCAAGATCCAGCCACTGCACTTCAGCCTGGGCAACAGAGTGAGACAATGTCTCAAAAGAAAAGAACAGAACCAGGAGAAAAGTTTTTAAATTATCTTATTAATGTGCTCAGAATAATAAAACAGTAAAATGTTTTAGAAAAATAAACACAAGAATAGCTCTTTGAAATTAAAATTATTCCTGAAATTTATTTTTTATTTATACCAGTTATTTTTTTTGAGAGCCTCACTCTGTCACCCAGGCTGGAGTGCAGTGCCGCGATCTTGGCTCACTGCAACCTCTGCCTTCCGGGTTGAAGTGATTGTTGTGCCTCAGCCTCCGGAGTAGCTGGGCTTACAGGTGTGGACCACCATGCCCGGCTAATTTTTGTGTTTTTAGTAGAGACAGGGCTTCATCATGTTGGCCAGGCTGGTCTTGAACTCCTGACCTTAGGTGATCCGCCTGTCTCGACCTCCCAAAGTGTTGGAATTACAGGCATGAGCCACTGCGCCCAGCCTATTTTTTTTCTTTTCTTTTCTTTTCTTTTTGAGACAGAGTCTTGCTTTGTCACCCAGGCTGGAGTGCAGTGGTGGGATCTTTTTTTTGAGAGAGTCCCACTCTGTCACCCAGGCTGGAGTACAATGGCATGGTCTCAGCTCTCTGTAACCTCTGCTTCCGGGGTTCAAGCAGTTCTCCCACCTCAGCCTTTGGAGTAGCTGGAATTACAGGTGCGTGCCACCACACCCGGCTAATTTTTGTATTTTTAGTAGAGATGGGGTTTCACTATGTTGGCCAGGCTGGTCTTGAACTCCTGACCTCGTGATTCATCCGCCTCGACCTCCCAAAATGCTGGGATTACAAGCGTGAGCCACTGCGCCTGGCCTAGTGGTGGGATCTTGACTGTGCAACCTCCGCCTCCTGGGTTCAAGCAACTTGTGCCTCAGCCTCTCAAGTAGCTGGGACCACAGGCATGCCCCACCACACCAGGCTAATATATATATATATGTATTTGTTTTAGTAGAGGTGGAGATTCACCATGTTGGCCAGGCTGGTCTCGAACTCCTGGCCTTAAGTGATCCACCCACCTCAGCCTGCCAAAGTGTTGGCATTACAGGCGTGAGCCACTGCACCCAGCCATTCCCGAAATTAAAATTTATTTTATTTTATTTTATTTTTTTGAGACAGGGTCTCACTCTGTCACCCAGGCTGTAGTGCAGTGGCACCATCATAGCTTACTGCAACCTCAAACTCCTGGGCTCAAGGGATCCTCCCACCTCAGCTTATCCTAAGTAGTTGGGACTATAGGCACACGCCACTGGGCCCTGCTATCTTATTTTATTTTATTTTATTTACTTATTTATTTTTATTTTTATTTTTTGGTAAAGACAGAGCTTCACTTTTTTGCCCAGGTTGGTTTCGAACTCCTGGGCTCAAGTGTTTCTCCTGCCTTGGCCTTCCAGAGTGCTGAGATAACAGGCATGAGCCACTGTGCCTGGCCAAAATTTTTATTTTTAACAGAAGGCCTAGGCTGGGTGCAGTGTCTCACACTTGTAATCCTAGCACTTTGGGAGGCTGAGGTGGGAGGACTGCATGAAGCCAGGACTTCAAGACCAGCCTGGGCAACCAAGTGAGAGCCCATCTCTACAAAAATTTTAAAAATTAGCTAGGTATGGTGGTATGTTTCTGTAGTCCCAGCTGAAGCAAGAGGATTGCTTGAGCCCAGTAGTTTGAGGCTGCAGTGAGCTGTGGTTGTACCACTGTACTCAGGCCTGAGGGACAGAGCAAGACTCCACCTCTAAAAAAAAAAAAGGCCTCACTCCTGTAATCCTAGCACTTTGGGAAGCCAAAGCAGAAGGATTGCTTGAGGCCAGAAGTTTGAGACCAGCCAGGGCAACATGGCGAAACCCCGTCTTTACCAAAAATACAAAAATTAGCTGAGTGTGGTAGCACACACTGTAGCCCCAGGTACTCGGGAGGCTGAGGTGGGAGGATAATTTGAGCCCAGGAAGTGGAGGTTGCAGTGAGCCGAGATCACATCATTGCACTCCAGTCTCAGTGACAGCCAGATCGCATCACCAAAAAAAAAAAAAAACTAGAAAACATAGTCAAGAAAGTCTTCCAGACTACAGAACAAGAAGATGTGATAGGAACAGGAGGAAAAAGTTAAAAACTATAAAAGAACAATCTAGGAAATCCAAAGCCTTATTTATTTATGTATTTATTTATTGAGACAGAGTCTCGCTCTGTCCCCCAGGCTGGAGTCCAGTGACGCCATCTCGGCTCACTGCAACCTCCGCCTCCTGAGTTCAGGCGATTCTCCTGCCTCAGCCTCCTGAGTAGCTGAGACTACAGGCACACGCCACCACACCCAGCCAATTTTTGTATTTTTAGTAGAGACAGGGCTTCACATTGTTGGTCAGAATGGTCTGGATCTCCTGACTTCATGATCCACCCACCTCGGCCTCCCAGAGTGCTGGGAATATAGGCATGAGCCACTGCCCCCAGCCAAGTCTTACTATTAAGAACCTCAGAAAAATATAACTTAAAAAATAAAAAGAAGTAGCCACTTCATGCATATGGTATTTCTTTTTGAGGTGTTGAACATGTTCTGGAATTAGTAGTGATGATGGCTGCATAACCTTGTACATGTACTGAAAACCACTGAATTGTACATTTTAAAATGGTGAATTTTGTTACATGAATTTTATCTCAATTTTTTAAAGTCATCTAAAAAAATGAAAGGTAGGGAATTGTTAAAGATATAGATAGATGGGTATTTCCAGAGCTAAGGAGGTACTCAAGCTTCACACTGAAACTTTTGGGATCTTCTTTTCTCTGTTTTGTATTCTAAATCCCCTGTATCCCCTCTAGATATGAGGGGATATCTAGATATAGACCTTATTTCACTTATTCTGCTCTATGAAGTAATGGTAGAGATTTGGGAGAAAAAACTTAGTTTGCTTGAGGAAGATTCAAAGATACATAGAATTTGATTAATAAAGCTGTAAACCAAAGCAGTTGGTGTCCCTGAGTTCCACAGTACCATTGCTTCAGAGTAATCTCTTAAAGTTCTATGGAGAGAGATATATTTACATTTGGACACACTTAAGTAGGGTAGCTTATGTGATCTTTAATTCCAGACTTGGAGATTCAGGTCCTGAAGAACTTTACAGAGGGAATCCCTACAAGAAACTTGGTTTGTTACCATTGTTGTTGATTTTGTTTTGATGACATGGCAGCGTGGGACAGGGATGGGTTTTCTCTCTGTTGACTTATTTTGTAAATATGCAAAACATGTTGCAAAAGTCAAATTTTATTTTATTAATTAATTTATTTATTTGAGAGTGGGTCTCACTCTGTTGCCCAGACTGGAGTGCAGTGGAGTGATCTCAGCCCCCTGCAGCCTTGATCTCCTAGGCTCAAGCAATCCTCCCACCTCAGCCCCTCGAGTAGCTGGGACTGGGACCACAGGCGTGCACCACCATGCCTGGCTAACTTTTGTATTTTTTGTAGAGACGAGGTTTTGCCATGTTTCCTAGGCTGGTTTCAAACTCCTGGGCTCAAGTGATCCACCCACCTTGGCCTCCCAAAGTGCTGGAATTACAGGGATAAGCCATCGTGCCTGGCCAAAAATTATTTTTTAAAAGAAAACACAGAGAAGTCTTGCTTTCATTCCCCTCCACTCCATCCCCCCATCCCATTCCATAGGAGTAGACCCTTTTAATTGGTTTCTGGCCTATCCTTCCAGCACTTCCTTTTGAAAACATAAGGAAATACATATATATGTTCATATCCTGCTTCTTACCACCCTTTTTTATGCAATAGGTAGTATACTGTATACCCAACTCTAGACCTGGAGGCAGTGATTCTATATAGAGTTCCACCTCCAGGAGATCACTTTATAACAGTACATAGAAGCTTCTGGTTTGAAAATGTCAGAGCTTAAAGAAGGAGAACAACCACTTAACTCTTCAGAAAGAAGTAATATTCCCTTGCTCCTTTTGAATAAAAATTGAACACAGGATATTGTCTTGGCATTCTGCACGAGGAAGCAGAAAATTAGATTTCCTGGAAATTTCTTCTATACTGAAGAATGAAATTTTATACTCTATCTGACAATAGTAAATATCAAACCATAGCTTAGCTGTAATTGCCATTTTAGTTGTTATATGGATGTGTTTTCTACTTTATTTATTTATTTATTTATTTTTGAGACAGAGTCTCGCTCTGTCGCCCAGGCTGGAGTGCAGTGGCCAGATCTCAGCTCACTGCAAGCTCCGCCTCCCGGGTTTACGCCATTCTCCTGCCTCAGCCTCCCAAGTAGCTGGGACTACAGGTGCCCGCCACCTCGCCCGGCTAGTTTTTTGTATTTTTTAGTAGAGATGGGGTTTCACCATGTTAGCCAGGATGGTCTCGATCTCCTGACCTCGTGATCCGCCCATCTCGGCCTCCTAAAGTGCTGGGATTACAGGCTTGAGCCACCGTACCCGGCCTCTGTAGGCTTTAGATTGGTTTATATTTATGTATGGACTATTGATTGTAGACTTTTTTTTTTCCTTTTTTTTTTTTTTTGAGATGGAGTTTTGCTCTTGTCACCCAGGCTGGAGTGCAATGACGTGATCTCAGCTCACCGCAACCTCTACCTCCCGGGTTCAAGCGATTCTCCTGCCTGAGCCTCCCAAGTAGCTGGGATTACAGGCGTGTGCCACCATGCCCAGCTGAGTTTTGTATTTTTAATAGAGACGGGGTTTCACCATGTTGGCCAGGCTAGTCTTGAACTCTTGATCTCAGGTGATCCGCCCGCCGCAGCCTCCCAAAGTGCTGGGATTACAGTCATGAGCCACCGCGCCTGGCTGATTATAGACTTTTGATTGGTATTGACAAGGACCCATGAGAAACAACAAAGAGAAGTCGTCGAGAGAACAGACCCTGAGACTAATAGTTTGGCTCAAGCCCTGGCCCCCTAACTTCCTACCAGTTTGACCTTGGGCAAGTTACCTGACATCTTTGTGCCTCCATTTTCTATTTGTAAAAGGAAGCTAATAATAGTGCCTACCTCAAAATAGAGTTATTACAATTATTAAATGAGTTAATATTTGTAAAGTAATTAGAAAAATGCCTGGCACTTCAAAAGCAGCCTTCATTTATTCTTTGGAAATAATTTTCAATGAATTCAAGGTTTATATGTAGCTTTTAGGCATATATACATAAATGTCACTGTAAACTGTAGGATATCCGATCTTTAAAATTTTTTGGTTAAATTTCATCATAATATGGTAACAAATCACATTTATTGCTTTTAGGTGTTAGTGATAAAACAGTTTGTCAGTTTTAGTCCCTTACGTAATGGAACAGAGAAATACGATGAGCCCAGTGGGAGAAAGCCGGAGAGATTCTTGTCAGTCTCTACTTTCACCTTTTGTTTCTTTTGAGTTACTACATGTTTTTGACACTGACTTTTGCCTACGAATAGTTTTGAAGTACCAATAAAAATGGGTTCTCACCCAAGTGAGAATAGTTTTGCTAAAAAGGTAGAAATAAAAGAAATTGAAGGGGCAATTCTACTTGATGGTAAAACAGTGATGTTGTTATCTGCTATTCACCTTTTAGTTTTCTCCTCTTCCCATTAGTTCTTTCTGTATAGTTTAAACTGAATCTGGAATTTTCTTAATAGAGAATTAGCTTTACATGATCAAGTACTGTCCATTTAGTTACTCTGGAGACTATGACTTCCCCTCTCAGCTCCTCCAAATGGTCTGGAGTGAAGAAGGAATCATTTTTGTTTCTTCTGTAACCCAAAGATTAGCTATTTTTTCTTATTTTTAAATTTTTATTTATTTTTATTTTATTTTATTTTAACTTTTTAGAGATTGAGTTTTGCTCTTGTTGCCCAGGCTGGAGTGCAATGGCACAATCTCAGCTCACTGCAACCTCTGCCTCCTGGGTTCAAGCAATTCTCCTGCCTCAGCCTCCCAAGTAGCTGGGATTATAGGCATGCACCACCACGCCTGGCTAATTTTGTCTTTTTAGTAGAGATGGGATTTCTCCATGTTGGTCAGGCTGGTCTTGAACTCCTAACCTCAGGTAATCTGCCCACCTCGGCCTCCCACCTCCCAAAGTGCTGAGATTACAGGCGTGAGCCACCATGCACGGCCTGGTTTTTTTGTTGTTGTTGTTTTGTTTTGAGTTCACGATCTGTTTGTTTGTTTGTTTGTTTGAGATGGAGTCTTGCTCTGTCACCCAGGCTGGAGTGCAGCGGCTTGATCTTGGCTCACTGCAACCTGTGCCTCCCAGATTGAAGCGATTCTCCTGCCTTAGCCTCTCGAGTAGCTGGGACTGCAGGCGCCCACCACCACGCCCAACTAGTTTTTGTATTTTTAGTAGAGACAGGGTTTCACCATATTGGCCATGCTGGTCTCAAACTCCTGATCTTGTGATCCGCCCGCCTCGGCCTCCCAAAGTGCTGGGATTATAGGCATGAGCCACCGTGCCCAGTGAGTCCATGATATTCTAAAAGGATTAGCTTTTATTGAATAAAATACAAAATGAGGAAATGAAACTTAATTTCGGGTTTTCTTTTGTCCTGTTGATCTAGGGTAAATAGTTTTACTGTACCTTTGCTTCTCCTTGTGTAATAAAGAGTTTTTAATATTTACTTCTAATATTGTGGTTAATGTCAAATTATAGCTGATACATGTATCTAATTTGGATTATCTAGTAGTATTCAATAAAAGTATATTATACATGTGAAGGGGTATAGAAACTGATAGTAGACAAACAGGCAGATGTATTTCTGAAATTTTTGTGTAAATTATCTTTAGATGAATGGAGTCTTTTTTTTTTTTTTTTTTTTTTTTTTTTAAAAACAGGGGCTTGTTCTGTTTTCCAGGCTGGAATGCAGTGGCACCATCATAGCTCACTGCACCCTTGAACTCCTGAGCTCTAGAAATCTTACCCTCATAGCCTCCAGAGTAGCTAGGACTGCATGCACATACCACCATACCCAGCTCATTTTTTAATTTTTTGTACAGACATGGTCTTGCTTTGTTGCCCAGGCCGGTCCTGAACTCCTAGCTTCAAGTTATCCTTCCACCTCAGTCTCCCAAAGTGCTGGGATTACAACCATAAGCCATTGCACCAGGCCTGATGAATGGAACCTTTTAAAGTCACTAATAGTCCAGGCACTGTGGCTCATATCTCTAATCCCAGCACTTTGGGAGGCCAAGACAGGAGGATCACTTGAGCCTAGGAGTTGGAGACCAGCCTGGGCAACATAGTGAGACCCCAAAAGAAAATTTAGCAGATGTGGTGGCACACGCCTGTGGTCCCAGCTACTTGAGAGGCTAAGATAGGAAGATTGCTTGGGCCCAGGAGGTTGAGGCTGCAGTGAGCCATGTTTAGGCCACTGCACTCTAGCCTGGGTGACAGAGCAAGACCCTGTCTCAAAAAAACAAAAAAATATAGGCTGGGTGTGGTGGCTCATGCCTGTAATCCTAGCACTTTGGGAGGCCGAGGCGAGCAAATCACCTGGGCTTGGAGTTCGAGACCAGCCTGACCAACATGGAGAAACCCCATCTCAACTAAAAATACATGTGGCACATGCTTGTAATCCCAGCTACTCAGGAGACTGAGGCGGGAGAATCGCTTGAACCTGGAAGGTGGAGGTTGCAGTGAGCCGAGATTGTGCTATTGTACTCTAGCCTGGGCAACAAGAGTGAAACTGCGTCTCAAAAAAAAGAAAAGTAAAAAGTCACTAATGTAAAAATATGTAATGAAGAATTGTTTTTAGAATGAAATCACCCCTGTTTGATTTGTTTATAAGTTTGGATTTTTTTTTAAAAAAGGATTTGTGTCTGTGAATGACAGATATTAGTAGTATCATCCTCTAAGTTTATTTCATGTTCTCATAACAATTTATATGTGGTTAACAGCATTTATCACATCTTTTATAGCTTTTTTTTTTTTTTTGAGACAGAGTCTCGCTCTGTTGCCCAGGCTGGAGTGCGGTGACACGATCAGGGCTCACTGCACGCTCCACCTCCCGGGTTCACGCCATTCTCTTGCCTCAGCCTCCCGAGTAGCTGGGACTACAGGCGCTCACCATCACGCCTGGCTAATTTTTATTTTTTTTGTATTTTTAGTAGAGACAAGGTTTCACCGTGTTAGCCAGGATGGTCTCAATCTTCTGACCTCGTGATCCGCCTGCCTCGGCCTCCCAAAATGCTGGGATTACAGGCATGAGCCACACCGCACCCGGCCTTTGTAGCTATTTTTGTGAAACTCTGTCTCCTAGACGATGAGTAAATCAGGACAGGAACAGGTAATATTAAACTCTGTGTCTGGCACTAATTGTTGGATAGGCGTGGTGGCTCGCTCCTATAATCACAGCATTTTGGGAGGCCATAGTAGGAAGTTTTCTTGAGCCCTTGAGTTTGAGACCAGCCTGGGCAATAAAGCGAGACCCCTATCTTTACAAAAACTTTTAAAAAAATTAGCCAGCCATGGTGGCACGCACCTATAGTCTCAGCTACTCAGGAGGCTGAGACAGGAGGATCACTTGAGCCCAGGAGGTCAGGGCTACAGTGAGCTATGAGCATGCCACTGCCCTCCAGCTTAGGGGACAGAGCAAGACTGTCTAAAACAGGACAAAAACGTAAGTTTGCGTATTCAGGCTGAATAAATAAGGGCATGAAAGCTGTGAAACAGACAATTTAGAACAGTGCATAATCCTTAAATCATTTGTTTTGGGAGTAAATGAAACCAGTTGCCAAACTTGGAGTAGTGGTGTTTTTGTAATTTGGGGACTAAATATTTGGAACTTGAAAATATTTTTCTTTAATTCTAAAACTGTGGTCATGTTCACAGAATAGACTAAAAATACTCAAGCCGGCGGGTCCTGTTTGTTTGCTTTAGTACTTACCACTTAGAACTTCGTGGTTAAATAAATCATCTTTGGTTCAAATCTGAGATCCATCTATATGACCTTTTGGAGAGTAAGTTACTCTCTTGAACTAGAGGTTTCTTCTTCTGTAAACTAGGGGTGATAATATTTGTATTGCAGAATTGTGAAAAGTAAATAATGTGGTAAGGAAAATAAAGTACCTAACATGGTTCTGGCACAGAGTAAATTCCCAATAAAAGTTAACTTCAGCCTTCTGTTTTTCCTTACCTCTTCTTCCTGCCTGTATATCATCTTACCCAGATTTTTCGTATCTCTCAAGATGCACCATGGTCCAGAATGGCCTACTGTTATTCTCCCCCAATCAGAATTCTTATCTCAGCTAAATAGTAGGAAAAAAGATGATTCACTCTGATGATTAAATAACAGTTTTTAAAGACATGCTTTTTAAACTTGTAAGTCTTTGGTAATTTATTTGCAATGTAACAGTTCATTTTAGCAAAAATCAGTCAAGGTGAAAGAAGGGTAGTCTTAGATTTGTGGGATACAGTGGCTATTCCAGGAGTCAGTTCTGTTTTGTTGCTACTTTTCCTTCATGTGAGACTATGGATTGTATAAAATCATTCAGGTTTTTATTTTTCATCTATTTTATTTCATTGTTTTATAATGAATTACAATCACAGCTTTGTGTAGGAAGATGGAGAGCAGGGTAGGAGCCATATGTGAGTTATTTTTAAATGCCTGGATTTATTTGATTGTGGGCATGTAATCTTATTCTGGAAGCTAATATAATTTTGAATGTAATGAAACCACACTGCAGGAGAAATCCCACAAGTTCTCAGGAGGAATAGCATTCTCTTCCAGACAAAGAGGAGATGCCATTCTAAAGAGAACAGGCTCCACCCCCTTGCTTACTTTCTGCCTCTATCCTTCTATCCTTCTGTCCTTCTGGTGAAAGTAATTGACTATATTTATATGGTTTTTCTTCCAGATGGTGGGCTGAAGAGGTTGTGCGAATTAGATAAGATAAAGATAACAATCATGTGAAAGGACTGTAGCATGCAGAGTTGTTTGTATTTGAAATAAAAAGCAAGATTTGCACTATGGTAATAAAAATCTTCAGCCTGGGCCGGGCACAGTGGCTCACACCTGTAATCCCAGCGCTCTGAGAGGCCGAGGCGGGCAGATCATGAGGTCAGGAGATTGAGACCATCCTGGCTAACATGGTGAAACCCAGTCTCTACTAAAAATACAAAAAAATTAGCCAGGCATGATGGCATGCACCTGTAGTCCCAGCTACTCAAGAGGCTGAGGCAGGAGGAGCGCTTGAACCCAGGAAGCGGAGGTTGCAGTGAGCTGAAGGTTGCACTCCAGTCTGAGTGACACAGTGAGACTCCGTCTCAAAAAAAAAAAAAAAAAAAACAAAACCTAGGCTCATGGCTAAGTGACAGTATAGGATAGGTGTCTTTCCTAATGATGTGTAGTTTTACTGAGCAGAAACCCTGGCAGAGCTGGCTAGATGATGCATTGTCCTGGGTTAGGTACCTGGTTACAATGCTAATTCTGTGTAGTTGGGTTTTTTAATCCCCTCATGCTCTAGGGATAGAAAAGTATTCAGCTAAAAAGTCTTCCCACAAACACACAGCCAAAAAAAAAAACCCATAATCTCCTAGTGATTGATTTTGACAAACTTCCTCCCACCACTGACAAAAGTTATGCCTATTAATTATTCACGTCTTAGTGAGAATTTAATCACATCAAATAAACATCTATAGGAAAAGAATAAATTCCTAGAATTTCCTAGGGATGGGAGTTTTTATTGAAACTGAAAGAAGGCATGAGTGAGGTAGTCCACGATGGATAGCTAGACATCACCTTGAGAGTAGAAGGCACCTTGGGTGTGGTGTAGGGGGAGCAATAAGGCAGGAGTAGGAGATTATTTATAATGGAAGGGGAGAAGATCGAAAGACAAACTTTGGAGTTTAGCTTGCCATTCTGGTGGTGACAGTGGGCCACTGGAAATCCTATATGATGTCTTTAGCCTGAGTTGAAATACAAATGCAGGTTGAGCATCCTTAATTCAAAATCTAAAATGCCCCTTTGAGCATCATATTGGTGCTCAAAAAGTTTCAAATATTGGAGCATTTCGAGTTTTGAATTTTCTCATTAGGGGTGCACAAATGTGTACTAGTTTAGAAGTCCTAGGCAAATCCAATATAGCCCACTCTTTTTCCTTCTGTTTCCTTCCTATCCTCTATTGGAAGAAGGTAGAAAAGAAAAATAGCGCAGAAGGAAGTAGAAGAGAGAATATAGCTCCACTCTCCTTCCCTATTCATTTTTATAGACCTCTGAATGTTTGCTATATATAGTTTTTTTCAGCAATGGAAAGACAAGTGTTACATAGTTTAAGTGAAACTGACTGAGTTTTGTTAAGTGAACGGTACTCCTTACTGGCATCATAGCCTTAGCAAAGTTAACAGGTATGGTAGGTCAGTACATTTATATAACACCCCTGAAAATAAATATGCTTGGGTTGTGTGTGGTTTACCTAGTTGAAGCAAATTGTTATAGTGCCTCATAGTTACTTGTTGAATGAATGAATAATAGTATAGGTGGGGAAATAGGTAGTACGTATGTATACAAACATAAAAGTGATAACAAATTGTAATAAATGCTAGGAAGAGGAAGAATAAGGTACTTGATGGAAAATAACAGGATGACAGAGAAGGACTCCAGTGTTTTTCATGTGAACCTTGCAAACTCCTAGTTTTGGCAATGTATTGATGTTTTAAAATATACAGTAAACAATTTTCATATTTTATGGCACTATTAAAACTTGATAATCATCTATGTTTTCTCCTATTTAACTTTTTCTTTTAGCATTTATTAGCCATTCAAACTGTTTATTCTCTATATATGAAATTCAGGATGTGTTTTAGTTTTTATTAGATCATTGACTATAAACATTTGTTTATATTTCAGCTGAATGAAAAGACCCGTGATCTTGTAGCAAATACACATAATCACTCATCTTACTGCCTCCTTTCATGCTCCAGTTCAGCCAAGTAGAGTGATTTAATTATATATATGTGTAGACTTAGTTGGCAAAATATATTTTAAAACTATATTAGGCTGGGTGTGGTGGCTCACGCTTGTAATCCCAGCACTTTGGGAGGCCGATATGGGTGGATCACCTGAGGTCAGGAATTCGAAACTACCCTGGCCAACATGGTGAAACCCCGTCTCTACTAAAAATACCAAAAAATATTAGCCGAGCGTGGTGACATGTGCCTGTAATTCCAGCTACTCGAGATGCTGAGGCAAGGGAATTGCTTGAACCTGGGAGGCAGAGGTTGCAGTGAACCGAAATTGCATCACTGCACTTCAGCCTGGGTGACAGAGAGAAGCAAAGCAAAACAAAACAAAACAAAACTATACTAATGGGTTTTGTAGTATTTTCATAAAAATCTTTTTTTTTCTGAGACAGGGTCTTTCTCTGTTGCTCAGGCTGAAGTGCAGTGGCATGATCAAGGCTCACTACAGCCTTGACCTCCTGTGCTCAAGCTATCCTTCCACCTCAGCCTCCCGAGTAGTTAGAACTGTAGGCACGTGCTACCACACCTGACTTTTTTTTTATTTTTATTTTTATTTTTTCAGAGACAGGATTTCACCATGTTTCCCAGGCTGGTCTCAAACTCTTGAGCTCAAGCAATCTGCCCTCCTCAGCCTCCCAAAGTGCAGGGATTATAGGCATGAGCTACCACACCCGGCCATTTTTCAAGACTTTTAAATGCTAAATTTCTATTTTGATTGAAATATGACCATTCAAGTTCACCTAAAGTGGCTGAGGTGAGAGGATTGCTTGAGGCAAGGAGTTTAAGACCAACCTGGCCAACATAGTGATACCCGGCCTCTATTTAAAAAAACGAATTTACCTGAAGTTAATGGGGTGGTAGCTTTCACAGAAATCCAGAATTTTAATTGTGAAAGTTCCTGCGTCTCTTTTAAGAAAATGAAGTAGTCATCCGATATGTACTCCTTTTGTCGTGGAAAACTTTATTGTAAGTTATGTGACAGAAGACCAACCCAGAGCAAGAAGGAGAAAATAGGATATATATAATTATATTATTATATATATAAAATAATATAATTTGGTTGTTGATTGAAAGCTTCCCTCTCTCTTAAATAGGGGAGTGGGAGGGAGCAGAATCTTGCCTATTTTTATCTGCATTCCATCATGTTAAGAATATCATGAAGGAAAAATTTTTAAACCCTAAGTTAGTCCTATTTATGGTATTTCACCAAAGCTTAATGTATTCAAATGAAAGAGTTTTTTGTTTTATCAGAATAAATGATTATATTTCTGCTCTTAGAATTTTTAGATAGTATTGTCTGTGCTTTATACTTCCAATTATAAGTCTCAGCCCTAAAAATCTACTTAAAAGTTTACTTTCTTTTTTTCCCTTTTGCATTTATTACTACTGTATCCCAGAAGACATTTTGGCAGGTGATTAGAATAAAAGATAACAGACGAGTGTCTTTGCTTTTCACCAAGGGAACGATATTCCTTATTAATGAGGCATATTCTTTATTAATGACTAGAAAAGGAATATCATTGATAGCAGTATCTTAATATGCTATTTTGGGAGTTTCTAGAAATCAGCTGAATTCCTTTACTGTTAACTGTAGGCAGGTATTAGAATCTCTTATCCTGCTCATGTAGGTGAAAACTGTGGCATAGAGGACTGACTTTTCAGCCGCAGGCTGCCAGAATATAGTGGGCCTTGTAAGGGTGGGAGTCCTTCTGCCAGGGAGCTCTGTTCATGCTTTTTGTTTGACTTTCATTTCACTTTATCTTGAATGTAGGTTTGCCTTATCTGAGAATTCACAAAAAGGTGATTTTTAAGTGGTTTAGTAAAATCACTGGAGTGTGGGGTTTGCCAGATTTAGCATACTCACAGCATGCCTAATATATCTGAAATATTGAATAGGACATATTTACACTAAAAAATTATTTGTTGTCTGAAATACAAATTTAACTGGGCATCCAATATTATATCTGACAGACCTACTAGAGTAACTGTAATTTATCATCCAAACCAGAACAGTTTTGAGAGTGAAACGGGGCACTATTCATAATTATGCCAGAACAGCAAACATAAACTGGGACTATCCCAGAAAAATTGGAAAGTATAGACAACCTAATTTATATAAGGGGTTTTGAACTAATTTTTAATTATGGGTTTTAAATTTTCATAACCAAGCACATCTCTATGTCATTAACTTGTGTGGCTGTGAATCTTTGTAAATGTAAAGTGTATTGCTTTGTAATTTTTTTTTTTTTGAGAGACAGGGGTCTCACTCTCACCCTGGCTAGAGTGTAGTGGCACTATCATAGCTCACTGTAGCTTCAAACTCCAAGTGATCCTCCCGCCTCAACCTCCCAAGTAGCTGGGACAACAGGCATACACCACCACACTTGGCCAATTTTGGGTGGAGAGACAGGGTCTCACTATGTTGCTCAGGCTGGTCTTGAACTCCTGACCTCAAGTTATCCTGCCCCCTCAGCTTCCCAAGTAGCAGGGATTACAGGTGTGAGCCACCACATGCTTTATAATTTTTGTATTAAAATTTTGATTAGGGCACCTTAAAAACTATGGTGAGCTAACTGCTGGCTTCAGCCTTGATACTTGGTTAAAGTTCTCCTGGTGGTAGGAGGCTACCACAAGCACACGAGATTCTACAGTTTCGAATTTTTAAAATTATTTCTTCTTTACAGTTTTATTTTGTTTTTGTTTTTTTTGTTTTTTGTGGTTTTTTTTGAGACGGAGTCTCACTCTGTCACCCAGGCTGGAGTGCAGTGGTGCAATCTCAGCTCACTGCAACCTCCACCTCCCAGGTTTAAGCAATTCTTGTGCCTCAGCCTCCTGAGTAGCTGGGATTACAGGTGGCTGCCACCACACCCAGCTAATTTTTGTACTTTTAGTAGAGATGGGGTTTTGCCATGTTGGCCAGGCTGGTCTTGAACTCCTGACCTCAGGTGATCCGCCCACCTCGGCCTCCCAAAGTGCTGGGATTGCAGGCATGAGCCACTGCCACCAACCTCTTTACAGTATTTTTATATGTGTACTTTACCATCAGCAGTTATAACTTTGACAAGAAATCCCATGTATTTTCTTTTTTTTATTTGGCTTACGCCTTCTCTTTCAACTTATTACTTTTTGTTTTTTGGGGGATTAAGTAATAACCTATTATTCATATTTAGCTTCATTTTCTTAATTGTATAGCCTTTTATCATCTTCCCTTGCTTAACCCTTGACTAATTTCATTCTACAAAATCATCTATAAATATTTGAATACCTGCTATATGTGAACTACTCTCCTAAGTACTACAGTAAATATGACATGGAATAAGACTTGGACCATATCCTCAAAAAGCGTATAGTCTGTACTTAATATAGAGGTCTCTCCATAACTTTGTATATTTCATTTGATCTTTTCTCTTTCAGCTTATATCTCTTTTTTTTTTTTTTGAGACGGAGTCTCGCTCTGTCGCCCAGGCTGGAGTGCAGTGGCACGATCTCGGCTCACTGCAAGCTCCGCCTCCCAGGTTTACCCCATTCTCCTGCCTCAGCCTCCGGAGTAGCTGGGACTACAGGCGCCCGCCACCTCACCTAGCTAGTTTTTTGTATTTTTTAGTAGAGACGGGGTTTCACCGTGTTAACCAGGATGGTCTCGATCTCCTGACCTCGTGATCCGCCCGTCTCGGCCTCCCAAAGTGCTGGGATTACAGGCTTGAGCCACCGCGCCCAGCCCAGCTTATATCTCTTTTAAAAGTATATTAATATATCTCTTTCAAAGTATGATTATCTGTATGTTAGTAATAGGTGTTCCATGATTTTTGAATAGAAATGGTATGTCTTTGTTTTATTCTAATATCTGTTCTGTTGATGCACAGGTTTTTATAGGAGTGTTTCTTTGTTTTTGTTTTTGAGACAGAGTCTCGCTCTGTCGGGGAGGCTGGGGTGCAGTGGCATGATCTTGGCTCACTGCAGTCTCTGCCCTCCCAGGTTCAAGCGATTCTCCTGCCTCAGCCTCCCGAGTAGCTGGGGCTACAGGAGCCTGCCACCACACCCGGCTAATTTTTGTATTTTTAGTAGAGATGGCATTTCACCATATTGGCTAGGCTGGTCTCGAACTCTTGACCTTGTGATCCACCCGCCTCGGCCTCCCAAAGTGCTGGGATTACAGGCGTGAGCCACCGTGCCTGGCAGTTTTTATAGGAGTTTTAGCTACATTAGGTGTCTTCAGGAAATAGCCTATAATTGCTAGATAATTGTTTTGTGTTATAATTTATAAGTTGGAATGAAAATGTGTCAAAGTCCAATATACTTAAACAACTTTTGAGCAATGATTTGTCCTACGTAACAGTTTTCCAGATTATTTTACCTATTAACACTTACAGGATTAGCGTCAGGTTTCTCTAAAGGAAAAATATTCCTTAAATTATTTTCTTGCTTTTATTGTTTGAGGGTTAATGCTTGTTTCACATAATAATGTTAATTTTCACCCAGGCTGGAGTGCAGTGGCATGATCTCGGCTCACTGCAATCTCCGCCTCCTGAGTTCAAGCGATTCTCCTGCCTCAGCCTCCCAAGTAGTTGGGACTACAGGCACCCACCACCAGGCCTAGCTGATTTTTGTATTTTTAGTAGAGACAGGCTTTTGCCATGTTGATCAGACTGGTCTTGAAATCCTGACCTCAGATGATCTGCCCGCCTTGGCCTCCCAAAGTGCTGGGATTACAGGCATGAGCCACCGCATCTGGCCTTATTGTTTTTAAATGTACTTCACGTTGCTCTTTTTGTTGTTTTGAAAATATATAAAATTATTTTGCTTTATATTTACATAGTAGAAAATTCAAGTGGTACAAAAGCATATATAGGGCAAGGTCATCCCTGTCTCCCAGCCACCAGTTCTCCTCACCCGAGATAACCAGTTTTTTATGAGTATTTTGTATAATCCTTCTGGAGATTGCATTTACAGGTGATTATTCATATATTCTCTTTTTTCTTTTTTTTTTTTTTACACAAATGGTAATATATCATACACAGTGTGTACTTTGCTTTTTTTCACATAATACTATGTCTTGGGCATTATTCCTTACCAGAATAAGCTTTTTTCTTCTTTATACATGCATAGTATTCCATGTTACAGGGTCCCTACTAATCACTTTTTTGGTTGTTTCCAATAATTTGCTATTATATACAGCATTTAATTAATAGCCTTCATGAAGGCATGAATATTTGCATGCCTTAAAAAATTTTTTTTAGCTTAAAGGTAATATGTGTTTATGGTAAAAACTTAAAACACTTCAAATATTACCAAAAATAATACAGTGAAAAATAAATCCCCTAAAGTTCTAGTACCACTTCCCAAATGTAATACTTTCTTGTGATTATCAATTTGATATTTTTCTTGTTTTCCTTTTTAGAAAAATAAATGGTTGTGTGGTATCCCCACTATATATAGATATAAATCATAACTTATGAAGTTCCTCTTTGGTGGACATTTAGGATGTCTCCAGATTTTTTTTTTTTTTTGGATACTACAGACAATGCTACAGTGAAAGCCTTGTAGGTATCTTTGCACACGTGGAGGTGTTTCTATCAGGTAGAGTCCTAAAAGTACAGTTGTTAGATCAAGGAATGTATACATTTTAAGTTTTGATTAGTTTTACCAATTGGCTCTCCAAAAAGGTAATACTATTTGATACTTCCACCAGTAGATCCTTGCTAACTCTGGCTATTATCAAACTTGATTTTTTAAAAAAAAGTTTGCCAGTTTTGTAGGAGGAAATAAATCTTATTCCTATTTGAATTTCATTTATTATGACTGATTTTGAGAATTTGGCCATTTCTGTTTACTATGAATTTTCTTATTGATTTTTTTTTTTTTTTTTTTGAGACAGGGTCTCACTCTGGAGACCAGGCTGGAGTCCAGTAGCACATGGTTCACTGCAGCCTGGACCTCCTGGGTTTAAACAATCCTCCCACCTCAGCCTCCCGAGTAGCTGGGACCATAGGCACTCACCACCATGTCCAGCTAATTAAAAAAATTTTTTTTAGAGATAGAGCCTTGATCCTCTTGTAGTTCATGAGCTTGGTAATTAAGTGTTCGCATACATGTGTGACATGTGCCACCCTGGAACCTTGTTATAATGTTGGCACATTACCCATTTGACATGAAGGGAAGGGAAGAACAAAGAGAGATGGAGTCTCACTATGTTGCCTAGGCTGATGTCAAACTCATGGGCTCAAGGGATCCTTCCATCTCAGCCTCCCAAAGTGTTAGGGGATTACAGGCATGAGCCACCACACCTGGCCTGTTACTGACTTTTGAGTGTACTTTTTTATATCAAGAAATTAGTCGTGATCACATATGTTACAAATATTTTTTCTCATTTTGTCATTTTTTACCTTGTGCATGGTCTGTAAATATGCATAATTTGACCCTGGAGAGAGATGAGTGGAGGGTAGGGAGAGGTAAGGGTAAATTAGTGGAGGATCCAGATCAGTCAAGCTGCTAAACATTTTTTTTTTTCTGTAAGTGCTAAACACATTTTAAGTAAGAAAAATGATTAGCCAGGTGTGGTGGCTTGTGCCTACAGTAGTACCAGCTACTTGGAGGCTGAGATGGGAAGATCACTTGAGCCTGGGAGATCAAGGCTGCAGTGAACCATGATCATGATCAGGTCACTGCACTCCAGTCTGGGTGACAGAGTGAGACCCTGTCTCAAAAAAATAAAAAAGAAAATTGACGTGACAGAAACGATATAGTGCTTTTATCTCCTTAGAGGAAAGAATATAAAAAAGACTGTATAATATTTAGTTGGTATGAAGTGTAATAACCATGCTGAAAATGTATTTGTTATATGTATTTTTCCCTCTAGAGGTTTTGTCAGCTATGATTAGTGTGCTGTTGGTGTATATACTTATGGGATTCCTCTTATATGAAGCTGTGCAAAGAACTATCCATATGAACTATGAAATAAATGGAGATATAATGCTCATCACCGCAGCTGTTGGAGTTGCAGTTAATGTAATGTAAGCTGTATTTTTTCACATTAATATTTTCAAGTACTGAGAACTCAGAGACTATTGCATATGCATTCAGTAATATTCAGTGATATTTTGATATTTTAAAAATGATATAGCTCATTAATTTTTCTGATAAATAAAACACTATGGACATTATAAATTCCTCATTAGTTTGCCCAGGTATATTGGAGATTGAGTCAAAATTATGAATTTAGGTAGGACAAAGTTTTTTGTTTTTAACTTTTAGAATACTTTTGTGTTAACTAGATTTTTTTTCTTAAGCTATCAATTTTTTTCCCTTAAAACTTTTTAGGGGAGAAACTTTTTAAAGTTTTAAGTTAGGCCACATACAGTGGTTCACACCTATAATCCCAACACTTTGGGAGGCCAAGGCGGGCAGATCACTTGGGCTCAGGAGTTCAAGACAGCCTGGCTAACATGGTGAGACCTCATCTCTACTAAAAATAAAAATTAGCCTGGCACAGTGGCTCGTGCCTGTGGTCCCAGCTACTTGGGAGGCTGAAGTGGGAAGGTCACTTGAGCACAGGATATCAAGGCTGCATTGAGCTCTGATTGGGCCACTGCACTCCAGCCTGGGCAATAGAGCAAGACCCTGTCTCAAAAACAAACAAAAAATAATAAAGTTGAAGTTACAGATTTAATCATTTAGACTAGGGTCAGCAATTTTTTTCTGTAAAAGGCTAGATAGTAAATATTTTAAGCTTTGAGATGTATATATTCTCTTTCAAAGCTACTCAACACTGTTGTTATAAAACAAAAGCAGCCACACTTAGCATGTAAACAAATGAACATGGCTGTGTTCCAATAAAACTTTATGTACAAAAAAAAAAAAAAAATCGGTGAGCCAAATTTGATCTACCAGCCACAGTTTACCAATCCCTGCCCTAGTGGCTTCTATTTATACTTAGAATGAAATCAAATTTTTACTGCATCCTTGTTAATAAGACTCTGTGTACCTCTACAACTCATCTCCTAGCACTTTTGCTCACTTTGTTCTGGCCACAGTGGCTGTCTTTTTTTTTTTCAAGTCCACGGAGCACATTTTCATGTTAGGGCCTTTGCTCTGCTATTCTTCTGCCTAGAACACTCTTCTACCACTTGCTCCCTGACCTCCTTCAGGTATCTGCTCAGAGATAATCTGAGAGGCCTTCCCTTACCACTCTGCCTATCATACTCCATTCCCTTACAATGCTTTATGTTTCTCCAAAGCATTTCACATTGCCTGGCTGTACATTATGTATTTATTTGTTGGCTTCTCTGCCTTCTCTACTATAACATAAGCTCCATGGGGATAGGGATATGTCTGTGTTATCATTGTTTTGACCCCAGCACCTAGAACAGTACCTGATAAATAATAGTTGCTCCAAATTTATTAAATAAATGAGTTCCATGTTACCTCATTAGTGTCTGACTAGTAACAAATGTTTTTGTCAATATTAGGAAAAATAATAATGTTTTCTTTTATTTTTAACAGAATGGGGTTTCTGTTGAACCAGTCTGGTCACCATCACTCCCATTCCCACTCCCTGCCTTCAAATTCCCCTACCACAGGTTCTGGGTGTGAACGCAACCATGGGCAGGATAGCCTGGCAGTGAGAGCTGCATTTGTACATGCTTTGGGAGATTTGGTACAGAGTGTTGGTGTGCTAATAGCTGCATACATCATACGATTCAAGGTAATATGATTGGTAATTTTTCTATTTTAAAATGTATTTAATTTCAACATGAAAACTAAGGCTGATTGTCTTATCAGTATACTGGACATCAATGCCAGTTCTATTCATTTCACATTGATGTAAGTTTACTTGACAGTCATTATAGTTCTTTTGTTAGCAGTAAACAAGATGATATCACATCACAGGGTAACTTATCTATATTTGGCTTTTGTAGTGCCTTCACTGGATAATTCAATTTTGTTATTTATGTATTTATTTATTTTTGAGACAAAGTCTCAGTCTCTCGCCCAGGCTGGAGTACAGTGGCACTATCTTGGCTCACTGCAGCCTCTGCCTCCCAGGCTCAAGTGATTCTTGTGCCCCGGCCTCCCAAGTAGCTGGGATTACAGGTACACACCACCATGCCCAGCTAATTTTTATATTTTTAGTAGAGACAAGGTTTCGCCATGTTGGCCAGGCTGGTCTTGAATTCCTGGCCTCAAGTGATCCACCAACATCAGCCTCCCATAGTGCTGAGATCACTGGCGTGAGCCACCATCCTTGCCCAGATAACTCAATTTTAAAACTCGTGATTGAATTGCTAGTAGTAAAATGTGCACTGGACTAAAAATCCAGAGACCTGGGTGGGTTCTAGTCTTGGCTCTGCCATTAATGCTTTCACCTTGAGAGCAAATGCCTCAACTCTAAACTTGAGTTCCCTCTTCTTTATTGTAAGGGGCTTAGACTAGTGGCTGCTAAAACTTTTTCCAGAGCTGGGTGCAGTGGCTGTGCCTGTAATCCCAGCTGAGGCTGGAGGATCACTTGAGCCCAGGAGTTCAAGACCAGCCTGGGCAACATAGCAAGACTTTGTCTTTAAAAATACACACACACACACACACACACACACACACACACACACACACACAGACGCAAAATTCTTTCCCGCTCTGATATTCTAGAAGATTTAGAGACGGCACAAGGAGCAATAGAACAAGTGATTACATTTCTGGAAATAGGTCCCATGAGGCAAGTAATGTAAATAGTCTAGGATAGAGTGAAGATGCTTTTCAATTACAATATCCAAGTTTTAAAGATATTCTATAATTCTGCTAAAGAAAATCAAGGAAGAAGGGACATATTCCTTGCTTTGCTTCGTAGTCTGTTTTATGTCTGTCTATATTTAATCATAAATTTTGATCTATTACCCTTTAGCCAGAATACAAGATTGCTGATCCCATCTGTACATACGTATTTTCATTACTTGTGGCTTTTACAACATTTCGAATCATATGGGATACAGTAGTTATAATACTAGAAGGTAAGATCTCACTAATATCCTCATTATGAGTTTATTACATCCCTAAAGCAGATTGGGAGTCAGGGGACATTCTGAATAGGAATTACATCTTTTACTTTCTACTAATACCTATTAGGCTATATAACAGTACCTTACATGTATATAACATTTAAGAATCAATGCACTCTCCCATCTTTTACCCATTTGACACTTATAATAGCTAAGCAGAGTAGGTAAGGCAGATAATGTGGTAAATTATCCCTATTTACAAATGAGAAAATTGAGATTCAGAGGGATAACATACTTTGGTTAAGGTCATGTTGCTAATAAACTGTAGCACTAGGACAAAAATGCAATTCTAGATTATGTATTAATTCCTTAATTCCCACTTAACTTGTGACTTTGTTGTATTTACTGCTTCCTTCCCTTACTGATATTATGTGTAAGCATGAAAATAAAAGTTCTTAACAATAGGTTTATCATCATTATATGTTCTTTCCTTCTTTTTTCCTTTTTGTCTTAGCTTATCTGTTAATGAAGTATTCTGGTTTGATTGGCATTCCTTTTTAGTGAGAATGAGTATGTCTTTAAAGTATGCATTACCCTCTTGTATATATCTTACATTTTCAATAAAAATATATGTGTACATGGTTTATCTTAAAGTATTAATGTTTTAAAGTATTTGTTTAAACTGAATTTAGCAAAGCCATTTGTTTTCTTTGAGAAATGTCTTATCAGTAATGTAAAAGTTCCTTTTTTCTAAAATAAATTTTACTTTTAAATTATATATTCCTGATAGGTGTGCCAAGCCATTTGAATGTAGACTATGTCAAAGAAGCCTTGATGAAAATAGAAGATGTATATTCAGTCGAAGATTTAAATATCTGGTCTCTCACTTCAGGAAAATCTACTGCCATAGTTCACATACAGCTAAGTATGTTGCTGGTAGTAAATGGGCCTGGGGTTGGTGGACTTCTGCCTTTGAAACTAAACATCCCTGCTTATAATTATGTAGGAAGACTTTTCTGCTGAAAAGATTTGTTTTAAGACAAAAGCCTTGTCTTTAAAAAACAAAGGCTTTTGTTAAGAGCCTTAAACAAAAGGCTCTTTAAAGGGTAAGTTGCAGGTCAGTATTGATACCAGAACAATAATTTTCTGTCTCTTAGAGATATTACAAATTGATTTTAACCTTCAGATTAAAGGCATTAAGAATATTTCCCAGCCGACTCAGTGGCTCACGCCTGTAATCCTAGCACTTTGGGAGACTGAGGCGGGTGGATCACCTGAGGTCAGGAGTTCGAGACCAGCCTGGACAACATGGTGAAACCCCCGTCTCCACTAAAAATACAAAAATTAGCTAGACGTGGTGGTGCATGCCTGTAATCCCAGCTACTCGGGAGGTTGAGGCAGGAGAATTGCTTAAACTCATGCAGTGGAGGTTGCAGTGAGCCGAGATCACGCCACTGCACTCCAGTCTGGGTGACAGAGCAAGACTCCATCTCAAAAAAAAAAAAAAAAGGATATTTCCTGGCCTGGCACGTTGGGTCATCCCTATAATCCCAACACTTTGGGAGGTCAAGGTAGGTGGATCACCAGAGGTCAAGAGTTCAAGACCAGCCTGGCCAACGTGATGAAACCCCATCTCTACTAAAAATACAAAAATTAGCTGGGCGTGGTGACATGTGCCTGTAATCCCAGCTACTTGGGAGGCTGAGGCAGGAGAATTGATTGCACCCAGGACACAGAGGCTGCAGTGAGCCAAGATGGCGCCATTGTACTCCAGCCTGGGCAACAGGAGCGAAATTCCATCTCAAAAAAAAAAAAGAAAAGAAAGAAAGAATGTTTCCCATGCTCTTTTCTACATAGGAAAAGCTAGATTTTTTTTTTTTTTTTTCCCCGAGACAGAGTTTCACTGTTGTTGCCCAGGCTAGAGTGCAATGGCACAATCTCTGCTCACTGCAACCTCTGCCTCCCAAGTTCAAGTGGTTCTCCTGCCTCAGCCTCTCAAGTAGCTGAGATTACAGGGATACACCACCATGCCTGGCTAATTTTGTACTTTTAGTAGAGACAGGGTTTCTCCATGTTGGTCAGGCTGGTCTTGAACTCCCGGCCTCAGGTGATCGGCCCGCCTCAGCCTCCCAAAGTGCTAGGATTACAGGCGTGAGCCACCGCACCCGGCGGAAAAGCTAGATTCTTAACGTTTTTATTTCTTCGAGTCATTTCACAGATTCATGCTATTGATGCTTTTTAAATCAAAATAATACATGCATGAGGTTTTACTTTTAATGTGCATAAGATCTTTTAATGACAGGATTGTAATTGATGTCTGGTATTCTTTCTCTACGTGAGAGTAGACTGGAGAAGTTAGAATAATGAGAAGCCATTAAGGATGTGTAAATTGACATACTTATCTAACAGAATAGCTTAGAGGGGGTAGAAATCAGACTAATTAAAATATATTCCCAGTATGTTTCAGTTGTTTTTTTCCCTGTATCTTATTCAAGATGTAACTGTACAATGGATAGTAATGATACTTTCTTGACATTGCAGTTCCTGGAAGTTCATCTAAATGGGAGGAAGTACAGTCCAAAGCAAACCATTTATTATTGAACACATTTGGCATGTATAGATGTACTATTCAGCTTCAGAGTTACAGGCAAGAAGTGGACAGAACTTGTGCAAATTGTCAGAGTTCTAGTCCCTAATTTTATACATTTTGGGGACTCCCGCCTTATTTATCCTGCAGTCACAGACTTGAGAGCAATAAATGCAAACCTAAATGAGAAAATGGAATCCCTGACAGCTGTGTCCATATCAAGCATCAGTCTCTCAAACAGTCACCCCAGCCTGACAGTGCTAGTCTCTGTTTAATGGTAAAAGGAGACTTTGCCATAATTTTCAGATGAAGATGTTTCCCAAACACTGTTTACAGAATGAGACGTGACTCTACAGATACCTCATAGAAGACAATCCAAGATCATACTTCATTAATTTGACAGAGTACATATCTTAAAGGAAGCATCAAGAATTCAATATTTGCATTTAAAAATACTTTTTAAGTCCATTTTATATTAAGCCAGTGCTGGAAAACTGAATTTTTTTATTATGTACAATAATCTCGACACCCAGCTTCTGGAATTGCTGCTTTCTTTTTACAGAAATCACTACCCAACATATTTCAGAAAGTACTAGTAGTTATCCCAAAAGTGGAATAAGCATGTATTCGAAGTGTTTCAGAAATGTTTTATTTCACAAATAAGTTTTAATGTTATTGTTATGGTTATACTTTATAAACAACCTTTTCCAGATGCTACAGGGTTTTGAACCTCAAAGTTAACATTTTTGATTATTTGTAATCTTAGAACCAAATCTTTACTTATTGTGGTCGCTGTTATTAAATGATTTAGGAAATACTTGCAATATTATTCTGAATGGCTGAAGTTAGTCTTAAACTTAAATTACTATATAATGATTTAAAACAAAATAAAGGAGCAAGGATGGCTGTTGGAGTTTCAGGTTTATGTCTTCCCGACATCACTTTTATCATTCATGGAATTGTCTTAAAAAGGCAAGAGACTGCAAAATGTAAACAGTAATCTTCTGTCCCTTTAAGAACTGCCAAAAATTTGTACAAAAAGTGTGGTACGTTGGTTCCTGCCTCCACACCAGGTCATCTGTGTGTGCCTTTCAGGGTAGACGCTAGAGGGTTCAGTTTATAATTCCCACCTTTCACATACAGTTTCACAACATTACTCCAGAGAGAATTTTATGTTTTATGATGTGGGTTATGTTTTATTATATATTTAATGTTTTATGATATGGGTTAGGATTCTCCGTGGACTCCAGAAACCCTAAAATACAATTTTGAGGTCTTCCAATAATACCATAGCAGAAATGTCCAAGGGGTTGGGGGGAAGACATTACTTTGAGAAAACAGAAATGTAAAGGATTTTTGACCTTATATATGTGTGTGTTTTTGTTTTTGTTTTTGAGACAGAGTCTCACTCTGTCACCCAGGCTGGAGTGCAGTGGTGTGACCTCTGCTCACTGCAACCTCTGCCTCCTGGGTTCAAGTGGTTCTTCTGCCTCAGCCTCCCAACTAGCTGGGACTACAGGTACACCACACCCAGCTAATTTTTTTGTATTTTTAGTAGAGACGGGGTTTCGCCATGTTGGCCTGTCTGGTCTCAAACTCCTGACCTCAGGTCCTCAGGTGATCCGCCTGCCTCGGCCTTCCAGAGTGCTGGGATTACAGCATGAGCCACCATGCCTGGCCTGTATGTGTGTGTTTTAAAGCACTAGATAGGGATGGACATTAAATCTGTGTTGCAGGGAAACTAAACATAGAGGTTTCCAAACTGAAGGCAACCTGATTGTAAATGCCTCTGTTAAAGAAGGAGCTTAACTGTTCATCTTTCATTTTGCAACCATTGGTTTTAAGATTATCTTTTATGTACATTTGGAGTCCCTTTTCAACAGTGACAGTTTCTTACACCAAAAATGGATATGGTTCTTGGGCTCCTCTAAGAATCAGAGTAGGGTAACAATGTACCAGGCAAATTGTGAGTTGAAATTCTAGATAAGGATGCAGATGACTTACAATATAAATGAAGAATAGGAAACATTTTATCTTCTTACCAAGTACCTTACTATAAGCAAACCTAAGATAAGAAAACCCAGATTTACCTATAAGATTGTTGGGAGTTAATGGTGTCAATAAAAGGATTGATGGTCTCTCTAATGAAACCCAGTAGATGTTTGTTGAACTGAACTGAAAATTTATGTGGCCAGACACAATGGCTCATGCCTGTAATCTCAGCATTTGGGGAGGCAAAGGTGGGAGTATCACTTGAGGCCAAGAGTTCACAACCAACATGGTCTTTTGTGGAGACCCTGTCTCTATAAAAATATAAAAATTAGCCAGGCGTCATGCACACCTATAGTATCAACTACTTGTAAAGCTGTGGCAGAAGTGCTTGAGCCCGGAAGGTTGAGGCTGCAGTGAGCCATGTCCACATCATTGCATTCCAGCCTGAGTAACAAAATGAGACCCTATCTCAAAAAAAAAAAGGAAAAGAAAATGTACATGATGGGATTCCTATTGAAAAGTCATTTAAAATAATGACTTGAATTTCTCAGAAATTTCAGGAGCATATAAACTATTTAAATCAAAATATTCTTACATATAGAAACCAAGTAAGAATAAATGAGAGATATTTCAGTGGACATCTGGACATATTTATGAACTTTTGAGTATCTAGCAAGTAGAAAGGAAAAAAATATTCATCATACTCTAATCTTTTTTTATATCTATTGAGCTTCTTATAAACTTTTCTTTATCTTATAAAGGCATATCTCGCTTTTTATATCGACCTGTTCCTTTAAAATGTATTTGATAAAACAGGCTAAAATTCATTTGAGTATTGAAAAGAATTTTTTTTTAAAATTTTTTAAGATGCTATCTCACTGTCATCCAGGCTGGAGTGCAGTGGCACAATTCGGCTCACTGCAGCCTCTGCCTCCTGAGCTCAAGCGATCCTCCCATCTCAGCCTCCCAAGTAGCTGGGACCACAGGCATGCAGCACCACACCCAGCTAATTTTTTGTATTTTTGGTAGACACAGTGTTTCACCTTGTTGCCCAGGCTGGTCTTGAACTCCTGAGCTCAAGTGATCTGCCTGCCTTGGCCTGCCAAGTGCTGGGATTGTAGGCATGAACCACTGTGCCCAGCCAAAAATAATCCTTTTGTAAAATACAGAAACACTGCAAACCTTTGTAAGTCTTTTTTTTTTTTTTTTAATGAGATGGGGTCTCCTTATGTTGCCCAGGCTGGTCTTGAACTCCTGGGCTCAAAGAAATCCTCCCATCTTGGGCTCCCAAAGTGCTGGGATTACAGGGTGTGAGCCACTGCACCCGGCCAGAAGTTTAAGATTTAAACTTTTGTAAATCTTAACTATTGTGTTCTGCTTAAAGTGAGGTACACATAAAGTTTCCTGTACTTTGTTTTTGTAGCAAGAACTACCTAGTTTATATCTGTACCTTACTGAGTCTATGAGATTTGAGAATTTGATTTCACTTTTTGTAACTTAACAAAACCCACAGAAAAGGACGTTAAAAGCAGATAGGACCAAGGACTGAATGACTTCTGACAAAAAGCGTTTGGTCTACCCTTCACTTGTTGAGTTACAACCATTCATTACACTTCTCAGCTGAGCTCTCAACGAGCTCTATGCCCTGTGAAAAGCAGTGACTAAGTTGGATGAACACATAGCATTGTTAATTTTGCACTGGGAAAACAGATTACGACAGGGCCACAGACCACAATATAAAAACTTGGCAGTTCTTTGGTGTGACATATTTTAATTAATATTTGCAAATAATCAGAGTTACTTGTGTACATAAACCTGTGTTTTACAACTATGGCCAGATGCAGCCTTTTGATCTGTTTCAGGAAAAGATCTATTATTCCACTAACAAATATGCTGCCTTAGAAAGGTAATGGGAGTGTAATTGAAGAAAGCATATCTCAGAAGGTTTTGATATGCAGAACTGGAAGCTATTGTAATTCCTACATACGTTTCCATTAGCTATGCCTTATGTAATGTGAGTGCAGATTTTTACAACTTAAGAGTTCCCATCAGTGTTTTTTGCAACATCACCGGTTTTCTTATTTTACTGTTTTCTTTTTCAACTTTGGGTGCTTTATTTCCATTCTCTAAAACCAAGTTTCTTGCTCTTATGAGACTTAGTGTTCCTCTTGAACCCAGGTGTCCCACCTGACAGTGTTTGTCTTTGGTAGACTTTCCAGAATAGACATAATCAAGATCAGACACATGAGCTTCTCTCTCATTTTAATGTGAGGAAAATCATCTTTCAGAGACAAGGCACTTAGAAATGTATTTCCAGGTAGGAAAGAACCTTTTTAAAATGGCTGGTTGTTTCTGATCCAGATTTCTCTGCATGCTGGACTTCGTAGAGTAAGTGTGGTAGACAAAGAGACTACACTGCACAACCACTAGTGAATATCATTGCTAAGAAGACTCTGCGTCATGTTTCTCAAAACAGCCATTCTCACAGCTTTTGTAGAATTAATCATTTGATTCTGAAACAAGCAGTTAGCTAAATCTGTTTTCCTTTTATGCATATATGTTATTGGTTCAACATAATATGGTGTTCTTACAGAATATGAGCCCCTTTGAAATAAGGTTTTAGGTGGTTTTGCTGTCGGCTCTGATTTGTATATAGCAAATTTAAAGTTACAGAGTGTTTCCTAGATATAAGATTAGTTCATTTGGTTCAGTTTGTCTTTGAACCAAGCCAAGCTCATGAGCCAGTTGGTTATTAGTCATAAATGAACACACATCACTATATGCTATGTTGAGGGGAGGCAAGTCTGATCTCCAAATAATTGATAAAGCTCAATATCTCTGTAGCCAAAATACAGTTTGCAAAACCTAACTCCAGATGTGTCGTGTGAATCTTGACAGCCAGGGCTTGAGATTTGTTTTACTGATTGCCAATCAGGTATATTATTTGTGATGTTCGTGGGAGCATGCAAATTAGAAGACAGTGTTGTGGGAGTTCCTCAGTATTGAATTACATGTGTGCACTCGGGCCCACCCGTCATTGAATTCTCGCTTATAGAGGGTTTAACCTGCTCTTCCAATCACTGAGGACCAATTTGATTTCTGATAAGACTGGAAAACATTTATGAAGACTTTCCCAGTTAAATCTATGACAGTGTCCATTTAAATAGTGTAATTTAGTATATTCTCAAATAACTGCAACACAAAATTGAAATGTGCCAGTATGTCGTCTTTCTACCTGGAAGATACTGTATATTTGGAAAGTTTATGCTTCTCTCAATAAATACATGTTATTAAATAAGCCATATCACAGTTTAAGAAATTGTATATACTTTATCATACGCCCTTTCAGAAACCAGGTATTTTGCATATAATTGATTTTAGAAAGATTTTGAAGCTGGGGTTTGTCCATGTTAATTAAGATCAAAGTATATATATATATATGTACTGTATTTGCAACTTACAAATTGTAATTTCCTATACATTTATTAAAGTGTTGTTTTGCCATGTGGTTTATTAAATAAAAATGTACAGTCCCTTAAATATCTGTTCTTTTTATTAAGTAATATTACTAGGCCTAAAAACATTGTTCTTAAAAACAAAAGAAAATCTATTATAACCTATCTAGTTTTATTATGTCATTTTATGATGCCCTGTTATATGTTTAAGAAATAAAACTGAAAAAAAATCTTCTAGATAGTATGGAAAGATTTATTAAAAGAACCTTTCTCTTTTGGTGTCAGTCACATGCAGTGGCCTTACAGTCCCATCAACAGTGGCTGAAAGGAAGAAGCCACTACAAAATAGACTGGTGAGGACCAGGAAGTCTGAGAGTAAGAACCTGCTGACTCTCCAATCATGTGGACCAGTCCACACTATACCTCCCAAGCCAAATCTGGCCTGCAAGCCTGTTTTATTTGCCCCAACAACTAAGAATGATTTTTACATCTATTAGAAATAAATCACTGCGTGCAGTGGCTCACACCTGTAATCCTAACATTTCAGGAGGCCAAGGCAGGTGGATTGCTTGAATCCAGGAGTTCAAGACCAGCCTTGGCAACATGGTGAAACCTCATGTCTACAAAAAATACAAAAATTAACTGGGCATGGTGGCATGTGCCTGTGATCCCAGCTATTCAGGAAGCTGAGAGATAGGAGGATCGCTTGAGCTCAGGAGGTCTAGGCTACACTGAGCTGGGATGGTGCCACTGCTCTCTAGCCTGAGTGACAGACCCTGTCCCCCACCAAAAAAAAAAAAAAAAAAAAAAGTAGAGTAATATTTCATAGCATGTGAAAATTATATGGATTTTCAGTGAATTTCTGTGTCCATAAAGCGTTGCTGGAACACAGCACACTAATTTAGTTATGTATTATCTATGACTGCTTCCATGCTACTGTGGAGAGTTGCATAGTGACATAAAATATTTACTATCTGACCCTTTATAGGAAACGTTTACCAACCCCTGGTGTAGGCTGTTTTAAGACTATAACAAGCTGGGTGCGGTGGCTCATGCCTGTAATCCCAGCACTTTGGGAGGCCGGAGTGGGCACTTGAGGTCAGGAGTTTGAGACCAGCCTGGCCAACATGGTGAAACCCCATCTCTACTAAAAATACAAAAATTAGCTTGGCATGGTGGCAGGTGCCTGTAGTCCCAGCTACTTAGAAGGCTGAAGTGGAAGAATTACTTGAACCCAGAAGGTGGAGGTTGCAGCAAGCCAAGCAACAGAGTGAGACTCCATCTCACAAAAAAAAAAAAAAAAAATATATATATATATACATATATATATATATATAACAGCATATATGGATGCAGTGAAGTCTCCTAGAACCTGCTTGCAAGTTTTTGTGACTCGTAAATCTGAAGCCACCTGAGTCACCAAAGGTTCTTTCATACCTTTACCTTTTTTCTCTTTTTAATCTTCCTTTGGGTTTGAGGCAGAGTATAACAAAAGAGTAGCAAGATATCAAATATTATTCATGTGCAATATGCTGTAACATCACTAGCAGAGCACTTTCTTACTAGAACACCGTGATCAGCAGGATCATTTAAGTATTCTTTTTTTTTTTTTTTTTGAGACGGAGTCTTGCTCAGTCGCCCAGGCTGGAGTGCAGTGGTGCGATCCCGGCTCACTGCAAGCTCCGACCCCCCGGGTTCACGCCATTCTCCTGCCTCAGCCTCCCAAGTAGCTGGGACTACAGGCGCCCGCCGCCATGCCCGGCTAATTTTTTGCGTTTTTAGTAGAGACGGGGTTTCACCGTGTTGACCAGGATGGTCTCGATCTCCTGACCTCGTGATCCACCCGCCTCGGCCTCCCAAAGTGCTGGGATTACAGGCGTGAGCCACCGCGCCCGGCCTAAGAATACTTTTCAGCATAAAAGCTTATTCAGTTGATTTTTAGAGTTTTCACTTGTTATCACAAAAAGTTAAGAAACGGTAATTTGTGCCAACTGAGAGCTCACAAATGATGTTCTTTAAGGTTTTTAAGTTTCCTAGCAAAGGACAACAATATTTAACACGTATTGTAATAAAATATAGTTGTAAACATACTAGTAAAGACTGAGCCTGTAATCCCAGCACTTTGGGAGGCTGAGGCAGATGGATCACTTTGAGCTCAGGGGTTGAATCCAGCCTGGGCAACAATGGTGAAACCCCATCTCTACAAAAAATAAAAAAATTAGCCAGACATTGTGGCACGTCTGTGGTCCCAGGTACTCGGGAGGCTGAAGCTGGAGAATTGCTTGAGTCTGGAAGGCAGATGTTGCAGGGAGCCAAGACTATGCCACTGCACTCCAGCCTGCTGGGTGACAGAGTGAGACCTTGTTTAAAAAAAAAAAATATATATATATATATATATTATATACACTAGTAAAGGCTGAGATGTTAACATATTATTTGATTATCTACCTAGCCATATTTCTATTTTGATGTGTCATTTTTTTGGTCCATGTCAGATGTTAAATACTAATTTGTGGTCTTACAAGCTCTTGTTTATGCTAAACTTTAGTATATTCGTAGGATAGTATTATTGGGTTATATTTCGACTTCAACTATGATCCCATAATAATTGCTATAAGCTATGATGAAATAGACTAGGCACAAATAGAAAGTATGAAACCTATGACAAAATATAATCTGTACATGAGTCATGTGTTTAAGACAGGAGGTTTAAAAATCCAGTCTTATCACCAAAGATAACATTTTCAAGCAGCATTCTGGTTTAACAGGCTCTCATGTAACTTTTACAGAGCACTACAAATTAAAGTTGGTCATGGGTCTTACCCTACAAACATGAAGGGGATACTGTGTGAGTTATCAAATTGCTTCCATGTCTCCTGGACTTAAAAATTTTTTTTTTCTGGTTTGATTTTCAAATTCCTATTGTCTGTGTTTCACTTGCCAGTTTCTGCACATTGGTTTGTGGTTAGTTGGTGTTTGTTTGTTTAACACTTTTGTCACTTCAACAAAATGCTAATGCTATGGGAAAAATATGTATGGATTGTTTTTTCTCCAAAATACACCGAGCTATTTCTTGGTAAGAGAGTAGGATTTTTTATAGTAGGAAAATTTTGGAGACCTCATGAAAGCAAGGCTAGCCCTGAAGCAAGACAGACCATCTCTGCTCCCTTGACTCTCCTAGCATTTGAAGATCTGACCCCACTTCCTTTCCAGAGGAAACCTGCTAACACCTTCAATGGTTACACCAGTAGTTACCTTTGAACAGTGATCACAGTGAATGTTTGACTTCAGTCGGGGCATGAAGGACTGAGGTGAAAGTAAGAAGTGTTTCCTGGACTTCCATTCATTAATCTATCATACTCACCTGTGAAGGCTATGGGGCAATTCCTAGTTCCAACACGTTCTTTCTCAGTTTACAGCTTGACTGGAATTTCAGTGTTAGCACAAGTCTATTCCATCATCTTTTTGGATATTTTTTAAACCTTAAAACAGAGTGTTATATAATTTAGTGTATTAGTCATTGACGTGTATTTGGTTTTAGAAGTGTTTCTCAGCTGGGCGTGGTGGCTCACCCCTGTAATCCCAGCACTTTAGGAGGCTCAGGAGGGAGGATCGCTTGAACTCAGAAGTTCAAGACCAGCCTGGGCAGCATGGTAAAACCCATCTCTACAAAAAATTAGCCAGGCACGATGGTGCGCACCTGTAGTCGCAGCTACTTGGGAGGATCCCTTGAGCCCAGCAAGTCGAGGTTGCAGTGAGCTGAAATTGTGCTGCTGCACTCCAGCCTTGGTGACAGAGTGAGATCCTATCTCAAAAAAAGAAAAAGAAGTGTTTCTCATCTTTAAGATACCATGATATTGAAATTTTGACATCTCAAAAAGTTGGTTCAGGCTAGATGCGGTGGCTCACGCCTGTAATCTCAGCACTTTGAGAGGCTGAGGCAAGCAGATCACCTAAGGTCAGGAGTTTGAGACCAGCCTGGCCAACATGGCATGGCAAAACCCTGTCTCTATTAAAAATACAGAAAAATAAGCTGGGCATGGTGGCATGCACCTGTAATCCCAGCTACTCAGGAGGCTGAGGCAGGAGATTCGCTTGAACTGGGAGCGGGGTCAGGGCACGGAGGTTGCAGTAAGCCGAGATCGCACCACTACATTCCAGCCTGGGTCAAGACAGTTGAAAATGGTTTTTTTCTTTTTCCTTCTTTTTTTTATTTTCTTTAGGCAAAGTCTCACTCTGTCGCCCAGGCTGCAGTGGTGTGATCTTGGCTCACTACAGCCTCATCCTCCTGGGTTCAACAGATTCTTGTGCCTCAGCCTCCTGAGTAGCTAGGATTATAGGCATGCACCATCACGCCCAAGTAATTGTTATATTTTTAGTAGAAATAGGGTTTCACTATGCTGGCCAAGCTGGTCTTGAACTTCTGGGCTCCAGCAATCCACTCGTCTTGGCCTCCCAAAGTGCTTAGGATTATAAGCATAAGCCACGGCACCCAGCGGGAATTTTTTTTCTGAAGTGGACTGAGATTATTCCAAATGTCATCCATTTTATAGTTATTCAACCAAGAATTACCTAGGAAGATCATCTGCCTGCCACTGAACATGCTGGGAAATAGAACACACAATAGCTGTGGGGTTTTTTAAGTTAAACAAGAAACAAAACACTGTTATGTTTTTGGAGGGCTTCTTGGGCCATAGCCCCACTCCTGTAGGTGGAAGATCACACTTGTCTCCCGTTAGGAATGGCTTCAGAAATTGTGACCAGGAGGATAAAGTCCATCCTCTTGGTAATGACATGCAAAGTCCTGGTCTGGTCACTGCTTATCTCGACACCCTGCAGTTCCAGCCTTTCCCACCACCACTAGCCTAGTTCCCATGTGTCAGCCGTACCAAACTATAGGCAGCTTTTGGTTAACCAAGGAAATAAATAACTGCTAACACTTATTGAGCCCTGACTGCATTCCAGACACTGCTGCGCACTTTGTTTGTGTTGTTTGTTTTTTTGAGACAGAGTCTCCCACTGTCGCCCAGGCTGGAGTGCAGTGGTGCCATCTCGGCTCACTGCAAGCTCCGCCTCCCGGGTTCACACCATTCTCCTGCCTCAGCCTCCCGAGTAGCTGGGACTACAGGCGCCCGCCACCACGCACGGCTAATATTTTGTATTTTTTAGTAGAGATGGGGTCTTACCGTGTTAGCCAGGATGGTCTTGATTTCCTGAGCTCGTGATTCACACGCCTTGGCCTCCCAAAGTGCTAGGAAATGCTGCATAGACAATATGAACCCACTGGAAACAAAACAAAAACATAAGCCTCTGGTAATTCACAGAAACACCCAGGAAGGCACTGAAGTTTCTACAAGTCACAGAATTGGAGGTTAAAACTGATCTTATCTTGTTTGAGGAATGGGTAAGATCCAGCTGATATCTGGGTTAGTTACTAGGTAGCTCCAAACCAAATACTTAGATGTTTTCCTTGTGAGATCACACAGAGTCAGGGACTCAGCAGGCTGCCTGGGTTTCCATCGTGGCTCTCCCTGGCAGTGAGATTTGGGGAAAGTTGCTGAACTTCTCTGTGCTTCAGTTTCTCCATCGGAAAACGGGGATAATAACTGTCTCTAATGTGACTTTTACGAGGATTAACTGAGCTATATCACAAATATACTGAGAACACACAAAACTCAAATGTTAGCTATTATTACTACAAGTTGATTTTTCTTTTGTTTGTTGTTATTTGTTGTTATTTTTGAGATGGAGTCTCACTCTGTCATCTAGGCTGGAGTGCAGTGGTGCGATTTTGGCTCACTGCAGCCTCCGCCTCTGGGTTCAAGCAATTCTTCTGCTTCAGCCTCCTGAGTAGCAGGACTACAGGCACACACCACCATGCCCGGCTAATTTTTCTATTTTTAGTAGAGATGGGGTTTTGCCATGTTGGCCAAGCTGGTCTCAAACTCCTGGCCTCAAGTGATCCACCCACCTCGGCCTCCCAAAGTGCTGGGATTACAGGTGTGAGTCACTGTGCTTAGCCACAAGTTAATTTTCACAAATGCATTGCCTGCTGTTATTTTTACTGGACTAAGTGAGCATTGCTCATCTTGCAGCTCATCTTTGCTCCCTTCTTTACGTAGAAGATCTTATTCCTCAACTTCTGTACCTCACTGAAACCAACGGCTCCTTAATGACTTCCCTCCAGAATCATCTCCAAGAAGGTTTCTTGCTCCTGCATGTGAAGGAGGCCTCCATGGTTTGGTGCCTCCATCACTTGGTCACCATGGAGAGCCATGGTGTCGATTACCCACAGCCACTGGGGCAGGACCTAGGTCTTTGAATCTCCAGTGTGGGAGACAGTGAACACTCATAGGCTACATGAATGTCCCCACAGTTGGGGATTCATTAAATATCTATCTCTGCACAGAAAAATTTTAAAGAGCCCTAAGAACCCCCACTGTCAAGGTTCTAACCTGTCTCCTGTAATGTAACTGAAACCCTAACATAAAACTGCCCTTCTATAAAAATATTCCAGATTTGCCATCTCCCAATTACAAAGACTTGGGTTTTTATACTTAGATTATGTGTAGTTATATACTGTATCTATGCAAGTCTTTACGGTTTGTGTTATCTCTTTAAGTTTACAACAGAAATTAGCTACATTTCTGAAACACTCCAGACAATAATATAATTACAACTAAAAGTGGTAATGGCCAGCAGTTATTGTCCCTTACAGAACATGATTATCTCCCTGTCAGCTCAGTGGTAGCACTGAGCTGGTTCACAACAATTCTAGCCTTGCTAATAACAGCTTGTTTTTTTAATAACAGACTATTTTTTAAATGAATTAATAAGGTGACTCTTTGCAGCTTGAAACTGTGGGAGAGCTCACTTACTACTTTTTTTATTTTATTTTTTTAAAGAGACAGGGTCTCACCATCACCTAGGCTGGAGTGAAACGGTGGGATCATGGTTCACTGCAGCCTTGACCTCCCAGGCTCAAGCAATCCTCCCACCTCAGCCCCCCAAGTAGCTGGGACCGTAGGCATGTGCCACCATGCACAGCTAATTTTTTTGATTTATTTATTTATTTATTTTTTGGGTAGAGATGAGGTCTCCCTATGTTGCCCAGGCTGGTCTTGAACTTCTGAGCTCAAGTGATCTTCCTGCGTTAACTTTCCAAAGTGCTGGGATGACAGGTGTGAGCCAACATGAAAGTGGCTGACAATACTTTCAAAGTATTAATGGATTTAAAAATCAATAATCTTTATCTTCACTGTTAAAATATTTAACCAAGTATATACATATACACTGGATTAAGAGACAGCCAGGCACAGTGGTTCACCCCTGTCATCCCAGCACTTTGGGAGTCCAAGGTAGGAGGATCACGTGAGCCCAGCAGTTCGAGACTGGCCTGAACAATATCGTGAGACCCTGTATCTAAATATAAAATAAAATGAAATAAGAGACAGAAGAACTGGTTCTGGTCCCAGCTTTGCTAAACGTGTCTCGCTGGACACGTTACTCTGTTTTGCTAGGGCTCAGTCTAGCTGTCTGTATAATGATAATAATAATAATAAATGTCAATTGAGTGTTCCACACTGTACTTGCCAAGCACTGTTCTAAAAGCTTTTTTGGTGTTAACTCAGCGAATCCTACCAAACAGTCCTATGAATTACTATCACCCCTGTTGTATGCATGAGGAAACTGAGGCAGAGAAAAGTTAGGTAACTTCCCAAGATTGGCTAATTAGTAGCAGAGCTGGGATTCCAATACAAATTGATCTGGCTCCAGCATTCCCAATCTTAACCTTCATGGTGAGATTCTCCAGCTGGGACCAACACTGTCCATGATCTAGTGCAGAATTGCATGACATTCTCATAAGCCTCTTGAGGAGGCTGGGTGGCTGCCCCAGGCCACAGACAGAACCTGCCTCCAGGGGAAGCTGTGTGGATGGGGCGGATGTGAGTGAGGAGGGCCCGGTGGGAAGGAGCCTGCTCTATCAATAATGGCCCAACTGTATGTACACTTACTTTCACTCTGTCCCCATCTCTCCTAGAACTACCAGAGGATTTCTGAATTTTTCTGCAAATAAAGACCCTGAGGGGGCTATGCTCTTACCGTCTCTTCTCTTGTCCACTTTGTTAGTGAACCAGCATGGTAGGATGTTAAGGAGAGGGTTTGACCAGGCTGAAGTGGGTTTTGTTTTGCCATGAACTTTTGAGACGGAGTTCCGCCAGCCCAGGCTGGAGTGCAGTGGCCGGGTTCAGCTCACTGCCCGGCCTCCCCGGTTCACGCATTCTCCTGCCTCTGCCTTCCCGAAAGTAGCTGGGACTACAGGCGCCACCTCGCCTTCAGCTAGTTTTGTATTTTAGAGATCCTGGTTTCACCGTTAGCCAGGATGGTCTCGATCTCCTGACCTCGTGATCCGCCCGTCTCGGCCTCCCAAAGTGCTGGGACTACAGGCTTGAGCCACCGCGCCCGGCCTCAGTTGTATGAACTTAATAGCTGTGTGATCTTGGGAAGGGTCGAAACCTCTCTAAGCCTTTTTTCTTCAGTTGTACAACAGAATAACACCCTGAACTTCATTCACAAGGTTGCTTTAGGGATTAACTAAAAGTGCATACAACATCTAGCATAGCTAGGCGCGGTGGCTCACGTCTGTAATCCCAGCACTTTGGGAGGCCGACATGGGTGGATCGCCTGAGGTCAGGAGTTCGAGCCCAGCCTGACTAACATAAGTGAAAACTCGTTTTTACTAAAAATACAAAAAAGTAGCTGGGAATGATGGTGGATGCCTGTAATCCCAGCTACTCAGAAGGCCGAGGCAGGAGAATTGCTTGAACCTGGGAGGCGGAGGCTGCAGTGAGCTGAAATCATGCCATTGTACCCCAGCCTGGACAACAAGAGGGAAACTCACTCTCAAAAAAAAAAAAAAAAACCTGCATCTAGCATAGTTCTTGATACATTATCTCTCCCCACCTCCCCATCCCCCAACCCCCGGCACTCCTTACTCTATGATTGAGAAATTGAGGGCCTCCCTACTGGACACATAGTTAATTTAGTCTAATTCAGGTAGATTCTCTCCTCAGGGATTAATCTAAGGATGGTGTAAACCAAAAATGAAATTCTAAGGCCAACCATCTGAATGTGTTATAGGACTTTTCCTTAGTTCAGATACAGGCAGGGTCTTTGTCACACGACCATGAGATATTAGGCTCGCAGACAATTTGAAGGGTGAGAAAAATGGGATTTATTGGGCGAAAAGGAAAAAAAGGGAAACAGGGAATCTGCAAAGCCAGAGTCCTGCTAGTGTGCTTCCTGCCTCGCAGATTGAATCCCAGGTACCATATCCCGCAACGAGAGAGAGGCCAGGCTCCTTCCCTGCCAAGGGCGCTAACTTCCTAGGGCTCCACCCCAGTGTGCATTTCTCCCAGTGTGCGGGCTGTCAGAGGTTCTGCCAGGGAGCCCTTCCCACCCAGCTGTCTCAAAGGGACTTCCTTCTTGGCCAAGAGACTCATAAATTTTTTTTTTTTTTTTTTTGGAGACAGGGTCTCTGTTGCCCAGGCTGGAGTGCAGTGGCACAGTCTTGGCTCACTGCAACCTCCACCTTCCAGGTTGAAGCGACTCTTCTACCTCAGCCTCCCAAGTAGCTGAGATCACAGGTGTGCACCACCACACCCAGCTAATTTTTGTATTTTTAGTAGAGATGGGATTTCACCATGTTGGCCAGGCTGGTTTCAAACTCCTGGCCTCAAGTCATCCACCAGCCTTGGCCTCCCAAAGTGCTGGGATTACAGGCGTGAGCCACTGCGCCTGGCCAGGACCCATAAAATGTAACCTGAGAGACTGGTTCAGGCCATGACTGGAAGTGGGGGACATATACCCCTCATTATACCTGTCAGCATTAAACATTAACACATATCTTAAGTCTGATCAAAAGTATTTACAGCCTATTCTCTCTGCAGCCTGATAATTGAAGGCTTCATCTGCATGATAAAACTTTGGTCTCCACAACCTCTTACTGCAACCCAGACATTTTCTTTCTGTTGCTTCCAGGTCTTTAGATAAACTCAACCAATATTCAACCAGAAAAATTTTAAATCTACCTATAAACTAGAATCCCCACCCACCCCTTTGAGTTGGCCCACCTTTCTGGACTGAACCAATGTATTTCTATTTTTTTTTTTTTTTTTTTGAAATGGAGTCTCATTCTGTCTCTTGCCCAGGCTGGAGTGCAGTGGCATGATCTCGGCTCACTGTAACCTCTGCCCCCCAGATTCAAGTGATTCTCCAGCCTCAGCCTTCCAAGTAGCTGGGACTACAGGTGCCTACCACCATGCCCAGCTAATTTTTGTATTGTTAGTAGAGATGGGGTTTTGCCATGTTGGCCAGTCTGGTCTTGAACTCCTGACCTCAGATGATCCACCCGCCTCAGCCTCCCAAAGTGCTGGGATTACAGGCGTGAGCCACCGTGCCAGGCCTGAACCAATGTATTTCTTAAATGTTTTTGACCGAAGTCTCATGTCTCCCTAAAATGTATAAAACCAAGCCATCCCCCAACCACCTTGGGCACCTGTTCTCAGAATTTCCTGAGGGCTGTGTCATGGGCCATGGTCACTCATATTTGGCTCAGAATAATCTCTTCAAATATTTTACATATTTTGACTCTTTTCGTCGACAATGGAAAGAAACTGTTATCAGGGGTTTTAGGCCAGGTCATTTCATACATATAGCCTCGCAATGGGGAAGAACTGACCCTGAGTTTGAATTTAGATTCAGCTGGTGTGACCTTGGATAAATTATTTGACCTCTTTGGGCTCAGATTTTTCACTGGTAAAGTGGGTGTAACTGAAATGCAGGTTGGTTGCTCGTTGCATGTACAGTCCAACAAGAGCAAGGCCTGAGAGTAAAAAAGTGAATTTACTGCAAAGCTGGTGTGAACCCTGAAAATCTGAGACAGGTCTCAGTTAATTTGGAAAGTTTATTTTGCCAGAGTTGAGGATGTGCACCCGTGACATGTACCCAAGGTGGTCAGAGCAAAGTTTTCCCTTTTATACCTGCTAGGGAGACATGCGACTGCAGTTGACATGTGCAAGATGAACGCTGGTTCGATCTGGAAAGGGGGAAGCGGGGAGGAGGGGGCTTACAGGTCCTATAGGTAGATAAGAGACAAACGGCATTCTTTGGAGTTTCGGACGAGCCTCTCCAAAGGAGGCAATCAGATATGCATTTATTTCAGTGAGCAAAGGGCCCTAAGCAGTTCCCGGCTTGACTTTTTCCTTTAGCTTCATGATTTGAGGGTCCCAAGATTTAATTTCCTTTCACACTAGCTTGGGGAGGAGCACCAAGTGTCCTGCCTTCAAATGTGCTGCTTCCCCTCTGGAGCGGAAAGGAGACACTTTGATAAAGTAAGAGAGGAATGCATAAGGGCAGGGGGTGCCTCTGCTACTTTGGTGCCTTATTTACCATCCAGTTGAGTTGGCACCTTCCTGGGCAGAAGTTGTAAAATGGCCAAGTGGGAAAAGGATGTGCTTTTGCTGTGCCCTCCTGGTGGATGAATGTCCCAAGACAACCCTCTGGAGGTGAAAGTTCCGTGGTGGGCATGACACAGTCTGCAAATCTGCCAACTCTCAAGAGAGATCTGTCTTGGAGCACACAGAAGAACTTGTCTGCAGGGAGTGTCTGGTGAGGGGGAGGTGAAAGGTTGTATTTGCATTTCTGAAGGGCTAAGTAGAAAATAGAGAACAGGGGGAATGGGGAGAGAAGACAGCTCATTTCCGGGCACTCAGTGACATGGGGATTCATAATATTAGCTGACCTCATCGGACTGTTGTGAGAATTAAATGAGATAATGCATGCAAAATGCCTGGCATATGTTAGTATTCAATAAATGGTGGCTATGGTTGTCATTATTCCTACTGAGGGTTCCTGAGCTTCCCTAGCCTCATTAGAAGCTTCCCTGGCCTCACCATCTTTCCAAGCACCTTTCTAACAGGTTCAAAATCACGGACTTAAATACACCAGTAGGATGCAGGGTCTGCTTCAGAAGCCATCACTCATAATCATCCCAGCTCAGAACGTGTCATCAGCTCAGGAGTGACATCCTATCACAGCCCCTTCCCTCATCTTTCCACCAAAAGCCTATGGTTGGAGCTGCTTCTGCAGAATTAGGAGCAGAACCTGATGAGTCATGAGCAGAAGGACCTAAAAATTCTTCGGAAGCTTCTTGGTTCAATGCATCCACACCCACTCAATCATGGCCTAAAAATAGTTTTTCTCTAGGGAGAGACCTAACGAGAGATGCGTGTATGTCGTGTCACAGTGACAGAATGAGAGCTCGCATTGCTAGGAGTTTCTCAGGAGCTGAATCTTCCCCCACTGTTCCCCCACCACATCCCCAGGACAGGCACAGCTGTACTAGCACAGTACGTCCTCCTCCTCCCCTTCCTTCTCAATAAGCACCCCACACACACCTGAAACACCAGGTTCACTGACAGCTACACCCCATCCTCCAAACTCACCTCCCTCATCCCTGTACCTGCTTCTCATTTTACAGATTATCTCAGTAGGAGTGGGAGAGCCTGGATCCCTCACCAAACCCCACACCTCTCCTGGGGACATCTCAATGCCGAAACAGAAATCACTCCGCTTTATAAATTTGCTTTGGATTCATCCTCCCATTTCTCAGCTGACTTCAATGTTGAACACACTCATAGCCCAACTAAACTGAGTCCACTAGACTATAAGCACCTTGAGAACAGGGCCCATGTCCAGCTTGCCCCATCCCATCCTTAGTAACCACCACAATGTAGGGCACAAAGTAAGTCTCAATAAATCTTTGCTGAGTGAATAATGAGCAAATAAATTCAGATTTTAGAGAAGGAGTGGAAGTCTTTCCCTGTTACAGAATCACTGGATTAAGGAATATCCAGAGCTGTGCTGTCCAATATGGTAATCACTAGCCACATTTGGCCATTTAAATGTTACTTAAAATTAATCAAAATTAAATTCTACTAAATGATCTAGCCATTCTATTCTTCAGTATTTACCCAAGAAAAATTAAAGCATACGTCCAAAGACTTATATAATGATGTTCATAGCAGCTTTATTCACAATGGCTAAAAACTGGGGAAAAAATATTTATCCACAGATGAACGGATAAACAAATCATAGCATATCCGTACAATGGAATACTGCTGGGTGATAAGAAGGAATTAATTATTGATAAACACAACGACATGGATGAATCTCAAAATAATTATGCTGAGCAAAAGGGACAGACAAAAAAGAGTAAATACCATAGGATTCCACTTATATACAATTCTTAAAAATGCTCAGCATCGTAAGACGGGGCAAAAGTAAAATTCTAAAAAATGCAATCTATCGTGACGCAAAGCAGGTCAGTAGTTGTCTGGGGATGAGTGGGAGCAGGGAAGGGCAGGAGGGAGGGATTACAAAGATGCGGGAGGAAACCCGTGTGGGTCCTGCATGTGTTCACTGTCCTGATTGTGGTGATGGTTTCACAGGGGTGCACTCATGTCCCAAAACTTACCAAACTGTACCCTTTAAATATGTGCAGACCCTGATATGTCAGTTATATCTCAATTTAAAACAAGAGTTAAAAACATTAAATAAGTTTAGAAATTCAGTTCCTGAGTCACCCCAGCCACATTTCAAGCACCCAACAGTCACATGTGGTTAGTGGCTGCCATATTGCACAGCACAGGTTTAGCACATTAACATTATTGAGAAAGTTCTGTTGAACACCACTGCTCTAGAATCACAGAAAAACAGGGGCAGGGGCCTCAGAAGCTATCTGCACAACCCTCCGCAAAGCACAAATATCCCAAAATCCAAAAATCCTGGGCTGTCCCTGTGACTCCACACCTATCCAGGCCTCAGGCCACCCTATGCCCAGCCCCAGCGGGGCTCACTGGGCTGCTTGGGCTCTCAGTTCCACCCCTCTGTGCTCCATCGTCCTCCATCTCCAACCTTCCATCTTCTGATCTCTCCCAAGCTGGAGGAACAACAAAGTAGGCCACCCTGACCTTTAGTCTACCTCTGGCACTGCCCTGCTTCCATCCCTCCTCTCACAGGCAAAATCCCTTTCGTCCATTCTATGAGTCCAATCTCATGTTGCTATAAAGAAATACCTGAGACTGGGTGATTTGTAAAGAAAATAGTTTGTTGTTTTTTTTTTTTTGAAACGGAGTCTTACTGTTGTCGCCCAGGCTAGAGTGCAGTGGCGTGATCTTGGCTCACTGTAACTTCCGCCTCCCAGGTTCAAGTGATTCTCCTGCCTCAGCCTGTCAAGTAGCTGGGATTACAGGCACCTGCTACCACGCTGGCTAACTTTTTTTTTTTTTTTGTATTTTTAGTAGAAATGGGGTTTTACCATGTTGGCCAGGCTGGTCTCAAACTCTTGACCTCAGGTGATCTGCCCACCTCGACCTTCCAAAGTGCTGGGATTATAGGTGTGAGCCACCACACCCGGCCAAGAAAAGAGGTTTAATTGGCTCATGGTTCTGCAGGTTGTACAGGAAACATGGCAGCATCTGCTTCTGGAGGGGCCTCAGGGAGCTTCCAATCCTGGTGGAAGGCTAAGCGGGAGCAGGCGCATCACGTGGCTGGAGCAGGAGGAAGAGAGGAGCCGGTAGTGGCTGAGTCCTAGTCCAAAAGCCTCCAAAGTAGGGAAGTTGACAGTGCAGCCTTCAGTCTGTGGGCAAAGGCCTAGGAGACCCAGGCAGGCCACCAGTGCAAGTCCCTGAGTCCAAAGGCCAAAGAACCTGGAGTCTGATGTCCAAGGGCAGGAGGAACCACAGGAGAAAGATGGAAGCCAGAAGACTCAGCAAGCCAGCCCGTCCCTCCTTGGTCTGCCTTCTTGGTTCTAGCTGCACTGGCAGTCAATTGGTGGTGCCTACTCCTACTAAGGGTGGGTCTGCCTCTCCCAGTCCACTGACTCAAATGTCAGTCTCCTTTGGCAACACCCTCAGAGACACACCCAGAAATCATGTCGCCAACCATCTAGGCATCCCTCAATCCAATCGAGACATCTAATATTATCCATCACACCTATTGATCTATTTTATTTGTTTTTTTTTGAGATGGAGCTTTGCTCTTGTTGCCCAGGTTGGAGTGCAATGGCGCCACCTTGACTCTGCAACCTCCACCTCCCGGGTTCAAGGGATTCTCCTGCCTCAGCCTCCCGAGTAGTTGGGATTATAGGCATGCACCACCACACCTGGCTAATTTTGTATTTTTAGCGGAGACAGGGTTTCTTCATGTTGGTCAGGCTGGTCTTGAACTCCTGACCTCAGGTGATCCGCCCACCTTGGCCTCCCAAAGTGCTGGGATTACAGGCATGAACCACCGTGCCCGACCCATCGATTAATATACTTTGGATTTCATTGTCTCTGCTTGACCAAAATTTCTCCCCTGAGGTCACCAATGCTATTCCAAGTGACATAGCCACTGGACATGTTTCAGCCCTTTAAGTTACTAGATTTAAATATTTTTCTTTTTTTTTTTTTGAGATGGAGTCTCGCTGTGTCGCCCGGGCTGGAGTGCAGTGGACGGATCTCAGCTCACTGCAAGCTCCACCTCCTGGGTTTACGCCATTCTCCTGCCTCAGCCTCCCGTAAATATTTTTCTTTATTTTCAACACGTAAACCTTCATACGGTCCAAAAATCAAAGCAATCTAAAAAGACAGTGAATAGCTCATCCTCCTGCTCCCGTTGTCCTCACTGTCTGTCCCCTAATAAAGTAACCACTTGTATTAGCTTCTTGGATGTCTTCTTCCAGAGTTTACATCCCCAAGCCTCTCCTCCGCCCCCGCCACACACAAAGGAACGTGCCCCACACACACCTCCTGCTAGCGGCTTTGCCCTGTTCACTCCAGAACCTAGCTCAGCCTCTCCCAAGGGAGGACTTGCAGAGCTGCCTCCGGCTCCTGTGCAGCTGAGTTCTCACTGGCCCTGCCCGTTCTGACCCTGTGACCAGGGTGCCCTGGAGACACCTCCTTGCTTCCATGCCTGCACTCTCCTGGCTCTCCTCTCACCTGTCTGACCACTTCCTCTGGCTCCTTAAATGCTGGAGCCCTCCAGAGCCCAGTCCTTTCTTTTCATGCCCCATGTTCAGCCTGGGGAGGCTCACATCTTCCTGGCAAGGGCTCCTAGGGAAGCAGTAGCAGAAGGAGTGAGACTATTTTCATCAAGTACAAGCTATTTGAGTTGCCGGGCAGCCATCTGCCTCCACTGTTGCCACCGTGGCCATTTTCACAGCTGCCAGAAAGAGAACCCGAGAAGGAAGAACTGTAGCACAAAGGTCACTCTTGGTACTTTTATGGGCATGCTTGTAAATTCCTAAATCCTTATATTTGGGGAAGCAAGACCTTTGCTTTCCTGCTAATCAGAACAGCAAAATCAACTAATAAGAAAAAGAATCACAGAAAAGGGCCGAGCACGGTGGCTTATGTCTGTAATCCCAGCACTTTGGGAGGCCGAGGTGGGTGGATCACTTGAGGTCAGGAGTTTGATATAAGTGATCCACCTGATATCGGTTCAGCGACGGTGACGGCGGCGGCGGCGGTGACGGCAGTGATTTATGACTTATGCATTGCGCGGCGGTCATGGCGGCGGCGGCGATTGATTTGGCAGGTGGTATGATGGCGATGGCAGTGATGATTGCGATAGCAATGGCGGCGGTGGTGGCGGCGGCGGATGCAGAAAGTGATTTATCAGAAGTAAGATTTACAAAATGGCGGCGGTGGTGGCGACGACGGCGGCGATGGCGGCGGTGGCAGGCGGATGATTTATGCAGTGGTGGTGGCAGTGACGATTAGTGGCGGTGACGACGACGGCAGTGATGGTGGTCATGGTGGTGGCGGCGACGGTGACGGTGGCGGTGGTGGCATTGGTGGTATGGTCTGCACGTGGCGGCGGTGACGATGGCGGATGGCGGCGGCGGACGGTGACGACGATGGCAGTGGCGGTGGTGATGGCGGCGGATGGTGGCAACTGGCGGTGGTGGCGGATGATGACAGGATGATGAAAGATGGTGGTGGATGGTGGATGGATGGATGGTGGTGGATGATGGTGGATGGAAGGATGGTGGATGGGACGACGGCGGCGGCGATTTGGCGATCGACGACGCAGTGGCGGCGGCGATCATGGCGGCGATTTGCGGCGGCGGCGGCATAATGGCGGCGTGACGATTATGATTTTGTGCGGTTAAGTGATTTGCGGCGGCGGCAGGATTTGGTGGCGGATTGAAATGGATTTATGGTGGCGGCAATTGGCGTATTCCATAATGGCGAAGTGGCGGCGGCGATTTATGCGTGGCGGCGTATGACGATTATGATTTATATGATTTATGGCGGCGGCGGTGGCGGATCGTGACGGTGACGGCGGCGGCGACGACTTGGCGGCGGATTTGCGGCGACTGGTGCATATGGTGGTGATGGTGGCACTGGTGGTGGTGGTGATAGTGATGATGATGGTAGTGGTGGTGGTGATGGTGATGGTGGTGGTGGCAGATGTCAACTGGGAGTACAGGGCAGGAGCAACAGCTGTGACTGGGCTTGATGTGGATCAGCGTCTGGGCTAGCTTAGACAAGCTACCTCAGTTCCCACATTTGCACAGTGGGTTTCTGAGTAATATATTAATACAATGTGACCAGCACACGACAAGTACTCACTAACTACACGTTTTCCCTCCATGGCTAGCCCTCCTCATCTCCCAAGTATTCCTCCCCCAGGAAGGGCTAGCCGTCCTGGTGGCCAGATGGGTCTGTGGAGGCTCAGTGTTTCCAGTTACCTTGCAGCCTCTGCTGTCATGCTTATGCCTCTAGCTGGCAGGTACCTGGGGAAGCTGAAACCTCAGGTACCACTTAATGTTAGCAACAATTGAGGGCGAAGAAATTGAGTTTTGTTCATTTTGGATACAGTTATTCTTTATAAACCAATGAAACAAAGTAAATATGCCAGAAATTCCCAAATTATAGAAAAAATTCTATTCAATGAACAGAAGACAGCAAAACCAAAGAGGAATTACATTTAATAAATTCTGCTAAAAATATGGATGAATTGATGGGGAAAAATGGAAGTTGATTCATATTCTTTCACTTCATGCTGGAACAAATTCTAGATTCTGATATTCTGTGGAACAGTGTAAAAGACTAAGTAGGGGAGGCATAAAAAAAGCGTTTCGGAGCAGCCAGGTACAGTGGCTCTCAACTCTACTCTGAGCACTTTAGGAGGCCACGGAGGGAGGATCACGTGAGGCCAGGATTTGGAGACCAGCCTAGGCAACACAGTGAGATCCCATCTCTACAACATTTTTAAAACTTAGCCTGCCATGCCTGTAGTCCTAGCTACCCGGGAGACTGAGGTGGGAGGATCATTGAGTCCAGGAGGTCGAGGCTACAGTGAGCTATAACTGCACCACTGCACTACAGCCTGGGTGACAGAGTGAGTATCTGTCTCTAAAAATATATAAATAAATAAAAATTAAAAAGTTTTGCTCAAATACACTGGAAAAAATCTGTATATGATATCCCTGTCTTGGAAATAGACCACATGCATCTGTCTCTTTTGTTCACAGCTGTACAAGCCCCTAGACTGCCTCAGAGTAGGTGCTCAACAAATATTTTCTTCAATGAATCAATTACCATCGTTAAGGTTTTATAATTACTGTAAATAAAGGAAGGGATTTATTTTTGTGTAAATATTTTCCCAATTTATTTGACCATGGAACTCCTTCAGAAAAGTTTTCAGACCCAAAGAAATAAGAGAAAATCAGTCTGGAAAACACTCTTTAGAAGAAAAAAAATTTATCACAACTTGGGAAGAAATATGTGTAATACTATGGGTAATAGAAAAAAAAGTTAGAGTTAAAAATGGAAAAGCGTAACTACAAGAACATTCAAGTATATTTCAAAAGAAAATAATAAAAATTAAGATTAAAAAATAGGCCAGGTGTGGTAGCTCATGCCTGTAATCCCAGCACTTTAGGAGGCTGAGGTGGGTGGATCATTTGAGGTCAAAAGTTCGAGACTACCAGCATGGTCAACATGGTGAATCCCATTTCTACTAAAAATACAAAAATTAGCGGGGCATGGTGGCAGGCGCCTGTAGTCCCAGCTACTCTTTAGACTGAGGCACGAGAATCGCTTGAACCCAGGAGCTGGAAGTTGCCATGAGCTGAGATTGCACCACTGCACTCAAGGCCTGGGCAACAGAGCAAGACTCCAGCTCAAAAAAAGAAAAAAAAAAAAAAGTAACTATTAGAATGGGAGAAACTGTGACAACCTTGATAGATAAAAAAATTTACTAATATATAGAGATCAAATATAGATACAAAAAGAGAACATATTCGGCTGGTGCAAAAGTAGTTGTGGTTTTGGCATTAGTAGTAATTATGTAATTAACAGTAATGGCAAAGACCGCAGTTACTTTTGCACTAACCTAGTTGTCTGAACAGGCAAAGGCCACCTTGACAGGCAGTGTGTATAAGAGGAAATCATTGTCAAGCATTTTAAAGGAAAATGTTTTGTTTCACTAATAACTAAAGAAATGTAAATTAATCCACTTTGGTACTACTGTTTTGCAAATGTTCAATCAACAAGCTCTTTAAAACCTACCATTTTAGAAGTCTACCATTGAATGACTTAGGAACACAGTTTGACGCTTTGTTGGGTGGCTATCGATTTGTGTACTCTTTCTGGAGAACAATCTAGCAACATGCATAAAATAGGGCATTAAAATAGTTATATCCTTTGGCCAAATTATTCCTCTTATGAAAATTCTTCCCATGGATATATTCATTAAAAGTAATTGCAAAAACTCAATTACTTTTGTACTAACCTAATAATTCAAGGGAGGAAAAAAACACATCGAAGCAAATGTTTGCGTAGGGCAAGAACACTCGGGGCAAGGAGAGGGAGGCACGCCCTATAGTGGGGAGAATCTGAATTACCTGGAGGTGTTTTGGAGGTTTGTTTTGGTTTTGTTTCTTGCAGCCTACACCTGCTTTTCTTCTTTCCCAAATTTTCGATTTTGTCCCTCACCCTTGCCTAATTCTATTGGTTAGAAATTCCACTCTACCATTCCATCTGTAACTTTTTAAAACTTTATAATTGAACTGTTAAATGTATTTTTAAAATTTATTTTAAATATATTCCCAATCTCTGCCTTCATTCTCCGGGCCTAAATGTACCATGATCCTGACATTTAGCACTATAAAATGTTTTTCCTGCTTTGGCCTTTATATATGACCATGATTATTTTATACCTGGCTTCGTTTACTCAACATTATGTTCATAAAATCCATCCATCCATACTGTCGCCATTTGTAGCTGCAGGTTCTGTTGGCTTGTTTGTCTCTTTTTCCGTTAGATTTTCCATTGCATCAATATACTACCATTTATTTCTCCAGCCTATTCTTCGTGGGCATTTGAATTGTTTCCAGTTCTTGTTATTACCTGCCAATAATGCTGTTATAAGCAATCTTGTATGCTTCTTAGTGTCCATGTACTCACATTTTTGTTGGACATATAACAAGGAGTGAAGTTGCTATGACACAGAATACCCCTATGCTTTAACTTTTTTCTAGATAATGCCAAACAATTTTTCAAAGTTATACCAATTTGCACTTTCTCCAGCAGTGTATGAGAGTACCCGCTACCCCCCATTTTTGCCAACTTGGCAGGCTGCAGTGCAGTGCATGTCGTTGCGGTTTTATTTTGCATATTTCCCTAGGGCAAATTTAAAACATCTAAAGTGGGTGGCACGCCCTCTAGTGGGTAAAATCTGAATTACCTGAATGATTCTTTACAGAATATACAGGCTTCCTGGGCTTTCCTCCGCCTTCTCCTCCACCGCAGTCTCGAAGAATAAAAAGTTGAACATCTTTCACAAATTTATTGTGCATTTGATATCCTCTTTTAGAAATTGCCCCTTTAAGCCTCTTGCTTATTTTTCTACTGATTTTTTAACAGCCCAATCGCTAAGATTTTTTATATTAAATTGTAAGAGTTCTTTATAGATTCTGACAAAAGTGCTTTATCAGTTACATATGTTTCTGCTCACACCTTTCCACCTATAACTTAAATCAGCTGATTTTCACCTGTATAAGCACGAGGCTCAATCCAAGTTCAATTTTGTCGTATTCAGAATCCACCAGGAGATGGAGCCCTAGCCTTGCGTCTGAGCCTTCCACAGGCTGTGCCTGGGTTTAAACTAAGCCTCCCAAAATATTTTGTAAGGGATGTTAAAGAGATATTAAACTTACAACCACTGTAAACAGATGGTATATAGCTAGAGCTGACCTCTTAGTGAGAACAACATATTAATATTTTAGGGGAAAGTGACTGCTCAAAATAAAGAAATAAGCCGGGCGCGGTGGCTCAAGCCTGTAATCCCAGCACTTTGGGAGGCCGAGACGGGCGGATCACGAGGTCAGGAGATCGAGACCATCCTGGCTAACACGGTGAAACCCCATCTCTACTAAAAAATACAAAAAACTAGCCGGGCGAGGTGGCGGCGCCTGTAGTCCCAACTACTCGGGAGGCTGAGGCAGGAGAATGGCGTAAACCCGGGAGGCGGAGCTTGCAGTGAGCTGAGATCTGGCCACTGCACTCCAGCCTGGGCGACAGAGCGAGACTCCGTCTCAAAAAAATTAATAATAATAATAAAATAAAAAATAAAGAAAGAAATAAAAAGCTCTTTATCACAAGGCAGGAAGCTGGGGTGAGGTTGCCCAGAAACAGGTGAGGACCCCGTAGAATCCACGGAAACGCTCTCTGAGAAGTAACCTACGGGCCGATAAAGAAAGTAGCCCTACCTCGCAGCCCTGGGATGGCTGTTGCACTGTTTACAAGGGCACCCGCCAGCGCAGGGCCTCAGAAGAGGGTAGAACAGGGGTTTGGTGTTTTCCCACCTCCCTTCCCTTAGTCCTCTTTTTGGTTTTGTTTTCATTCGTTATATTTTGTGACTGCTTGAAACTTCCGTCCTCCTGCTTCCCAGCACCCCCGCCCCGCTTGCTGAATGAATGAATGAATGAATGGCAAGTTCTTAACCTTCTTGAGCTTAGAAACCAGTGCACATAAACCCCACGCTCAAAGGAAGACTCCGGGGGAGAGCCCTAGGTGTAGAGGAGGCTCCTCCAAGAGGGGGCTCGGGCTGGGCTGGGCTGTGCGCTTGAGAGAAAGGAAAGGCATCTGCGGCCGAGGGCCATGAAATGAGCAAGGGGCCGAGGCACACTGTGGGCGTGGTAGGAAGGCGACCCCTTTTCTCCAGCTTTCACAAGCACCTGGCAGGAACCACTACGTGGACATCGTGAGTGGTTCATCAGCAAGAGCACAGTAACATCAAGCCACAGATGCCACTCATTTCCTGGGGTACCAGGGCAGGGTTTTTACCGCTGTGAGTCACCATCCTGATGCCTCCAAGGCCTAGTGCAAAGAGGAGCACATGTGGAATGTGGTGCATGATGTCATCACTGCCGTTCATTCTCACTGTCCAGAAATGGCTCCGGGTTGAGTTGCATCCCCAAAGCTTTCCTGTTTCACCTCTGTTCAGACCCAGTGCAGGCCCCTTGCAGCCCAGGGGAAGAAAGATGCCTAGAAATAGGCCGTGGCCGCTTGTTCTCCTTTGTTTTCTTCACTGGGGATGATTGAGCAAGCCCACTGTCTGAGCAATGTGGAAATTCCAGCCCTCACGGCTTCACACTTTCAAGGGAAAGGACATTGCACCATGAAACTTCCTTGCTCTAGGCCTGCCAGGGTAGGTTTCCGGGGGACTGGGTTCTGCCCGGCACCAGGTCCCCAGGTCCAGGCCAGGAAAGAGCTGGTCTGCTGAGTGGGAGGGGCTGCCTGGGGCCACGCTCTGCTCCCACTGGGGTTGACCCAACACAGGCATTCTGAGGCCTGCTGCCCACAACCTGATGCCCAGACTGACAGCGTCCAGGCAGAGGGAGGGTGGAAGCTGGATGCTGGGAGAGGATACACAGCCCTGTGAACATGTCTCTTGGAGTGTGGGGTTTGGAGCCTCCTCCTTTCTTCCTGGTGCTAGTAGTTTGCTGGATCCAGTTTGTACTGCTTGCAAGAGCTAATTGTGGAATTTTCAGAAATTTTGCAAAGCAGTTGTTAAATTGTCATCATTTTAAAAATTAAATTATAACAACTTATGAGAAAATAAGGTTTTGCTTTTGTTTTTGTTTTTGAGACAGAGTCTTGCTCTGTCACCCAGGCTGAAGTGCAGTGGTGCAATCTTGGTTCACTGCAACCTCCACCTCCCGGGTCCAAGTGCTCCTCCAACCTCAGGCTCCCGAGTAGCTGAGATTACAGGTGCATGCCACACACCCATCTAAATTTTTTATTTTTAGTAGAGACACGATTTCACCGTGTTGCCCAGGCTAGTCTTGAACTCTTGAGCTCAGGTGATCCTCCCGCCTCAGCCTCCCAAAGTGCTGGGATTACAGGCGTGAACCACCGTGCCTGACTGAAAATAAATTATTTAAAAAGCAATAAATACTCAAAACATATCACTTCCTAATTCTTGTAGTCCGTTTTGCAATTATAGATATTCTTGAGGCTACTCCTGTCCATTGGGTCTGTAGAGTGGAAATATCGTATGGCAGGTGCTGCTGCACACCTCTTCCCATTCTGCCTTCAGTAACATCATGGTGGTCGCCTGAAATTGTCTGTGGTGGGAGTATTTGTGTCATAGAAATCAGCGAATGCGGCACTGCTTTCCCCCAGAGCCTGTTGTTATCCATTTAGCAACACGCCGCTGCACCTGGGCCACAGCTCCCAGAACCTGAATGTGCAGCAGCTGGGACAGCCATCCTTGAGCTTTCCACCTGCTCTGCCAGCTCTGGGCCTTTTCCTCAGCCAGACCAGAGGGAAGGGAAGCAGGAGCAGGGAGGCAGTGGGAGGGAGAGGTAGTGTCATGCCCAGGAAACACCCTTGAGCCCACTCAGAGCGCAGCTGGGAAGGGCCTGGCTCACTTGCAGGGTGGCAGGACCGATCTGGGGGTGGGGCGGAGGCAGGGGAAACCGGGGTTATGAGGAGGGTGATAAGGTTCGTCTGCAAAAATGAAAGGAGTTCAGTGATGGAGCTGAAGGAAAGTGCGGCAGGCAGGCCGTGTGACGGCGCAGCGGGGAAACCACAGGATTCTGCATTCTTCTGACCACAAGAGGAAGGTGAGCCAGAACCCGGAAGAAACAAAACCCCAAGGCACTGGCTTGTTCATAAAGTGCTGGCCCCTCTCCCAGGCCCCTGGTCACCCTGCTGGGTAACGGCACAGGAGAAGAGGCAACAGGACCTCCGGGCCTGAGGTGGCCCTCCCGGTGTGTCCCCGAGCTCCCTGGCCACTCGATTCTCTGCCCCCTCCTTAACAGTTGTTTCTCCAGGTCACTCCCAGCCTCCTCTCCACATCTCCAGGATGTTCCATTGCCCAGGGCCGGGCAGGAGACAGATGCTTTTCTCTATCTCAACTGCCAAGAGGCCTTCTTTCCTCTTATACTAGTCCTCCTCAGCACAGACCCTTCACAGGTGTCAGGCTGGGGGACGATCAGGTCTTTCCCTTCCCACGAGGCCATATCTCAGACTATCACATGGGGAGAAACCTTGGACAATAACTAGCTTTCCTAGGCAGAGGTCCCTGCGACCTTCCGCAGTGTACGTGTCCCTGGGTACTTGAGATTAAGAGAACGGTGATGACTTTTCACAAGCATGCTGCCTTCAGGCACTTGTTTAACAAAGCACACCCTGCACAGCCCAAAATCCTTTAAACCTTGAGTCACCACAGCACATGTCTCTTGCAAGGACAGGGTTGGGGGTAGGGTCACAGATTAACAGCATCTCAAATACAGAACAAAATGGAGTCTCTTATGTCTACTTCTTTCTATGTAGACACAGTAACAGTTTGATCTCTCTTTCTTTTCCCCACACCCAGGATAGTCTCAAACTCCTGGCTTCAAGCAATACTCCTGCCTTGGCCTCCGAAATTGCTGGGATCACAGGTATGAGCCACTACACCTGGCCCTGAAATGATTTTTTTCTTTTGGGTGCACTATGTCTAAGACATTGCATTTATTAAACAGTAATTTATCTCCCACCCTTCTGAAAACAAAGCTGTATACACAAATTCCAACGAGAATTTCATCCACTAAACACTAACTGAGCAGTTACTATGCTCAGAGTAACTGAGCAGTTACCCTCATGTGCTGGGCATGAGAGCTGCAAAGGTGAACAGGGCCCGCCCTGGCCTTCCCTCCCTGGCCCACTTGCTGGGGCAAGTCCCATAAAGAGACGATCAATCAACAATGCCCTGAGGTAAGCATGGCAATGTGGGCGTGTACACCGTCCTAGGGGACCACAGTGGGAAACCTGCCAGGGCTAGAAGCCTGGTGTCCTCCCAGCCACCTCTGTCTCCCTCACTCCTGGCATCCAGTCACTCCCTGCACCCCTGAATCAAGTCTCCTTAAACTCTCAAATCTGTGCTGGCCCCTCCAGAGACACCACTGACTTCAGGTCTCAAGTGAACTCTCTGATCCCGGCCGTTCTCCACACCAAAGCCAAAAAGGGATTCGTAAAGGGCAAAAATGACCATGTCATTCCTCTATTTAAAACCTCTGGTGGGCCGGGCGCGGTGGCTCACGCCTGTAATCCCAGCACCTTGGGAGGCTCAGCCGGGTGGATTGCTTGAACTCAGGAGTTCGAGACCAGCCTGGGCAACATAGTGAGACTCCATCTCATAAAAACAAAAATAAAATCATTTATTATTATTTTTATTATTTGAGACAGAGTTTCACTCTGTTGCCCAGGCTGGAGTGCAGTGGCGCGATCTCAGCTCACTGCAATATCCGCCCCCTGGGTTCAAGTGATTATCGCGTCTCAGCCTCCCCACTGGCTGGGATTACAGGCCATGCCTGGCTACTTTTTGTACTTTTAGTAGAGACGGGGTTTTACCATGTTGGCCAAGCTGGTTTCAAACTCCCCAAGTGATCCACCCACCTCAGCCTCCCAAAGTCCTGGGATTATAGGCATGAGCCACTGCACCCAAAATTCTAAATGATTATAAAAAAAAAACTCAAAACCTTCAGTGGCTCCTGTTGGCCCTGGGATAATGTCCAAACTCATTAGCATGACTTCACAGCCCCTTCTCATCCACATGAGAATTATTTCTTTTACTTGTTCCTGTGACACCAATTTAAGTGAACACTTGCTATGTGCTAGGCCAGTGGTTCCTGACTTTTTTGGCACCAGGGACCAGTTTCATGGAAGACAAGTTTTCCGCTGGCGGGGCAGGCTGGTTTCGGCATGAAACTGTTCCACCTCAGATTATCAGGCATTAGATTGTCATAAGGAGGGTGCAACCTAGATCCCTCACACACACAGTTCACAGGAGGGTTCAAGCTCCGAGGAGAATCTAATGCCACTGCTGATCTGACAGGAGGCAGAGCTCAGGTGGTAACTCCAGCCGCCTCCTGCTGTGCACCTGCTTCCTAACAGGCCACGACCAGTACTGGTCCTTGGTCTGGGGGTTGGGGACCCCTGTGCTAGGCATCGTGCTGGGTGCCAGGATGCAGCAGTGAACATACACACTGTACCCGCTCCTGGAGCTTGTGGTCTAGCAGGGGATACAGACACTAAACAAATAGCGACACAGATCATTACAATTGTGTGAGTGCAGGAAAAGGAACATTTCCCTGTCAACTCCCTGCTTCAACCACAATAAACTACTCACGGTCCCTGCCTCCTGGCCCTGGCTCAGGCTGGCCTGTCTCCTTCAGTTGGCCACATTTCTCCAGCCCTCCTGGTCTCAGCTCAAGGTTCTCCTCTCTAAAGGAGTCTTTCCTGAACCTTCTAGGCAGTTCCATGGGGTTCTGCTCCCACCCTGGGTCCTGGGTCCTCCTGAGCCCAGCACGGGGCTTGGCATACTAAATGCTCAGTAAACGTTTGCCGCGCGAATGGTGAACAGGTCCTCTTAATCCATGTGTGAGTGTTCGCTTAAAAAAAATAATTATAGAGATTTTTACTTTCATTTTATATCTTCACAAAAGGTTGGTGCTGGGTGCTGGGTGCTGGGTGCTTATAAAAGTAGAGAGAACCATTGCTTCAAATAGAATCCTTGTGAACCCAGGGACTTTCAGGGACTGTGACTAAGATGTGGGGCTTGAGGGGTCCCCAGGATGCCTCAGGCCAGCAGGAGGTGGGTAGGGGCTGAGGGGAGGTGAGCCCGCTACCCAGCCTCACGTAGCCTGTGCTATGGCCACCAGCTCTTCTCTGGGCTCTTGGCCCAGACGCCTGGCTGACCTCCCACTGCCACCCTCTACCCTTCGGCAGAAGCCTGAAGTCTGCCCTGGATTTAGCTCCTGTGGGCTATACAGTGCTGGGGAGGAGAAGAGCAGCTGGGATCGGGATCAGAGGGGCCTGGGGCAGCTGTACCCTAACACTTTTCCCGGGCCGCCTGGCTGAGGCTGCTCTGCCCCTCGCTGAGGCTGCTCCGCTCCGCTCCTCTCTGCTGGGTGAGAGGAGGAGCTCCACTCCCCCACCTCCTCAGTATCTGCCGGGGTTTGAGGCTGCACCAGGCCTAGGAGCAGCAAAGGAAGGTGAGCTCCGCCACCCACCCACTCTGAAAAAGCTGCTGCTCCCTCCAGAAGAGACTTTGTCCTGTCTGGGAGTCCCCACCCTCGGCCCCTTATCTACAAAATCCACACCGCTCCCTGAACTTCCTTCTTCCTTGGAATTAGAGAGTTGAAAGGTCACCTGGCCCACGCCATTCAGTTTACAGAAGATGACACTGAGGTCTCGAGTGAGGGGTTAAGTGCCCAAGATGTCACAGCAAATAATGGCAGAGTCATGATTTCTAACAAACAACCAGAAGAGGCAAGTCCCCGGCCAGGCAGCAGCCGGCGCCCCTCTGCTACGCCTGCTCCCCCGCCCATTTCTCATGGACTGCCCCATCTTTTGCCTCTAGTTTGAGCCTGAAAGTTACACCTCCAGTGAATGAAACTCCCAACACCATTGCCATCCAATCTTCCTCCTCCTCCACACCCACTCTCGGCCATCTGCCCTTCTCACCCACAGGTGGGAGCAAAGCTTGGCCAACCTGATAGGCCTCTTCCAGGCAGGGACAGGAGAAGGGACAGCACAGCAACTCTGAGTCAGGACTCCTTTCAGTAAGGCGTGGTTGCCAGGACGGCCTGAGAGAAGGAAACCAGCCCAGGTGCTCTCTGTTTACCTTCTCGGAACACAAACACGACCAGACCCTCCCTGGCTGGCAGATTGCCGCTCGCCCTCTTGGGCCTTTCTGGCCTCGCAGGTACTGTTTCCTCAGCTCCAATACCCTTCCCTGCCTCTCCACCCAGCAAACTCCTTCTCCTTGTATCCTCTGCACTAACACTTCCCTGCTCCCTCCCCTTCCCCTCTTCTTCCTTTGTGCCTCGGTGGCACTTCTGAGACAATGTTACAAGCATAATAAAACAACAAGGTCATGAATCTGTGTCCTCCGCCAGACTCTCCTCAATGACAGTAATTGTGTGTTTATCTTTAAATTCTCAGAGCCCAGTATATAGGAAGCACTCAATAAAGGAAAACATTGCTCAACAAATCAACATATGGACTCTGGATTTATTCCAGAGCTAAATTGGGAAGCAAGTTCTAATGTCACATAAGGGTTCCCTTCCGATTCATTTATTCATCAAATAGTTATTGAATACTGCTACGTGCAGAGGATGGTGTAGACAGGGTACGGGGAGCATGAGGCTGGAGTGGACTCAGGCTCAACTTTCAAGGAGTTTGCATTTTGAAAGTACAGACAAGGCAGAAAAGATTGAGTTATAAGAAATGGCTAGCATTTACTGACCACCACTGTTATAAGCAGATGATTGCATTTAATTGTACACTAACCCTATAAAATAGGTACTTTTATTATTAGCCTCATTTTACAGATAAGAAGATTGAGGCTTGCAGAAGTGGAGAGACGTGGCCATGGCACAACTAGGAAGTCATGGAGGCAGGATTTGCACCCAGGCATGGCCCGGACCCCACCAGAATTAATGATGGTGGGGAAGCAATTAACTTCGCCTCAGGAAACTGGGAAGTCAAGGAAGGCTTCATCAAATGGGGGGCGGTTGAGATGTGCCCTGTAGAACAAGCAGGATTTCCATAGACAGGAAAGTAGCTTACCCCAAACTGTAGAAAGATCTGGTGTAAGAATTTCAGGGTTTAAATTAGTGGCCCTGAACCTTGTCGGCACACTGCAAACCCCTGGAGGACTTTTAAAAAGCATGGATGCCCACAGGTCCTGCCCTAGAGATTCTGATGTGATTGGTCCAAGAGGCTCTAAATGGGAGGCAGGAAGGGGCCTGGTGTAAAGTGTGTAAGGCGACACCTACCTGCAGCCCAGACGCTCCCTGGGCGCTCCGGGTTCTGTTTGTGGAGCTTTCCTGTCCCCTTGGTAGGGGCCCCAGACAGCGTGAGCAGGGCTGGTGCTTCCTCCCTGGAATTCATTCCTTGTCTGACCATTTGTGACCTTCCTGTGGCCTGGAGTTGCCGCAGACTCCTTGCTGGGGAAATTCCATGGTTTCCTTGCAAGGGCGCCTGGGTTCTGTAGAAGGAAGGCACCCAGCTTGCAGAATGCAGGAGCCGAGACCTGCAGGTCAGAGCGAAGACAGCTGATCTGAGGACCCTGGGCAGGCAGTCTGTGTGCTACAGACCTGACATGGGACAGGAGGGGCTGGGACCCCCTCCTCCGCATCCCAGCAGGCAGGCTCCGTGGGCCAAGGGCGGCTGTAGGGACAGGGCACCTGGCTTCACCGTCACACAGCTTGATACCCACAGAACAGTGACATCCCCCAGAGCTGGGGGAGCCAGGCCGTGTGGCTGCAGCAGGCAGGGGCTGGATTTCCCCTACTCAGGCCCAGGCAGTGACTCAGGGACAAGTGTTGAAAGCAGACAGTGACCTCAGCTCCCTTGCCCACTGGGGAGTGTCACCGTGCCCCAGAGTCCCCTCAGGAGCACAGACAGCCTGGGGACCGTTGAGATGGAAGTTAGCAGCGTGGTGTCATGTGGGGCACACATGACTCTTGCCCTCACCAGCTGGGTGCCCAGAGCTTCCTGTTCCTCATAGAAGTGACACAAGCATCCAAGGAGGTGACGTTCATGAACGTCAGGAAGGCGCATAAACAACTACAACTCTGTCAGTGCCTGCTGCAATCCATGTATTTATATATTATTGTTTTTCACATATTAATCGGGTCTTTTTTTTTTTTTTTTTTTTTTTTTGAGACGGAGTCTCACGCTGTCGCCCAGGCTGGAGTGCAGTGGCGCGATCTCGGCTCACTGCAAGCTCCGTCTCCCGGGTTCACGCCATTCTCCTGCCTCAGCCTCCTGAGTAGCTGGGACTACAGGCGCCCGCCACCGCGCCCAGCTAATTTTTTGTATTTTTAGTAGAGACGGGGTTTCACTGTAGTCTCGATCTCCTGACCTTGTGATCCGCCCGCCTCGGCCTCCCAAAGTGCTGGGATTACAGGCGTGAGCCACCGCGCCCGGCTAATCGGGTCTTATTTCCTTAAAATTTTTTTTTAATTATAAATACCACTGCATTTCCTTTTGAAATACTCCTCAAACTAGCCAGGCGTGGTGGCTCATGTCTGTAATTCCAGCACTTTGGGAGGCCGAGGTGGAAGGATCACTTGAAGTCAGGAGTTAAAGACCAGCCCAGCCAACATAGTGAAACCCTGTCTCTACTAAAAATACAAAAATTAGCTGGGCGTGGTGGCGTGAGCTTGTAAACCCAGCTACTCGGGAGGCTGAGGCATGAGAATCACTTGAGCCTGGGAGGTGGAGGTTGCAGTGAGCCGAGATCCCACCACCGCACTCCATCCTGAGCGATAGAGCAAGACTCCGTCCCACAAAACAAAACAAACAAACAAACAAAAAAAAAAAAAAAAAAAAGAAAAGAAAAGAAAAGAAACACTCCCCAAAGCAAACCCCTAGGGTACAGCATCTAAAGCTCTGGCTACATGTTGCCAAGGTGTCCTCCAAAAAGGTTGAACTAAGTTGCAGTGCTCCTAGCAATACATGGTTTGTACCTATTTCCCTATGGCTTTGTCAATGGTAGGTTTCATATTGTTAATTTATTTTTGATAACTGAATGGATGTGCAGTGTGGCCTCCAAATAGTTTGAATGGATATTCATTTAATTTCTATTATTGCGTAGAGGATCCACCTGCCTACTACAAAAGTTGCTCCTGTGGGCCAGGCGCGGCGGGTGACATCTGTAATCCCAGCACTTTGGGAGGCAGAGATGGGCAGAGACTGCTTGAAGCCAGGAGTTCAAGACCAGCTTGGGCAACATAGTGATACCTCATCTCTACTATAAATTTTTAAAAATTATCTGGGTGTGGTGGCACCCACCTGTAGTCCCAGCTACCCAGGAGGCTGAGGCAGGAGCATTGCCTGAGCCCAGGAGTTTGAAACTGCAGTGAACTAGGATCTCACCACTGCACTCAAGCCTGGGAGACAGAGTGAGATAGTGTCTCAAAAAAATGGAAGGAAGGAAGGGACGGAGGGGAAGGAGGGGGAGGGGAAGGAAAGGAAGGAAGGGAAGGAAGGAAGAGAAGGGGAAGGAAGGGAAGGATGGAAGGATGGAAGAAGAGGGAAGGGGAAGGGAAGGAAGGAAGGGAAGGGAAGGAAGAAGGAAGAGGAAGGAAGGAAGGGAAGGAAGAATGGAATGGAATGGAATGGAATGGAATGGAATGGAATGGAATGGAATGGAATGGAATGGAATGGAATGGAATGGAATGGAATGGAATGGAATGGAATGGAAGGAAGGAATGGACTGGAATGGAATGGAGAATGGAATGGAATGGAATGGAATGGAATGGAATGGAATGGAATGGAATGGAATGGAATGGAATGGAATGGAATGGAATGGAATGGAATGGAATGGAATGGAATGGAATGGAATGGAATAATGGAATGGAATGGAATGGAATGGAATGGAATGGAATGGAATGGAATGGAATGGAATGGAATGGAATGGAATGGAATGGAATGGAATGGAATGGAATGGAATGGAATGGAATGGAATGGAATGGAAGGGAATGGAATGGAATGGAATGGAATGGAATGAATGGATCTGAAGGAATGGAAGAATGGAATGAATGGAATGGAATGGAATGGGAATGGAATGGAATGGATGGAATGGAATGGAATGGAATGGAATGGAATGGAATGGAATGGAATGGAATGGAATGGAATGGAATGGAATGGAATGGAATGGAATGGAATGGAAGGGAATGGAATGGAATGGAATGGAATGGAATGGAATGGAATGGAATGGAAGGATGGAATGGAATGGAATGGAATGGAATGGAATGGAATGGAATGGAATGGAATGGAATGGAATGAATGGAATGGAATGGAATGGAATGGAATGGAATGGAATGGAATGGAATGGAATGGAATGGAATGGAATGGAATGGAATGGAATGGAATGGAATGGAATGGAATGGAATGGAATGGAATGGAATGGAATGGAATGGAATGGGGGAAGGATGGGAAGGATGGGAAGAAAGAGAAGGAGGGGAAGGAAGGGAAGGAGGGGAAGGAAGAGAAGGAGGGGAAGGAAGGGAAGGATGGGAAGGAAGGGAAGGAAGGAAGGTGGGTCTCTCTGAATGTGGTCCCTACTAGATGGTAGGTGGGTGGATCAATGTGCAAGCCTTCACCTCAGGGATGCCTCCCTGAAGCCCAGGCAGGCCTCTTGCCTACGCTTCCACAGTCCTGTGACCCTTTCCTTCAGTCACCTTCTCATAGCTGTCATTTTATGTGCATTTGGGAAACTGATTAGTCTATTTCTTCCCCCACAAGACTGTAACCCCATGAGGACCTATTGTTTTGCTCACCATTGGATCACGTATCACCTGGTGTGTGCCTGGCAGACAGTAGGCACTCATTTAAATATTTGTTGAAGTGTTAACAGCTCTTTTAGAGTTTGTCTAGCAGGCTTTCTGGTTTTTGCTGGAAAGCCCCCCTCCCCCAAGAAAAGTAATTTAAAAAATGAAACGAAATAAATAAATACATATATAAATATTTGTTGAATAAATGAATACTTAAAAATCTCGTGAGTAAGTATGCCAGAGCTCAACTGTGGTATATATCTTTGCAAAAGGATTTGTCACTGGGTTTAATCAGAAACGTTTAAGGAACATGTACCACGTGCCATGTTCTCTGAAGCATGGGGTAGAGGGGCGGTATACAAAAGTGAGAAGACAAGGTCTCTGCCCTTAAAAACACAGGCTGGTGGTGAGAGCCACGCATCTGCTGTGGCTGCTGTGGGGTCTTGCCCTGTTCTCCCTGTAAAGGAGGCTTCGGGGCAAGTGAAGCTGTTTACCCATGGTCATGGCAGGATGCAGCCATCTGGGACATCCTAGCCCCCAAGATCAGAACAAGTGTGGCCAGCCTAAGCCATAGTCTCCCACAGTCAGATGGCCAGTGATTTAGAACTAGAGAAGTAGGAAGTTTGGGCACTGGGAAGGATCTCGGAGATGCGCTAACACTTAGCTTCATCCTAGACCCCCAGGCACAAATCCCAGCTCTGCTGATTACAGGGCCCTGGCAGCCAGGCAAAGCACCCGCCTCTCAGCATTCACTGAAAAAGCCTCAAGGGCTGTGGGAGGATTCAAAGGTGCCTGGCACACGGTAAGCACTGACACACATTAGCTGGTGAGTGATTTCCCCAAGGTCCTGCAGATCGAGAGGAAAACTCCCATCTCCTGACCTCGCAGCCGTCAAAGCCATCCTCATAAAGCTTTTGGTGTAAGTATTCCCATCAAGAGGAAGATGTTTCGTTTTTTATGCAAAGCAGCTTCAACTGAAACTGACCTCACCATGGGCGTCTGAGTTTGTTTTTGGAGAGGAGGGAGGGAATGAGCCAACTCTCCAGGAACGGCGGGGACACACCCAGGTTACCCAATCCCTCAGGGCAGTGGAGCCAAGTGCCTCCCAGGTCCCTTTCTGGGCTGGAGGGCCCTGTGGGGATGCCTTCCTCAGTGCCAGCTCCTCCACAGCCCTGGGTCTGCAGGGGACAAACCCAGAGAGAACCTTCCCCAGGATCAGCACAGGGTGAGGTTATCACAGGCAGGCCTGGAGTGACCCTCGGGACCAGCAAGAAAAGTCACATAGGCCACACTGTCTCTCACCACCCAGGACAGGGCAACGACGGTTCCCACTCATGCTTTGCCTCTGAAGCTGCCCTCACTGCTTTTCAGGGCTCCTGGTTCATAATAGTAATCCCGCCAGCCCTGGACGCATGCTGTCCCGCCTCGGCTTCCTTCTGGCTTTCCGCACAGTTCTTTCTCCAGATTACCTCCCTTTCTGTCTCTACTCCCTCCATAAATTGGGGTGCCCGGTGCCCCTGTGATGGCCTCTCAGCCCTTTCTTTCCTCCAGTTGTGTACCTCTGGCTGGAACTGTCTGCTACTTCACCTCTTGGGGGACAGTCTGACCCACCCAGTAAACCTTTTCAAGCCAGGGCCTGGTGGGGTGAGAAGGAGGCTGTACCCTGCAAGTCCTGCAAGATCTAATCTCACCCCATCTGGTCCTGCTCTGTTTCCCACTGATCCAACTGTTCTTCCTTTAGGGATAGAGAGGGCTTCAACACAAATGCCTCCTGACACCATGGTTTGTAACATAAACTCTGTGCTTGGTTTTCTAAGCTTTGGCCTCCAAAGAAAAACCCTTTCTCAACATACTGCATACAACATATGCAGACTGGTTTTCAGACCATGCTGTCAACGATGGCTTTTGAAGCCTCTACACTGAAACTTTTTTGTTCTAGGCCAGAGCTGCTCAGTCACCTGTGTATAATAACCTGAGGACATTATATGCTAAAACACAGATTTCTGGGCCTCATCCCCAGAGACTGAGATGGAGATTCAGTAGATGTGGGCTGTGGTCCCAGAATTTGCTTCCCTCTCAGGTAATGCTGATGCTGCCGGTCCACCAACTCCACCTGGAGCAGGACTGTCCTCAAAACCTCAGCCCATACCCCAAAGTAAGGAATGCTCCCAGCTTAAAGGGGAGAAGAGGAATGAAGGAAAAGATGCAGGCAAGAAATATCTCACTTAAAACATTTCCAAATACTGACCAACTCCACAGGCTTACCCTTGCAAAGTAATGAGTTCTTTGCAAAGCAAGATTCTGAGAAGTAAGGAAATTTGCCCAGGTCACACAGCTTTTGACTGGCAGAGGCTGGATCCAGCTGCTAATCTGTCTGCTTTGTCCTGGCCCACTGAGTCACTGAATTCATGTGAGATTGATTGTCACTGGCATGAACCATCACTAGACTCTTCTGACACGGCTGGTGAGAACTGTCATCTCTGCTACCCACACAGTGTTCACAAATGCACATGCAGCTATCTCTACACCTGATACATCCCACTGCTCCCCAGGTTAGGGTGCTGGGGTTAGTGTGTCTGAACAGTGGCCGGAGCAGCCTAGCTGGAAGAGGCATTCTCACCCTTGGGTCTTCCATGCCTGGCTTGATCCTTCTCTCCAGATAGCGTGACCAGGACTGATAGGTCCGGAGTGTCCTAGAATATTATTGACTGTGTGAGAATTCTCAAGCACCAAATATTATAAGGAGTAGAAAGCTAAACCAAGGGTTTAGCAGTTTCTCAAAGTACGGTCCCAAACAGGTGTGGTGGCTCACGCCTGTAATCCCAGCACTTTGGGAGGCTGAGGCTGGAGCGTAGATTGAGACCCAGAGTTCAAGACCAGCCTGGGCAACATAGTGACACCCCCATCTCTAAAAACTATTTTAAAACAATTAGCTGGGTATGGTGGTACGTGCCTGTAGTCCTAGCTACTCAGGAGGCTGAGGTGGGAGGATCACTTGGGCCCAGGAGTTCAAGGTTGCAGTGAGCTCTGATCAGGCCACTGTACTTCAGCCTGGCTGACAGAGCAAGGCCCTGTCTCAAAAAAAAAAAAAAAAAAAAAATTAAAGAATTTTTTAAAATAAATAAAAATGTGTGGTCCCCAGACCAGGAGCATCAGCTTCACCTGGGAACTTGTTCGAAACGCAAACACTTGGATTCCAGCCCCAACCACTGAAGCAACAACTTTGGAGTTAGGGCCCAGCAGCCCACATCTTAACATGCCTTCCAGGATTCTGACGCACAGCTAAGGTTTGAGGACTGCCGTTCTCTGGAGAGAGTTAGCCAGATCCCTAGTATGGCTGGGGAGGCTTTGATTTGGTGGCATGGAGGGTTCCCTGCTCTCTGGGTTAGCTCTGACATTCACTCGTGGAGGAGGAGTTTGTGGAGCACATGGTGATAATCTAGCTGTGAGGTCAGCTGCACACTCCCACCTCCCTCGCTTGCAGCCTTGCCCTGGAGAGGATTTATTGCCAGGATAGTCTTGTTGCTGTGGTAACTCTTGCATTCAGGCCAGGCCCTTCCTCGGTGGAGGATAAATTTACATCACTTAGACACTAGGTAGAGGCTGATGTCCTTCTCGTTCCCAGAGCACGGCTTCTTTGGCCTTCTGCACTGGTGGAAGGCTGAGACCACCGCCCTGTTCCTTCCTTGTTGTCTGTCTTTCTTTTCCTCTTCTTTTCTTTCTCCCTTCCTTCCTTCCTTCCTCCCTCCTTCCTTCCTTCCTCCTTCCTTCCACTCCCTCCTTCCTTCCTTCCTTCCTTCCTCCTTCCTTCCTTCATTCCTTCCTTCCTTCCTCCTTCCTTCCTTCCTTCCTTCCCTCCTTCCTTCCTCCTTCCTCTCTCCTTCCTTCCCTCCTTCCTCCTTCCTTCCTTCCTTCCTTCCTCCCTTCCTCCTTCCTTCCTTCCTCCTTCCTCCTTCATCATATTCCTTCCTTCCTTCTATTTATTCCTTTCCTCCTTCCTTCCTTTTGGGTTTTATCTTGTTTGCTTTAGGTGCGTTACAGTGGCGCGATCTGCAAACCACTGCAGGCTCCGCCTCCAGAGTTCAAGTGATTCTCCTGCCTCAGCTGGTAGCTGGGATTACAGGTGCATGCCTGCGGCTGGCTAATTTTTTGTATTTTTTAATAGAGATGGGGTTTCATCATGTTGGCCAGGCTGATCTTGAACTCCTGACCTCAGGTGATCCACCCACCTCAGCCTCCCAAAGTGTTGGGATTACAGGTGTGAGCCACCATGCCCGGCCGGTATATTTCTTACAATGTTCACGAACTCCCAATTTTCTGTTTTAGGGAAAAAGTACATTGAATGTTATATATGGGGTCGGTGTGGAGGCAAAGTTAAATATTAAATTTGAATTCATTTAAACATGGACACAAACAATGATCACCAATTCCCAGAATAGGTTGTGTGAGTCTCTTGAGGTGTTCATCCAGCACTGTTTGGAGAAATCTCTATTTCAATCGGCTCCTATACGCTAGTTATTGAAAAACAATAGACGATAGCAAAACAAGTTCACCTTTTTGTGTTCCTTGAGCTCAGTCATTAAGGGCCTTCATGACTGGGCCTCATGCCAAACAACTAGTTACAAAAAGAACTAGGGTTCCAGACCGCGCTGAAGCTTCGTGAGATGTCTCCTCGTCTGTGCACCGACAAGTGGCCGACCCTGGAGCCCAGGCTGTTGCTTCCCAGTCTGGTGGTGAATCCTCCATAGTCTGGTGAGTGTAAATATCTTTTCCCTTCTTCCCTTCCCATTGCAATTTGCGTATTATATCAATCTGCTTAGTATCTGTCTATTATTATATCATTGACTTATTATATCTGCATTGCCATTTACATGAGATAAAGGTTGTTTACCCTTAAAGGTATTGTGTGTATGTCTTTTCTTCTCCCTTTGCGCGTTTCCCACACAGAACAGCCGGGTACTTTATATGGTATTAAAAAATTATGCTAGCCTCTGTTATTTCTGGACGTGACACAGCAAGTACATGTGGGGCAAGTGTGTGTGTGTGTGTGTGTGTGTGTGTGTAGGAGACATAACTTACATAAAATTCATCCTTTTAAAGCGTACATTTTGGTGGCTTTTAATTTTAAAAGTAAATGGTACCACAGGAGAACTTTCTGGAGTGATAGAAATGTTCCACAGCTAGTTTTGCATGACTATTCCATGGGGCCATACAATTATCAAAATTCTTCCTTAAACTGAACAACTGAGGCCTGTTCATTTTATTGTATCTAAACTACATCTCAATTTAAAATAGTAATTTTTAAATTATTAAATTAAAATGCTGTTTTAACTCAAATTTAATGTAATAAACATTTTTTAATTAAATACTTTTTAAATAATAATTTTAAAAGCAAATGGCACTACTTTTTAAAAAATCTGGCACAATTAAAATGTGGGAAACATACAGTGGTTGACTCAATGAAATAGTCTCCAAATTAACAAGCAAACAATATTGTATTTTTAGTAGAGACAGGATTTCACCATGTTGGCCAGGCTGGTCTCGAACTCCTGACCTCAGGTGATCTGCCAGCCTCGGCCTCCCAAAGCGCTGGGATTACAGGCATGAGCCACCGCGCCTGGCCACTGGCCTTATTTTTTAAAATAGTATGCCCACCCTCCAAATAAGCAATAGCCTATTATACATGTAATATATGTAATAGAATGTCTTATTATATATTCACCAGGTGAATGAGCAAGTTGGTTTTAACATGTCTGCAAGAATTATAACATTTGGGATTTTCCTTCATTTTATTCTAATTTTCATCTTAAGCTAAGTAGTGTACAAACAGGCAAATGATATAGTAAAACATGACTAAGACAAAAACCAAAAACAGCCTTAGTTTCTACAGAGAAATGATGTAATTATCTGAGGCAATTTTCTAAGCATGGGAAAAAGACATTTTAAGGGCCAATCATACTAGAAAAATGAATTCCATTCCGAGAAAGAAAATAAACTTTTATCTGAGGAATGCTTTAGTTATCAGGCCCAGAGAGGCATTGAAATGTGACAGAGTGTGACAGCAGTCACATCCTTGAGCTAAGTGACTACTTCTTGAAGGCATTTGCTATGTGGGCTCTAGACTAACGCCAAGCAGCCATAAAATGCCATACACTGGACACCATCGTGCATACCCTGTAGTTCAATAATGTACAGTTAATCATTAATCAGTGTTATTTCTATCAACCAATGAGCACTCCTGTCAAACAACTTTGTCAGTCCACCTTTTGTTCCCTTTTGCCCTTAAAAACCTGCTTGCAGCAAACCCTAGCGGGAGCACTCTGCAAGACAACTGGGAAGTGTGTCCCGGGCTGCAGTTCTCAACCTCGGCCCCAATAAACTCTCTCTGTTAATTTCGCCTCAGTGTCCTTCTTTAGGTGGAAAATTTTTACGGCTATCTTAGGTGCATGCACTCAACTCCATTTCTTTATTCAAACCACAGACCATTACTTTTGAATGTGAGAATATATGTAATTACTAAAATATGCACATTTATTTATTTATTTTTTGAGACAATAGTCTCGCTTTGTCACCCAGGTTGGACTGCAGCAGTGCAATCTTGGCTCACTGCAACCTCCACCTCCTGGGTTCAAGCAATTCTTAGCGTCCCGAGCAGCTGGGATTACAGGTAAGCGCCAACACGCCCAGCTAGTTTTTTGTATTTTTAGTAGAGACGGGGTTTTCCTATGTTGGCCAGGCGCGTCTCAAATTCCTGGGCTCCAGTGATCCGCCCACTTGGGCCTCCCACAGTGCTGGGACTACTGATTGTGAGCCACTGTGCTGGGCCTTATTTCTAAGGAGATATGTATGTTTTTGTCATGTCTTTTCTGGTTGTGAGATCATCTATATGTGTTATGTGTGCAGGGGTTCTTATTTTAAGCTAGGTATCTATGTAGGTGAGAGTGAATATGGGATGCATTTATCTACAGCTGTGTGTGCACTCTCTCTAAAAGGTATGTAACTGGGGCATTGTGAACCAAAGGTGGGACAGGAGTCACCGGGTATGCATAGATTTCAAACAGAGCTGGGTATGCATGGATTTGTAACAGGCAATGCTCCCAGTCATGGAATGTAATCATAAACACATACAGCAGTTTTATAGTGATAATCTCCTTTTTTTCAGACAGGGTCTTGCTTTGTCACCCAGGTTGGAGTGCGGTGGTGCAATCTCGGCTCACTGCAACCTCCACCTCTTGGGTTCAAGCAATCCTCCCACTTCGGCATTGCGAATAGCACCACCGGCTAATTTTTGTACTTTTGGTAGAGACGGGGTTTCACATGTTGTCCAGGCTGGTCTCGAACTCATGAGCTCAAGCAATCTGCCTGTCTCAGCCTCCCAAGTTGCTGTTATTATAGGGATAATCTTTATTTTTTATTTTTTTATTTTTATTTTTTTAAGGAAGAAGGGAATACTTACTGAACAGCTAGTCCATGTTAAGCACCATTTTAGGAACTTTATAGCTATTATCTCCTGTAAGTAATCAGTACTACTAACCTAAACAGGTATGAACTGGCCCCGGTTATTTTTTTATTTTTATTTTTTTTGAGACAGAGTCTCACTTTGTTGCCCAGCTTAGAGTGCAGTGGCACAATCTCAGCTCACTGCAACCTCTGCCTCCCAGGTTCAAGCAGTTTTCCTGCCTCAGCCTCCTGAGTAGCTGGGATTACAGGCACGCGCCACCACACAGGGCTAATTTTTGTATTTTTAGTAGAGACGAGGTTTCACCAAGTTGGTCAGGCTGGTCTCAAACTCCTGATCTCAAGTGACCCAGCCTCAGCCTTCCAAAGTGCTGGGATTACAGGCGTGAGCCACCATGCCTGGCCTGAACTGGCCCAGGTTTTTTTTGTTGTTGTTTTTTTTGAGATGGAGTCTCGCTCTGTCGCAGGCTGGAGTGCAGTGGCACGACCTCGGCTCACTGCAACCTCCACCTCCCAGTTTCAAGCAATTCCCCTGCGTCAGCCTCCTGAGTAGCTGGGACTACATGTGTGCGCCACCACGCGTGGCTAATTTTTTTTTGTTATTGTTATTTTAGTACAGACGGGGTTTCACCATGTTGGCCAGGATGGTCCCGATCTCCTGACCTCGTGATCTGCCCCCCTCGGCCTCCCAAAGTGCTGGGATTACAGGCATGAGCCACAGCGCCCAGCCCCACTGGCGCAGTTTTCTAGTTGAGGAACCTGAGGCTTTTCCAAAACAACGTAGTAAGTGGCAGGGCAGCCTGATTTCTGAGCCTGTAATTTCTTTCTCTACCACGAAGTCTCAACTAAAATGTAAAATAATTTCTTCAAGAAAATGAAAAATGATAAGCTCTCACTCCAGTTTCTAGTGATACGGAATGTGATGTTAACTTTTTTGCTCGGAAAGCATCGTATTTGATTTGTATGTAGAAGAGAAGTCCAGATGTTTGCTTAAAGCTCAACACCACAAAACTGAAAGGATTCTGGGCTTTGGTTTCATTGCAAACAGCAGCAAGCTCCTGACTGGGAAGAGCATTTCCTCCTCTCTGGGCTCCTCCACACCACATCTCTCCTCAATCCCCATGATAGACGGGTCCTCTTTCTCTGCCTGCCTCTTACAGTCTTCATTTCAATCTTCATTTCGCTCTAGAAGCCCTCCGTAGGCCAACTCATCCATGCTGCGGTTTTACCTCTCTTTCACCTGTTTCCAGGTGTAGCACCTAGATGGCGCTCCGGGCTCTCCAGAGAACGATTCCAAAGCCTAACTCATTTTCTTCTTTATCCACTCTTCCCCACTTTCCACTTTTTCCTCCTGCATTTCTTTTTTATTATTATTTATTTATCTGTTTTTGAGACGGAATCTCACTCTGTTGCCCAGGCTGGAGGGCAATGGTGTGATCTTGGCTCCTGCAACCTCCACCTCCCGGGTTCAAGCGATTCTCCTGTCTCAGCCTCCCGAGTAGCTGGGATTACAGGCGCGCACCACCAGGCCCGGCTAATTTTTGTGTTTTTAGTAGAGACGGGGTTTCACCATATTGGTCAGGCTGGTCTCGAGCTCTCGACCTCAGGTGATCTGCCTGCCTCAGCCTCCCAAAGTGCTGGGATTCCAGGCATGAGCCACCACACCCGGCTCTCCTGCATTTCTGTGTTGACTTTCTTAGGGATGATAATGGTATTCTTGTCAGCTAGAAAGTCGTTTATCTTAGGCAGTGAGTACATGCTTAAATTTTTAGGGACAAAAGCCTTATATCTGTAACTTCTTTTTTTTTTTTTTTTGAGACAGGATCTTACTTGCGTTGCCCAGGCTGGAGTGCAGTAGCGCAAGATCAAGGCTCACTGCAGCCTTGACCTCCCAGGCTCAGGTGATCCTCCCACCTCAGCCTCCCAAATAGCTGGGACCACAGGTGTGCGCCACCACCTCTGGCTCATTTTTGCATTTTTAGGGGAGATGGGGTTTCACCATGTTGCCCACACTGGTCTCAGACTCCTGGACTCAAGCCATCTGCCCGGCTTAGCCTCCCAAAGTGTTGGGATTATAGGCATGAGCCACTGCACCTGGCCTCAACGAGTTCCTTTTTGAAAAGCATACATATACAGGGAGATACAGCAAATGTGGCAAACTGTTAATTGATAAGAAATATGAGTATCCATCTTTCAACTTCTCTGCATATTTGAAAAATTTCAAAATAAAATATTTGAGGGAAATGCTAAGAACACAACAAAACCCAAATCTTTTGAAATTTAAGCATCAACATTGCTTTTGACCTCTCTCCCTCCCAAACCTGCAGAAGAGTACCTCCTATTGCCATGTTCGCGCCACCACATTTCAATCAGGTTTGTGTTTTAAAGTTGAAAGCCACAGTCATCCTTCGAAAAACACTCTATACTTTGCTCTCTTAGTTGACCAACTATCACTAGGCTGTAAATTTTTATTTGTGCGAATGATATTACATTAGACTTTAGAAGCTTAAGCAAATAAAAATGTGCTTCCCAATTGCTGCGTGTAATTCCTTGAGATCAACTGTCAGAGACTTTCATCTGAGATGACTTGAGGTGATAAGGAAGCAACAGAAGTTGGCAGCAGTCTTGCTTTAATCCTCTCAGAGTTGCCAAGTTCCTGGCAAGACCTAGTTATTTTTTTATCGTTGTGAAGGTAACACTGGAGCCCCAGAAATGATACCCCAAATGAAGGCCGCAGAAGAAAAGTTTCTCTGCCCTCCTGTCTGTTGCCCCTGATTCTCCCCCAGGTGAGCCATAGAAACCAGAATTCCTCTTCTCCAAGGCGGGTCATAGAAGCCAGAATCCGTTTTCCTGAAAGCCAGCCATAAAACCTAAATACATTGCTCTTAAATCTCCCCCACCTTTCTATGTAACAGCTGGCCATAAAGAAATTAAGACACTCATTCCAGAGGGATCCTACCCCCACACCTGGCAGGGGGTAATGCTGCAGACAGACCTTGGTGAGCTTCCCCATGAAGTCTATTCTAATAGCATTAGGACTGTACCCTTTTTGTCCATATTTCTACATGTCCAATCATATTTCTACATTGACTTTTCATTGAACATAAGCATAAAAATGAATAGTTTTCCCTATTATCTTTGGGTCTTCATTCCAAAGGCTACCATGTCAAGTAAAACTAAGTTTGTTATGCTTTTTCTTGTTAATCTGTCTTTTGTTATAGGGGTGTCAGCCATGATCTAATGGAGAGGAAAGGGATCACTCCTTTCCTCAAGTGATCAGGCGGGTGGATCACTTGAGGTCAGGAGTTCAAGACCAGCCTGGCCAACATGGCAAAACCCTGCCTCCACTAAAAATACAAAAATTAGCCAGGTGTGGTGGTGGTGCATGCCTGTAATCCCAGCTACTGGGGAGGCTGAGGCATGAGAATTGCTTAAGCCCAAGAGGTAGAGGTTGTGAGATGGTGCCACTGCACTCCAGCCTGTCTAGTTAGGGTGACACAGCAAGACCCTGTCTCAAAAAAAAAAAGAAAAAAGAAAAAAAGTTAATGAACTTAGGTACCTACTTAGGAGAACCGAAAATATATGGCCACACAAAAATTTGTATATGGCTGTTCATAGCAGCATTATTCATAATAGCCAAAAAGTAGAAACCACCCAAATGTTCATCAGCTTACCAATGGATAAGCAAAAATGGCATATCCTTACATTGGAACAGTACTGTCAGAAAAAGTAATGCAACACTGAATATAGACATGGTACAACATGGATGACTCTTGAAAACACTATACCAAGTTAAAGGAGCCAAACCCAAAGGTCACAGATTACATGATTCCATTTACATGAGATGTCCAGAATGGGCAAATCCATGGAGACGGTTTATCAGTATTTCCCTGGGGCTGGGAGCAGAGGGATTGGGACTAGGGAAATGACTGCTAATGGTACAGAGCTCTTTCTGGGGTGAGGAAAATGTTCTAGAATTAGATGGAGATGGTTGCACAACTTTGTGAATATGCTAAAAACCACTGAATTGTGCAATTTAAATGGGTGAATACTATGGCATGTGAATTATATCTCCATTTTTAAAAGAAGTTAATGAAAAGTAACTTTCTTATTTCATTTTTAAGGACAGTCAGGGGAGCCCAGGGGCATGTTGGATATGAGTGTATCTCTAGCCTTCAAGTTACCATTGGCCAGAGGGAAGAGTGGCCCCAAACTCTGAAGGGTGATGGCAAGGTTCCCCACCTTCCCCTCCCCAGCCCCCACAGGAACATCACAGTATGACTTGGCATCTTTAGGGCAGATCTCAGTATGCCTTGCATTCCAGCCCACCTCCAGAATCCCAGCACTTCCTCCAAGATCAATCCTCCTATGAGTCTCCAACCTCATCCCCACTTCATTTTCCTCATTGTACTTACCATCTTTTATTCATATCCCACCAAATTTTGGCTTTGTTAGCTATACTGCAAACAGTAGGTGCTCAATAAACTACTAGTGAATGAATGAACTTGGGGGAAAAAAAGCTTATGCAGAAATCTGTACTGGATGTTATTTAAAAGATGAAATTTAATGGTTCAAATGTATTTTTCTCCCATAAAAATATTTTCTCTTCCATTTAAATATATATCTAATCTTTGAGAAATCTTGCACAAATGGCATTTTATGACAGACGATCTAATTTACAAAGCTTTATAAATTTTAAGAAAAACATTCATAGATCATAAACAAAAATTTCAATATGCAACATTCAAATTTACAAGAAAATAAGCACAAACTTTTCGACAATGCAGTTATTGCTGTGCTCCTTTAATTCCTTATCTGGAGCCCAAAAAATGTAGACAAACCCTAAAAATGCAGCAGAAGCACTTCCGCACACTGGTGTCCAGGATCTAGTTTGTGCGGAAATGTTTCCACTAGATTTATAGAGTACTCTTTGGAAGAAAGAGGCGAGGGCTGGTCATTTGGTCGCCCTTCGGACCTTTTGCAGCTCTTCAATGGGCTTCCATTGTTGGTTGATTGTTATAAGCTGAAGGGAAAAAAGGGGAAAAAAATTGTGTTAAAAATTTGACTTTCATTTGCCTGTCCCTCTTTGGGATTTGTCCACACTCTCCTTTAGAAGAAGCATCACCATTGTGTTTGTACCTACCTCTTTCCATCTCTAAAACATGCACAAAATAGTAACGTGAGCTTTTTTCTATCAGCCCACCTTTTAAAAAAGCCCTTGGGTTCCTAAGTGTTATGCAATCAGAGGGAAAGATCAAACATATGTGCCCTACTTTCACTTAGCAGTATCCAGATTTTTTAAAGACAGAGTCTTGCTGTGTTGCCCAGGCTGGAGTGGAGTGGCACAACTGCAACTCACTGCAGCCTCTGCCTCCCAGGTTCGAGCAATTCTCGCGCCTCAGCCTCTCCAGGAGCTGGGTTTACAGGTGCGTGCCACTACGCCCAGCTAATTTTCATATTTTTAGTAAACATGGGGTTTCACCATGTTGGCCAAGCTGGTCTTGAACTCCTGACTTCAAGTGATCCACCCGCCTGGGCCTCCCAAAGTGTTGGCACTACAGGTGTGAGACACCGTGCCTGGCCAGTATGCAGATTTTTAAGTTTGCCATGTATTATGTGAGCCGTAAGTTCCAAAAGTGTATGTGCTCCTCATAAGCGGATGGACAATGCTCCTGGCCTAGAGGAGGCTCTTAAAATTTCCTCATTTTAATTACTCGATGAAGGCACAATTGATCTAAGTTACACAATAAGGGTAAGGTACTAAATCTATTTTGCTGACAAAGGTGCTAAGGTTTGGGCAAAATGGAAATCATTTGTTTTTAATTTAACAGTACCTTTTGCGGTATAGTAGGGTCCACAGTTTCCCAAGGTTCTGGATTTCTTTTTCGATCAAGGCTAAAATTAATAGAAAGCCAATTAAACATTAAAATATGTGGGTTTAAACCAACACTGATACTGGGTCTATAAACGTGCTAGGGACAAAACCAATCTCATACTTAGGCATTTGTCTACTAATGATGATAGGAACCATCAGTAGTAACTAAAATTGATGGAAAATTCTCTAAGGGAGTTTGAAGGTGTGGCTCAAATATTAAGCATCAATTCCTCTAAAGGGTAGGAGGTACCCTGTATTCTCTTGATGGGGCTACATTGCGGAAAGATCCCACAAACCGAATAACCATGGGAGTGAAACTGCCAAGCCAAGGACATGCAATAATGTTCTTATCTCAGTTTGTGGGAGGGGCATGTTGAACTCTGCAGGTGGTGAACTCCAGGGCTGTAGGCCCTTCTGCCGGCGGTTAGAGGACTGCCCTCTCCAGCCCTGCACCAGCCTCCATCAGTTTCAAGTTTATCTTTTCCTCATATTCCAGGATACATGTTTTTGTTTTTTACTTTCTTCTACCCAAAGTTGAGATTAGGTTCATCCTAGACAACTGAATCTATCAATTCTACCACATTAGTAAAAATCTAATAAGCTAAATTTTAAAATTTTAATTAAAATCATTGCTTTATTGTATATATATATATCTCCCAAAACAAAAAAAAAACATAAAAAAAAAAAAATAAAAAAAAAAAAAAAAAAAAAAAAAGCAGCTTTACTTCACTGCCGGAGAGTGGAGGAGGGCCAATGGGTAAAAGAATAAACACAAGAAATAAACTAATTTGATTAATATCATGGGTTTTTTAATATTTTGTCTTTTTTCTTTTTAAAATTTTTTTCTAATTTTCATTTTCTGACCCATTGGTAGACAATATTATGAGTTTTCCGATAAAAGATGTTTTTTAACCCTGACTCCCAGTTCACAATTTAGCATTCTTATGCACGGGAAAAAAATAGGAAACTTCTATCGTACATTTCATAAACTAAAGGTCAATCAAACACTGCCAAAAACGTTTTTATAAATTGAGACCTACTTACATCACATCGGTTTTCCGAAGAGAATACACAGCAAAAGACGAGGCTCCACCCGCCGCCACACTCACGAACAGCACCAAGGGAATGAGCTAACAGATAACAGGTGGAGGGGACACATTCGGACATTTCAATATGAAACGTTTGAAACAGCAAAACAGCTATATTTATCTTAAATACTTTCTTCAAAATCTGTGCCATCTTTTCATCTTTAAAAATTAAAACTTCAGTCAAGATTTTCAATTGTTTTAAAAACTTACTTCCTTCCTTTTCATCAGGAGTTGGAAAAAGCTCATGATGACTTCAGCGAAGAATTGCCAAATCTAGAAATTAACAATCCAAAATACGGATCACCTGGTGGGCGCCAAACCGTCCACCGCGCTCCGCAAGCCAACCGCGGGCCGGCGCGTCCGCGTCTCCGCAGATGGGAGACTCACCTGGACGTGGGGCGGTGCGCACGGACGATGGTAACACCCGGAACCCAACGGGCCGGCGGCCTCCCCACCTTATATATAGCAACCACAACCGCCCCGGGTGGGCCGGGCCAGCGCGCTCTTGTCACGCGCGTGGGGCGGGGAGCGCGCGGGAGCTGACTCGCTTTCCCCGTTGGGCACGCGGCTCCCGGGCGCCCCCTGCAGGACATTGTGCGGCTGACGTGAAGCGGCCGAACGCGGGCGCTGGCGCCCCCTGCCGCTCGCCGCGGTCTTCCTTACCTGCCGACCCCGGTAGCTCTTGGCCACCCCTGGCGCTTGTGAGGAGTTTGAAGGTTTGGGGAGTAGGAGGTGGAACCCCTAAGAGGGGAGCGCTGATAGCCAAGACCTGAGGGAAAACCAACCCTTCTAAAAGGGGATCCGGGCCTGGCGCGGTGGCTCAGGACTGTAATCCCAACACTTTGGGAGGCTGAGGCAGGAGGATCACTCGAGTCCAGCCTGGCCAACATGACGAAACCTCTTCTCTACTTTAAAAAAAAAAAAAAAAGAATTAGTGGGCGTGCTGGTGCGTGCCTGTAGTCCCAGCTACTAAGGAGGGTGAGGCAGGAGAATCGCTTGAGTCTAGGCCTTTGAGGTTGCAGTGAGCCAAGATTGCACCACTGTATTCCAGCCTGGGCAACACAGCCAGACCCTGTATTAAATAAAATACAATAAAACAAAATATTTAAATAAGCAAATAAACAAACAATAAAAGGGGGTCCGGAAAAATGAGCCGCAGACCCGAGGGTCCCAGGAGAGGCTCCCCGGTGCAGGCGGGTAAATTAGAATTAATCCAATCACATTAAAAGCTCCAAAAATGTGGTGCTCTGCACATATGGAGATCTTTAAAATTAAATTGTAAAGTTTATTTCAGAATAACTCCCAGGGAGTCCTGACTTTTTCCGCCAAACAACAACAACAAAAACAAAATAAAACAAAAACCCTAGGTTGAAGGAAAACAAACAAAAGAATCAGCTGGGGAGGTTGTCAGGAGAAGCTCTTTCTGCAAACGACCCTGCCAGCTGGCTTCGTCCTTGGGTTCCCTCCTAACTCTCCCCTAAGCCAGCAGCCTCACCTTGCAGTTTGTCGTGTGGGCTGCAATGGTAACAATTTCACAGAACCAGAGGCTGTGTGTGTGCCAGACATTGAGCCAGATTCCCCTCGGCATTTTTGCAAGGTAGGTGCAAAGTCTTATTAAGACTCAGAGAGGCTCTGGTCACGTCACTGGTAAGTGGCGGCGATGCCATCAGAACGCAGGTCTGTCTGGTGCCCAACACCTTGGTTCTGTCTGCACCCCTCTCGTAAATACTGCAATAAGTAAAGGACCGGTTATTTTAAAACAAATAGTTTGAAGTTCAAGCTGTAAGTTAAAGTTAAAAGGCAACATCTTAACGTTCCCTGAAATTGGCTAGACCCTGCTCTGTTTCAACCCCATTTTCGTTCTCAATCTGGGTTTTGCAGTCAAATGGACCTGAGTTCAGAGCCTGTCCCTGCTATACTTATTAATAGCTGACTTTAAGTAAATTACTTAACCTTCATGAGTTTCAGTTTATATATCTGCAAAATGGGGGCAAACCTAGCGGGGGAGAGAGTTGGAAAAAATGTTAGAATATATGTAAAGCATTCTGCCCTGCTTGTAGTAGGCACTCAACAAAGTTACTATATGCAAAGATTTGTTTTTTTGTTTGTTTGTTTTGTTTTTTTGAGCCAGAATCTCACTCTGTCACCCTGGCTGGAGTGCAGTGGTGTAGTCTCGGCTCACTGCAACCTCTGCTTCCTGGGCTCAAGTGATTCTCATGCCTCAGTCTCGTGGGCGTCTGGGAATACAGGCATGTGCCACCACGCCTGGCTAATTTTTGTATTTTTAGTAGAGACAGGTTTTGCCATGTTGGCCAGGCTAGTTTTGAATTCCCCTCAATCCGCCCCCCTCAGCCTCCTAAAGTGCTGGGATTACAGGTGTGAACCACCACGCCCGGCCTCAAAGATTTGTTTTATGTAAGGCTGATCATAAATGTAGTTTCCCACTCACTTACTCCTGCAAGGGTTCTTACTGTTTAACCCCAGAGCTGTAAATAGAGACATTTGCTGATTGGATGGATCTATGTTATATACTTCAAAGAAAATTCAACATTAATTCTCCTTGGTTTGTATTACCTAGAATCAGAGAAGCCTTTTAATGCAAGACTTCTAAGGCTACTTCTGTCAGAAGGTTCTACAAAAAAAGTCTCATGTTATTAACAAAGAGAAGTTTTTCTAGGATGGAAGGATGGAGGGAGAGAGAAAGAGAAACAGGAGGAAGAGAGAGAAGAAAGAAATCTTACAGTAGTATTTCATGACCCCAAAACTGAAATTAGAATGAGTAGCCATTGCCTATTAATGACCTTAACCACAGAACTGTGCTTGGCCAGTATCATTTCTTTTCAAAATGTAATGCAGTTTTTTGGTAGTCTAGGCATTATTCTGAGGATGGAGGCATAGCAGAATTAAAAAGAGTAGTAAGACAAAAATCACTTACTTCAAGGTGTATGCAATTTGGTGCCCATAGATAACTCTAAAGCAAGGCATGATCTGTTGCCAAGACAGGTGATTAGTTCTAACTAAGGGGGTCTGAGAAAACTTACCAAAGGTGGGGTATTTATCTGAATATACAAAAAGACAAATCAACTGTAAAAAGACATTTTGGGGGCAAGTGGGAAACTTAAATAGGATCCAGACATTAGATGATATTAAAGGGATATTGTTAAGTTTCTTAGGTGTGATAATGGTATTGCAGTTTTATATATATATATCTCAGCTCACTGCAACCTCTGCCTCCCACGTTCAAGCCATTCTCCTGCCTCAGCCTCCCGAGTAGCTGAGACTACAGGTGCACGCCACCACACCCAGCTAATTTTTGTATTTTTAGTAGAGACGGGGTTTCACTGTGTTGGCCAGGATGGCCTTGATCTCTTGACCTCGTGATCAGCCTGCCTCGGGCTCCCAAAGTGCTGGGATTACAGGTGTAAGCCACTGCGCCTGGCTGGCGGTTATATTTTTTAAATGGCCTCTCCCTTTTTTAGAGTTTACATGTGGAAATATTTAAGGGAGAAATATTATGTTGTCTGGACTTTACTTTAAAATACTTCCACTAGGCCAGGTGCGGTGGCTCATGCCTGTAATCTCAGCACTTTGGGAGGCCGAGGTGGGTGGATCACCTAAGGTCAGGAGTTCAAGACCAGCCTGGCCAACAACTCTACTAAAAATACAAAAAATTAGCTGGGTGTGGGTGGGCGCCTGTAATTGCATAATCCCAGCTACTCGGGAGGCTGAGGAAGGAGAACCACTTAAACCTGGGAGGTGGAGGTTGCAGTAGGTCAAGATCACGCCATTGCACTCTAGCCTGGGCAACAAGAGCAAAACTCCATCTCAAAACAAAAACAAAAACACTTCAACTAAAAAACAAATTATAAATATTTTACAAAATAATAATTATTTAATGTAGGTGATAGGTATGTGTGGGTTTGTTATACTCTTCTTTTTATGTATGTTTGGAAATGTTTAAAATAAAACATTTTTAAAATTCACAAATTGTAGGTAGTTACAGATATAATTTGTCCATATAACCTTTAAGATCTGCTTATTCCTATTTGCAGCAATAAAAATTAAACCCAGAAAGCGACATTTTTCTTCCTTTTCATAATGCCTGGGTATATCAAGCTTTTGAGAGATCAAAGTCAATATGTAGTTTCCCTGATTCAAGAATTATAACCCTGTGCTTTGGGTGACTCATTTATATTTTACTGTTAAAAATATTAAGGCAAATGCAGCAATTTTGAATTATTTACTCAATAAATTCTGTTGGCCAGGTGCCGTGGCTCAGGCCTACAACCCCAGCACTTTGGGAAGCAGAGGTGGGAGGATCACTCAAGGCCAGGAATTTGAGACCAGACTGGATAACATAACATAGCCAGACTCTACATTTTTTTTTTTTTGAGACAGAGTTTCACTCTTACTGCCCAGGATGGTGTGCAATGGTGCAATCTCAGCCCACGGCAACCTCCGCCTCCCAGCTTCAAGCAATTCTCTTGCCTCAGCCTCCTGAGTAGCTGGGATCACAGGCACGCGCCACTATGCCTGGCTAATTTTTTGTATTTTTAGTAGAGACAGGGTTTTACCATGTTGGCCAGGCTGGTTTCTAACTCCTGACCTCAGGTGATCCACCTATCTCGGCCTCCCAAAGTGCTGGGATTACAGGCGTGAACCACTGTGCCCAGTCTACAAAAAATTTTAATAATTAGCTGGGTATGGTGGTGTAGGCCTTTAGTCCTAGCTAGTTGGGAGGCTGAGGCGAGAGGATTGCTTGAGCACAGGAGCTTAAGGTTACAGTGAGCCATGGTTGTGCTACCGCACTCCAGCCTGCAGTGAGACAGAGTTTCACTCTTATTGCCCAGGCCGGAGGGCAATGGTGTGATCTTGGCTCACTGCAACCTTCACTTCCCGGGTTCAAGCCATTCTCCTGCCTCAGCCTCTCAAGTAGCTGGGATTAACAAGCATGTGTCACTACACCGGCTTTTTTTTTGTTTTGTATTTTTAGTAAAGATGGGGTTTCACTATGCTGGCCAGGCTGGTCTCAAACTCCTGACCTCAAGTGATCCGCTCGCCTTGGCCTCCCAAAGTGCTGGGATTACAGACGTGAGCCACCGCGCCCAGCCCAAAACCCTGTTTCTTAAACAAACAACAACAAAAAACTGTCGCCAAAACAAATACAGTTGACCCTTGAACAACTTGGGGGTTAGGGGAACTTACACACCCCTGCTCTCCACACAGAAATCTGCATATAACTTTTGACTCCCCCAATATTTAACTACTCATAACCCAGTATTGACCAGAAGCCTTACTGATAACCTAAACAGTTGACTAACACATATTTTGCTTTTTAGATAAAGGTCTTACAATAAAGCAAGCAAGAGAAAATAACAATGTTATGAAGAAAATCATAAGGAAAAGAAAATATCGTTCTTTTTTTTTTTTTGAGACGGAGTCTTGCTCTGTCGCCCGGGCTGGAGTGCAGTGGCAAGATCCCAGCGCGAGTAGCTGGGACTACAGGCGCACACCACCATGGTGGCTAATTTCTTTATGTTTTAGTAGAGACAGGGTTTCACCATGTTGGCCAGGATAGTATAGTTCTTTTTTTTGAGACGGAGTCTTGCTCTGTCACCCAGGCTGGAGTGCAGTGGGACAATGTCAGCTCACTACAACCTCCGCCTCCTAAATTCAAGTGATTCTCCTGCCTCAGCTTCCCGAGTAGCTGGGATTACAGGCATGAGCCACTGTGCCTGGCTGAGAAAATATATTTCTATTCATTTAGCAAAAGTGGGTCATCAGAAAGGTCTCCATCTCTTCAAATTGAGTAGGCTGAGAAGGAGGAAGAAGAGGAGGGGTTGGTTTGCTACTTCAGTGTGGCAGAGGTGGAAGAAAATTCACATACAAGTGGACCCACGCAAATCCCAGCACTTTGGGAGGCCAAGAGGCGGATCACCTGAGGTCAGGAGTTCGAGACCAGGCTGACCAACATGTTGAAACCCTGTCTCTACTAAAAATATAAAAATTAGCCAGGTGTGGTGGCGGGTGCCTGTAATCCCAGTTACTTGGGAGGCTGAGGCAGGAGAATCGTTTGAACCCGGGAGGCGGAGGTTGCAGTGAGCCGAGATCATGCCACTGCGCTCCAGCCTGGGTGACAAAGTGAGACTCCGTCTAAAAAGTAATTAATAATAAGTGGACCCAAGGAGTTTAAACCTGTGTTGTTCAAGGGTCAACTGTATGTGACTCAAGAACCTTCAGATTTTCTGCCCTTTTGCCTGAGGTTGTGAAGTCAAGACCCTAGAAAAGAAGTTTGTCATTCAGTTCTTTAGCAATAAGAATACTTCCCACTCCAAAATGTAATGGAATTCATAGCCTCACCACTAGCAACTGGAGAATAGACATGAAATTAGGGTCCTCCCTGCCCCCAAACCCTGTGTACTGGCCAGGGTGCCCAGAAGGCACCACCAGGCCAGTACTGCCTAGGTGACCAGGATGAGAAACAGGCACTTCCCAGCCCTTCAGACCCTGGCAGCCCCCAAAGAAGTCCACTCAGGACACTCACCAGCATCACCTTCTGTGGCTGCCCCAGAGCCCATAATCCCTTGGGAGGTCTTCCCCACCCACCCCCAGTTACCAGCAACTTGTAGAGCCTTTCTCGAGCTACTATCACCTAGGCTTGCAGGGGCAGGGAGACATGGCTGCTTGGTTCCTGCTTAGATTTTTTTTTTTTTTAAGATGGAGTCTCGTTCTGTTGCCCCGGCTGGAGTGCAATGGCGCGATCTTGGCTTCCTGCAACCTGTGTCTACCGGGTTCAAGCAATCCTCTTGCCTCAGCCTCCCAAGTAGCTGGGATTACAGGCGTGAACCATTACCCCTGGCTAATTTTTGTAGAGATAGGGCTTCACCATGTTAGCCAGGGTGGTCTCGAACTCCTGACCAGCCTGAGTCAGGTAAGGTGATCCGCCCGCCTCAGCCTTCCAAAGTGCTGGGATTACAGGCGTGAGCCACCATGCCTGGCCAGGAATTTAGATTTTAATCAGCCCAGCTTGGGCTTTTATGAGAAAAAGAGAATATTTCATTATTAAATATTTTTTGTTGAAATTCTCCCTGTTCCTGATGGTGGATGTGCTCATCCTGACACCTCATCCTTCAGTGGCTGCCTTATGACCAGGCGTATAACACTGGATTTGCTGAATTTTGGGGGTTCCAGGGACGTTCTATATTGTTTAAGGTTAGTCAGCCTTAAGCAATAATGTGGTCCAGAAAGCAGTTTGAGTTCAGTTTATAGGGAAAACTGTTTACACTTCCCGGTATACCAGAAGAAGGGTGTTAGAAGCTGGTGTTTTAACTTTCTCGCAGATCAAGAATACAGCTTTTGGAAGTTGCCCAGAGCCATTCTAAAATCAGATTGGAACAGGATCAAAGAAATTCTTGATCTCATTATGTCATCTACTGAGCATTTCAGTGAGAAGAGACACATAGTCTTTGTGCTCAGGAAGCTTCCAATGTTCTGCTGAGAAGTTACAGAGTCCTCCCTCTATATCTGCAGGGAATTGGTTCCAGGACCCCGCTCAGACACCAAAATCCAAGAATACTCAAGTCCCTGATAAAAGATGGTGTAGTATATGCAGGTTGCCTACACACGTCCTCCTGGTTATACTTTAAAAAACATCTCTAAATTACTTATAACACCTAATATAATATAAATGCTATGCAAGCAATTGTTACACTGTTGTTTTTTATTTATGATTTTTTAAATTTGTATTTATTTGAGACAGAATCTTGCTTGGTCACCAGGCCAGAGTGCAGTGGTGTGATTTTGGCTTACTGCAAACCTCCGCCTCCTGGGTTCAAGCAATTCTCCCACCTGAGCCCAGAGTAGCTGGGATTACAGGCGCACCCCACCATGCCCCAGCTAATTTTTTGTATTTTTAGTAGAGATAGGATTTCACCATGGTGACCAGGTTGGTCTTGAACCCTTGACCTCAGGTGATCTGCCCGCCTCGGCCTTCCAAAGTGCTGGGATTATAGGTGTGAGCCACCACACCTGGCCTATTTTTTTTATTGTTGTATTGTTTTTGTTTTTTCAAGTATTTTCAACCCACACAGTTGGTTGAATCTGCCCATGTGGAACCCACAGATGTGGAGCGTTGACTTTAATTACAATTTAAAAAGACATCTTCAAATCAGCTCAGACTTGAACAAGCATGGTTGCTAAATTACCAGCCTACTAGAAACTTTCTGGAAAAGAAAGACATCTAGCCCACAGCTAGATGTCTGAGTTAAGGGGTTCAGGCCAGGGTTTGTCAGGTGCAGGATGGCTGCCTTGTTCAATAAGATCAATAACCAACAAAGAAAATGTATAGTAAGAATTCCAGTAAGTTTTCTAGGTATTTTCCTATACTCAAAAGCAAAGGTCAGTGTGTTAGAATAATTTTGAGTATTTTATACCTATAAATCAGGTTTTTTCCTTAATTATTCCCAATAGTCCTGGCTGCACTCAGCAATAGGAAACTTTCCAATAACTCCTTAACATTTTATGACTTCACACATTTCATGCAGTAGTCTCTCATCGTACCCTCTACTTCTTTTGAAGCACTTCTTACCACTGTAATTAATTCACTGACAATTTGTCTGATGCCTGCCTTGTTCACTGGATGTTCCAGCACCCAGCTTAGCACCTTGTGAGTGGAGAATGGCCTAGTAAGATGTTTACCAGATATTGTTAGGTAAGAAGAACAAGAGTTATGCGGTATCATTCCTTTCTGGTTTAAAAAATTATCTATACATGCGTGAAGGACTGGAAGGTTAAACACTAAAGGATTTTTTTATGTTTTTGTATTTTCTAGTATTCTAAATTATTTTGTAATAAATGAAAATAAAAATGTACATGTAACCTGTCTCTTTAAAAACTTTAAACTACTTGCAACTACAAAAGGAAAAATAGCAATATAGTGGAGAAACCAGACAATACTGCAAACAAATGATCAAAATTAACATCAATAACGTACAGACGACATGTGCCTTCAGCTGTGATGCTCTGAGAACACAATGCCCCTATGTATGCTCCATTGGTAATACATAACCTACATCTACCATGACAAAACATCAACTACAAGTCCAGGAACGAACTGTTCAGTAAAATAATTGGTCTATACTCTTCAAAATGTCAGGGTCAAGAAAGATTGAGAAACTGTTTCAAGTTAAGAGGCTAAAGAGACATGGTGACTAAATGAAATGTGTGATCCTAGACTGGATCCTGTAATGGGGAAAATTATCATATAGGACGTTATTGTGACAATACATGAAATTCACTGGATGATAGATTAGAATACTGTGTCAGTATTAAATTTCCTGAATTTAGTCATATAATAACCTTATTTGTAACAAATATACACTCAAGTATTAAGGGGGGAGGGGACATTATGTATATAATCTGTTCTCAAACCACTCAAAAAAAAACTGTGTGTGTGTATGTGTGTATGTACAAGGGGTGGGGAAGACAGAGAAAGCAAATGTGGCAAAATGTTAAAAATCAGTGAATCTGGGTTTGAGCACATAAAAATTCTTTGTACTATTTTTGCAACTTTTCTGTAAGTATGAAATTATTTCAGGGTTTAATAAAAAAGCAATCACCCAAAACCAACCACCCCTTACAACAAAAATCAACACACACATACTTTCTTCCTAAATTACATTATTTTATTTAATATGCCTTTTAAAAATAAATGAGCCTTAGCTTATCAGGCACAAGGTTTTGTGTTTTTTGTTTTTTTGTTTTTATTTATTTACTTACAGGAAATACAAACACAAATTCTAAAAGTGTGAAGTTGCAAACGACAGGCAAGTTCACATTTCAATTAACGTGAACAACTGAACAAGGGTGTAAGGTGATTTTTAAATACCTTCCAAGTTAGAAAATCCTCCTTTCTTAAATAAATTTTCATATAAAGCCAAGTCCTTGCGACTTAACGATGGTTTTACAGTCTTAAGTGATTTTAGAAAGTGCTCTTGTTTCACTGTAGTTGTGTCTAGTCCATTTTCTTGCAGAGCCAGCAAAGCAGCCTATTAAGAGACAAGCAATAGAAAACAATTTCTTTTTGCTTTTTTTTTGAGACAGAGTTTCGCTCTTGTTGCCCAGGCTGGAGTGCAGAGGCGCGATCTTGACTCACTGCAACCTCCACCTTCCAGTTTCAACCCATTCTCCTGCCTCAGCCTCCCGAATAGCTGGGATTACAGGTGTCTGCCACCACACCTGACTAATTTTTGTATTTTTAGTAGAGATGGCGTTTCACCATGTTGGCCAGGTTGGTCTCGAACTCCTGACCTCGTGTTCCACCTGCTTCAGCCTCCCAAAGTGTTGGGATTACAGGCGTTAGCCACAGCGCCTGCCCTCTTTTCTTTTTTTTAACAATATATGGTAATACTTTAAACTCTGAATGGAAAATCTCAGCCTCACTTCATAGGATTCTAATTTTCATGTCACTAAAAATATTATGCTAAAAAGTTAAATAAGGTGATTAAAAATCCACTTTGTATACCATAACCTCTTTTACATTAATGGGAAAAAAGAAAGCCTTACATGGGAAGAAAGAAAAAGCAAGTTGTAGATTAATATATATTTTATGAACCCATATGTACTTTTAAAGATCAGAGAATACCTTCTTGATGGTGAAGTAGGGAAAAGTCTTCAGCCAGCACTTATTATAAAGGAATAGATGAAACACATACCCTATGACCCAGCAATTCTCCTTGTAGCTAAGTATGTTTACAAATAGACATAAGTAGACATGGGAACTAAGAGGCATGTACAAGGCTGTTCACAGCAGCATAACTCATAATAGCAAAAAAGTAGAAACCCAGATACTCCAAAATAAAAGAATGGATAAACAAATGTAGAATATTCATGTACTAGAATATTATAAACTATGTTACACACAAAACCATGGATGAATTTCTTTTTGGGTTAAAGAACCAGACAGAAAATAACATATGCCACATGCTTCCATTCATATAAAGTTCAAAAGCAGACAAAACGAATCCCCACTGTTGGAAGTGAGGACAGTGGTTCCCTTTTTGTGTTTTTTTTTTTTTTTTGGTGGCGGACAGAGTCTTGCTCTATCACCCAGGCAGAAGTACAGTGACATAATCATGGCTCACTACAGCCTTGACCTCCAGGCTCAAGTGATCCTCCTACCTCAGCTTCCTGAGTAGCCGGGACAATTTTAAAAAAATTTTTTTAGAGACAAGGGCTCCCCACTGTTGCCCAGGCTGGTCTCAACTCCTGGGCTCAGATGATCCTCCTGCCTTGACCCCAACAAAGTGCTGGGATTACAGGCATGAGTCACTAAGCCCAGCCAATAGTTCTCTTTCAGAAGAAGGCAGGTGACAGAGGTTGGGAAAGGACCCAAAGGAAGATTCTGGGGTGTTGATAATGTTCTATTCCCTGACATAAGTAGTGATTATAAAAATGTGATCATTTAATTCAATGAACTGTACCCTTATGATCCGTGCATTTTTCTGAATGTTATATTTAGTAAAAGTTTACGAAAAACTTTTTTTCGTAAGCCTGTACCACACAGGCTTTTAGTAAATACTGCTGAGTGAATGAAGATTTGAAAAGATGAAGAAATGTTTTGAACCACAAATGTCTTCACTAATTAACTTACTTCTGTGCAGAGGTTTCTAAGATCAGCTCCAGAAAAAAAACAGGTTTCTGCTGCTAGGTTTTCTAAGGAGACATCAGGACCTACTGGCATGTTTTTTGTACAGACTTCTAAAATAGAAAGCCTGCCCTGGAACAAAATAAAAAACAGTATTTTAAATCTTATAACATTTATGTTTGACACAATGGTTTATTAAAATATTTTTAGCTTGAGTTTTCTTTCACATTACCGAGAAAGTATATACAGAGGTTAGAAGGACTAAGTCATCAATGGCCCATATGCCAATGGTAAAAATCATGACATCATAAAAAACTTATGAATCTCTCTCTTTTTTTTGAGATGGAGTCTTGCTCTGTCGCCCAGGCTGGAGTGCAGTGGCACGATCTTGGGTCACTACAACCAACCTCTGCCTCCCAGGTTCAAGTGATTCTCCTGCCTTGGCCTCCCGAGTAGCTGCGATTACAGGAGCCTGCCACCACACCCAGCTAATTTTTGTATTTTTAGTAGAGACGGGGTTTCACCATGTTGGCCAAGCTAGTCTCGAACTCCTGATCTCAGGTGATCTGCCCGCCTTGGCCTCCCAAAGTGTGGGATTATAGATATGAGCCACCACGCCCAGCTGAATCTCTCTTTTGGGTACAAATAATACTATTAGACATGGCTTAAGAAGCAAATACATGAATTATCAGATATAACTTAAAGGTATAACAGGTAATAAATTTTATTTTTCTATCCCTTCAAAACTTGATAAAAGCTCAAGGAACAAAAAAATTCACTCTGTGCCTTTCACCCTGCCTGTCAGTGGCTCTGGCTGTTAACGACAAAAAATGTACTGGTTGACCATGATACACTGCATAATCTCTGATATCTCAGGTTTCTGCACTGTACTTCAAGGACAACAAATTTACTGGTTGACCACGATACACAGCATAATCTCTGTGATTTCCGACTTCTGCACTGTACTATAAGGATGCTGACTCAATCTTCAAAGCTCTTTTAACACTTTACGATTCCTTTACTCTAGCTGCAAAATAATGCTGAGTTGACTCCGTATTTAGAGTCTGCCACAACACATACAATAACCACCTTATATTTAGGCTTATGTTTCTCTGTGAACAGGATCAGAGTATCCAACAAAGGCAGATCAAAATTATGATGCAATGAAAGGAAGGAAGGAAGGCAAGGAAGGTGGAACCCAGGGTGAGTAGAACACCATGGACACCTATATCCAGACTGGAATTCCATTCTGCTGAGCTCACACACAGTAAATGTTTACAGTGATTACCTTGTGATCTGGAGGTGGAATATAGATGATCTTATCTAATCTTCCAGGTCGTAACAAAGCAGTATCTAACACATCAGGTCTATTTGTTGCTGCAACAATCATGACACTTCGGTTAAAAACTTCTTGAAACTCTGAGGGCAAACACACAACAAAAAGTAATTTCAATCAGTTGTGAGTTTTTTAAAAATTATAAATCAGAAGATCTATTTAAATTGAAATAGGGATATCCTTTTCTTGGGACCAGAACGCTTATATCCCCTTTCCAGACCAGCTTCTTGATATCAAGATATCCCAGAAACAAATCATTAATCGAAGAAGTACTTCGTGTGCATGGCTAAGGGAGTACCTAAGAGATATTCTCCGTATGAAAACATGAAAAGCCTTATCCCAAAGAGAAGAACACTCATCTGGTGACTTGAGTGCACCTGAGCCTCCAATGAAGGATTACACCTTAAACGGGCTACTTGAAAAGACAGATATGTATGACCAACGGGTAGAGATATATGGTTACAGAGAAGTCTTGACTCTCATATCCCTAAAGAGTCGAAGATTTACTGGACTTTTTATTTGTCTGTGAAATGACAATCTAAGTTGCAGGTATGCAAATCCTGGATAAAGAAATGTCTAAAAGCAGAGAAAGGCTTTACATATACTAAGCATTCAAAATCATTTGTTGAATAATCAGGCAACTCTCCAGTGACATAATCCCTCAAAGTACTAAGTTCCCTATGTTTGCAAGTATTTTAGCAGATGCTAGGTAAATACCTGTCAGATGTTATAGAAGGAATTCCTGTATTATGGAATGATTTGATTAGATAACCTCGTGGGTACCTCCTAATTCTAGTATGACATGTTCCTAAGGAGTGTATGCAACAATCCCATGCAACAATTTTAAAAATAGGAAATGAGTGACAACAAGAGAGGAATAAAAGAAAAGGAAAAATATCAGGGATAATTTAGGGATACCAAACTCTGGAGAAGAGACTCAGAAAGACAGGGAGGGGACTTCCAAAGGCCATTTTAATTCATTAAAACCAAAGAAACCCATTTCTCAAGAAAACTGGAAATTTTCCATACTAAGACTATTGGAAATAATATCCTTTGTCATTCATTCATTCCTTCCTTCCTTCATTCATTCATAGATGGGGCCTTGCAATGTTGGCCAGGCTAGTCTCAAACTCCTGGCCTTAAGCAATCCTTCTGCCTTGGCCTTCCAAAGTGCTGGGATAACCAGGGTGTGCCACTGTGCCCAGCCTACATAAAAATTTTTAGAAAGAAATGAATACTGGTTTCTTAGGACATGGAAACAAGAATAAACTGCCTTCTCTATTAGCAATAAGAAAACTGTATTTCTCATTCTTAGAAAAAATAAAATTTACATTATTATACTTAAGATAACTTATTATAAGATGTACCTCACCTTTTCTAGCCAAATCACAATTTTTATTAGCTCTAAAAGCCCTAACAAAGTCAAACTGAAATTATAATAAATCCTTCTACGAGATGAATTCAGCGTAAGTAAAGCTATAGCATATATGCATTCTATTTAATGTTGGCCTGGATTTTAGGTGCGTTCTGGCTAATAAATACCTCTTCATTTTTCAGCTCCTTGTATTTACCCTGTTGACTTGATTTACTTCCTCTTCTCTCTATTGTCTTAAGTCCAACACCATCTAATTCATTCAGGAGAACAGAAAGAACTCGTTCTTGAACATCACATCCTGTCTTGCTGGCTGAGCGAGCTCCCAAGATTGAATCAATTTCATCCAAAAACACAATTGCTGGAGTACTTGCTCTTGCTTGTCGAAATATCTTTTGTTAGGAAAAAAATATTAAAAAGCTATATGTTATACATTAGTCATGTGAATGTATGCTTTCCACATTACTATTTATAATTCTGTTTTTGAGACAGTCTTGCTCTGTTGCTCAGTTTGGAGTATAGTGGTGCAATTTCAGCTCACCGCAACCTCTGCCTCCTAGGCGCAAGCAATTCTTGTGCCTCAGTCTCCCGAGTAGATGAGATTATAGGTGTGCGCCACCACACCCACCTAATTTTTTTGTATTTTTAGTAGAGATGGGGTTTCGCCATGTTGGCCAGGCTGGTCTCGAACTCCTGGCCTAAAGTGATTCACCTGCCTTGGCCTCCCAAAGTGCTGGGATTACAAGCATGAGCCACCACACCTGGCCACTATTTATAATTTTTAAAATATATAAAAAAAGATTCTGAATGTCTAGGAATTGGGGAACGAGTAAATAAAACAAGAAACAATGGAGTATTATGTAAGAGTTAAAAACCGTATTTTCAAAGAATTGACGCTATGGAATTTCAAAAGTGGTAATATTAAGTTTTAAAAAGCAGGATAAAGCTATAGATATATAAAACCTACTCTTGATTTTATTTAAAACAGAAAAAAAAGACAAAGGAAATTAACCAAAATGTTAATAGTAGGTAGGAGGATTACGAAGGATTTCATATTTACACTTTCCTATATTTTCTAAATTTTCAATAAACATGTATAACTTTTTTAACTGGAAAAAACACTAGTAATATTTTTAAAAATGTTTGTCCATAAGAAATGAAATAAAAATTCAAAAGTAAATTTAAACATATGGGGAAATAAACAAACCTGAGACAAGACTTTTTCTGAATCTCCAACAAATGGTGAAAACAGATCAGCTCCACTCACTGAAACAAAAGAGCAGTGACAGCTTGTGGCCAGGGCCCTCACCAGAGTGGTTTTAGCACATCCAGGGGGCCCATAGAGGAGAACTCCCTTCGGTTGCATCAGGCCCATCCTAACAAATTCCCGAGGGAATTTCAGAGGCCACTCAATGCTCTGAAAGTACACAAAAAAAGAAGAGTTGTTTTAGTGTAATAATAAAATGTCAAATCATCCAGTAAATTCATTTGTTCATTTAACAATTCTCAGGCTCCTGTCATGAGCTGGAAACAGTCCATTCTCCACACTGCAGAGAGCTTATAATTTGAGTCAGGTGACATCACTTCCTGTTTAAAATCCTTCAATGATTTACTATTAGAACGAGAATAAAATCCAAATCAAAACTCCTTACTCACCACAGCTGACAAGGCCTTATATAATCTGACTATCTCCTAAACACTTAGTTTGTTCCCATCTCAGAGCCTTTCCTTGCTTTCCTCGCTTTCCTCTCTGCCTGAACGTTCCCCTGAGATCTTCATGTGGCTATCCCTCATCACTCAGGTCTCAGCACAGGTGTCAATTCCTTGGAGAGGTCTTTCCTAACCAGCTGGTTAAAGCGTAAGCCCCCCTCCTCCTACTCATTCTCTATGCTACTGCCCATCCTTTACTTTTAAAGCACTTATTCACTATTATTATTTTTCCACGTTGGGTTTGTCATTCTACTCTGCTAGAACATAAGCAAAGCTCACCTTAAAATCCCCAGCACCTAGAATGACACCTACCCAAAGGAGGCACTCAGTAGCAGTAAACTCAATAGTGAATGAGTCCTCATTACCTTTAAGGTAAACGGTTTTTAGCCATTTTAATCATTATTTTACAGATGCAAAAACTCAGGCTTAAACAAAGTTAAGTAATGGCGTTGAAGTGGAGATAGAAGCCAGATCACAACAGGCCTTGAAAGCTTTAGTCTGCACTGAGGAAGCAGTATGAAGAATGGACTGGAAGGAAATGAAACTAGAGGCAGGGAGACCAGTTAGAAGTTTCTTGCAATGATTCAGTCTACAAAAATAATAAGGCTGGAGTGTCACAAGCAGTGAAGATGGTGTGGAAGGGATGGATATTTGAAACATAAAACAGAATTGTACTTTACATAAGGGCAAAGTTCTAATGCTATGCCTTTAGAAGACAGATTTCTGACTTAGAGGATGGGGTGGCTAGCTGTATTAACTGAGGTAGGGGATCCAAGTGTGGCAGCAGAGCTGACTAGCTGAACTTTGGACATGCTGAGTTTGACATCTCTGGGGTTATCCAGCAGGCAGGCAGTGAAGTAGTTCTGATGATTAGAAGAAACGTCTACTCTAGATATACAGATTTCTGAGTCAACAGTTTTCAGGGGTCAGTTGATGCTGCGGACATCAAGATCATCATAAAACCACGCACAGCTCCAACAAGAGGACTCCGGGAGCCTCTTGAGCACTAACATTTAAGGCAGGGGAGAGGGGTGCCCAGAAAGGCAGAAAAGCTTAATGTCTCAAAGCAAACGAAACAGAGTGCTTCCAAGAGGAAGGTGTGGCTAATTTCTCTCATGCATCTTGTAAAGATTAAATAAGACAATGCATAAAAAATATTGGCACCTATTATAAATGCTCTTATCCATGGACTCAAAAATTCTAGGGTTCACTGGAGATAGAGCTCCTGGCTAAGATGAAAAAATTATAATTATTACTTATATATCAGTCTGTTATGTGTGTGGTTAGAGAAACCTAGTTCATTAGGGCAGGATCACATGTAGGCGAATTGGCAAAATCTATTTCTGAAACTGTAATGCAGGTGACAGGATCTGAAGAGTTGCGATCTGAAGAGTTGTGAAATCCACTATCAGGTAACCATCTTGTTCATTTCAATTTTGTGCTTTTACCAGTCCCTGTACTACGTCCATTTAATGTCTTTTAGATCAGATATCCAGGCAAACTAAGGCCTTCCACCTATATTTGGTACAGCCAAACTAAGAAGAATTTTTACATTTTTAAATGCTTGAAGAAAAATCAAAAGAATATTTTCTGACATGTGAGAATTATATAATTTCAGTGTCCATAATTTTATCAGAATACAATTACTCATTTACATATGGTCTACAGCTGCTTTGGTGCTACAATGGCAGAGATGAGTGGTTGTGAAGTTTAAAACATTTACTGTGTCTCTCTACAGAAAATTTGCTGACCCGTTTTAGATTATAAATTGATTTTTCTTTTTTTTTTTTGAGATGGAGTCTTACTCTGTCCTAGGCTGGAGTGCAGTGGTGCGATCTCAGCTCACTGCAACCTCTGCCTCTTGGGTTCAAGCGATTCTCCTGCCTCAGCCTCCCGAGTAGCTGGGATTACAGGATTGCATCACCACACCAGGCTGATTTTTGTATTTTTAGTAGAGACAGGGTTTCATCACATTAGCCAGGCTGGTCTTGAACTCCTGACTTCGTGATCCTCCCGCCTCAGCCTCCCAAAGTGCTGGGATTACAGGTGTGAGCCACCGCGCCCGGCCTATACATTGTTTTTGTTTTTTTGAGATGGAGTTTCACTTTTGTTGCCCAAGTTGGAGTGCAGTGGCGCAATCTTGGCTCACTGCAACCTACACCTCCCGGGTTCAAGCAATTCTCCTGCCTCAGCCTCCCGAGTAGCTGGGATTAGAGACACGCGCCACCATGCCTGGCTAATTTTTTGCATTTTTAGTAGAAACGGGGTTTCTCCACGTTAGCCAGGCTGGTTTCTAACTCCTGACCTCAGGTGATCTGCCTGCCTCAGCCTCCCAAAGTGCTGGGATTACAGGCGTGAGCCACCGTGCCCAGCCAAAATTTTTTTTTACATTTTTTTAAAGACACAGGATCTCACTCTGTTGCCCAAGCTGCAGTGCAGTGGTGCAATCATAGCTCACTGCAGCCTCCATCTCCTGGGGTCAAGGCTCAAGTGATCCTCCTGAGTAGCTAGGACCACAAGCAGTGCCACCACACCTGGCTAATTTAAAAAATTTTTTTGTAGGCCAGGCATGGTGGCTCATGCCTATAATCCCAGCACTTTAGAAGGCCGAGTTGGAGGACTGTTTAAGCCCAGGAGTTCAAGGCCAGCTTGAGTAGCACAGTGGGACCCTATCTCTACAAAAAATTAAAAATTAGCCAGGCGTGGTGGTATGCACCTGCAGTCCCAGCTACTTGGGGGGCTGAGGCAGAAGGACTGCTTGAGCCCAGGAGTTCAAGGGTACAGTGAGCTGTGTTTGTGACACCATACTCTAGCATGGGTGACAGAGCAACCATGTCTCAAAAAAAATTTTTTTTGTAGAGACAGGGAGTCTTACTATGTTGCCCAGTCTGGTCTTGAATTCTTGGCCTCAAGAGATCCTCCTGTCTCGACCTTCTGAAGTGCTAAGACTACAGGTTACACACCTTGTTTTTTTCTCCCCAGACAGGGTCTTTCTCTGTCATCCAGGCTGAAGTACAGTGGTGGGATCTCGGCTCACTGCAACCTCCGCCTCCCAGGTTCAAGTGATTCTCCTGCTTCAGCCTCCCAAGTAGCTGGCATTATGGGCACCTGCCAGCATGCCCAGCTAATTTTTGTATTTTTAGTAGAGACAAGGTTTCACCATGTTGGCCAGGCTGGTCTTGAACTCCTGACCTCAGGTGATCCACCCGCCTCAGCCTCCCAAACTGCTGGGATTACAGGTATGAGTCACCATGCCCAGCCTTAGGTTATGAACTTTTTTCTTTTTAAATAGAGACAAGGGCTTGCTATGTTGCCCAGGCTGGTTTTGAACTCCTGAACTCAAGCAATCCTCCTCCCTTGGCCTCCCAAAGTGTTGGGATTATAGACATGAGTCACCACACCCAGCCTTAGGTTATAAACTCTTTAAAGCAAAAACAAAAAAAAGAGAGGGTCGAGGTGGGAAATTATAAAAACCAATTTAGACATCCATAGAAGTCCAATTAAATAAGGACTGAAAAGTAATCATTGGATTTAGATGTTAGGATCACATTAGTGATAGCAGAAAGAATAGTTTCAGTGCAGTATGTTGTCATCATAAATGCACAGAATGTTAATCTGTAATATCCTACTGGATTAAGTATATTATCTGTCTTACCTGTTTTAACTTCAGTTTTACATCTTCAAGGCCACCAATCTGCTCCCAGTCAACAGGCTTGATATCCATCAATCCAATGACGCTTCGAAACGATGAGGGTTGAATATTTTTAAAAGCTTCAAGGAAGTCTGTTTCATCAATCACAGGATTGTCCTGGTTCTGAAGAAATACACCCAAAAAATCAAAATTAAACCAAAAATTAGGTTGGTCTTTTTTTATAGCACAATTCGTTTTTTAAATCTTCTTTTGGATTTGTAATTTTGTTATCATTATAAAAACAATTTATATAAATAGTACAAAGAATAAATGTCTCCCTGCCAATTCCTGCCAGTTAATTCTTCCCTGAAAGATGTCAACAGTTTCTTGTGATTCTTCCAGTATGTTATGATAATAAGCATACAAATATCCTTTTAAACAGATACACAAATAGAACCATACTATATCAACCTGTACTTTTCTTCTTTCACCTTTTCATGTCAACTAATATATATCTTTTCATGTCAACTAATATAGTTCTACGTCATTCTTTTTGACAATTCCATAATACACTACTGAATTTACCCCAACTACACCTTTCTGACAAACATTAGGTCATCCCCAGTCTTTTGATATTAAAAACAAAGCTGCAACTGAAAAAGTCTCTGTGCTCATGTTCAAGTATTTGTTTGAGACAGGGTCTCACTCTGTTGCCCAAGCTGGAATGCAGTGACATTATCATAGCTCACTGCAGTCTCCCAGGCTCAAGTAATCCTTGCAACTCACCCTCTGGAGTAGCTAGAACTACAGGTATGTGCCACCAAGCCTGGCTAATTAATTAATTTTTTTTTTTTTTTTGAGACAGAGTCTCACTCTGTTGCCCAGGCTGGAGTGCAGTGGTGCCATCTCGGCTCACTGCAAGCTCTGCCTCCTGGGTTCACGCCATTCTCCTGCCTCAGCCTCCTGGGTAGCTGGGACTACAGGCGCCCACCACCACGTCTGGCTAATTTTTTGTATTTTTAGTAGAGATAAGGTTTTACCGTGTTAGCCAGAATGGTCTCGATCTCCTGACCTCGTGATCCGCCCGCCTCAGCCTCCCAAAGTGCTGTATTACAGGCGTGAACCACCACGCCTGGCCAAAAAATAAATTTTTTTTTTTTTTGGTACAGATGGGGTCTCCCTATGTTGCCCAGGCTGGTCTGGAACTCGTGGGCTCGAGCAATCCTCCCATCTCAGCCTCCCAAAGTGCTGGGATTACAGGCATGAGCCACTATGTTCAAACTCATGTTCAAGTATTTTATGTAATAATTTCCTCAAAGTAGAATTACTGGGTTTATAAGTACACACATATACATTGACAGCTATTACCAAATTGTTCTCTAAGGAAGCTGTATCAATTTACTCTCCTTCAATAAAATGAAGCTGTGTTCTCTCCACTCCTCTCCAATACTGGACATTAACAAACTCTCTCTCTCTCTCTCTTTTTTTTTTTTTGCGGAGTCTCGTTCTGTCACTCAGGCTGGAGTGCAGTGCTGTGATCTTGGCTCCCCGCAGCCTCTACCTCCTGGGTTCAAGTGATTCTCATGCCTCAGCCTACCAAGTAGCTGGGATTTACAGGCATGCGCCACCACACCTGGCTAATTTTTGTATTTTTAGTAAAGATGGGGTTTTTCCATGTTGGCCAGGCTGGTCTTGAACTCCTGACCTCAAGTGACCCACCTATCTCAGCCTCCCAAAGTACTGGGATTATAGACACGAGCTACTGTGCCTGGCCCATTACCAAACTCTTAAGTGTCTGCCAATATGACAGAAGAACCAGTACTCATTCATTAGTGTGTTAACTAAATTTCTTCAATTCAGAATGAGGTAGAGGGAATATTGGAATTAGAAAAATTGCCTTTTTTGCAATCATGATATTAAAGGCTGTTATGAGCAAGAATTGGATGCTACATTGAGGGGAGTTTATTCTTTTATGAGACAGGGTCTTGCTCTGCTGCCCAGGCTGGAGTGCAGTGGCATTGAGGCAACAGCTCACTGAGCCTCGAACACCTGGGTTCAAGTGATCCTCCTGTCTCAGCCTCCCGAGCAGCTGGGACTACAGGCATAAGCCACTGCGCCCAGCCTGAAAGTTTGATGAGGAGCAGGATATCTCCAAGTGTTTCCCCATAGATTTCTCATTAGTGGCAAAGGGGAAAAACAGCAGTTACACAGTGGAGAAACTGCACACCACCTGAACTAGCTGACAAAAATTAGCATCACCAATGAGGAACCAATGAACACCTTGTGCCTCTACATGTGAGGCTCTAAGGACACAATACTATACATGACCATACTGTGGTGACATACAGGAACATTGCTGTCCTTAGGAAATAGACATTAAAATGTTAAGGGATAAAATGTTATGACATATGCAACCCATTCTCTCAAATGGTCCAAAATAAATAAATACTATGTGCATATAAATATATATATACAGAGATGAGAGAGAGAAAGAAGAGGACGAGAGGGAGCAAGAAAGAGAGCAAAAGAGAATGATAAAGCTTATTTGGCAAAATGTTAAAAATTGGTGAATCTGGATAAAAGGTTTAGTGGAAGTTCTTTGTAACTATCTTGCAACTTTACTATATGTTTTAAATTATTTCAAAATAAAGACAATAATTTTAAAAGAAATCAAGGTTGAAGATTTTTCGTGTTTATTGACATTCCTTTTATTGTCAACTACCTGTTCATATCCTATTACCCATTTTCTCTTGGACTGTTGGTCTATTCTCACTGATTTGTAAAAGTTCTTTCCAAATCACAGAAATTGGACTAAAAGTATTTTTCCTAGTCTGACTTTATAGTATTGCTTGCCACCCCCAAATGGTGAAATCAGCAAATAATTTCCTTTAGGGTTTATGTTATGCCTAGAAAAGTCGTCTTCACTCTCAGCTTATATTTTGGAGACTTTTTACACTCTCCTTGATCATTCTAGTGAAACACATTTTTGTTAGTTAAAAAGTCCTCAAAATTTTATTAAAAATGTCTGTACTGTATTTATTAAAGTATTTGCCCTCTTAAATCTAATTCTAAACATCTAGTTGTCCACAAATTCCCATTTTCATAAACAAACTGTCTTGTCTTATTTGTGAACTGATGTGAAGTGAATCTGTATGTATAGAGCTATTCCGTATTCTCCCAAAAGTGTTAACAACTGTCATCTCTGGAAAGTGACATTTCAGGTAGGCAGTTCTTTATAATTTTCTATCTTCATTTCTCATGAATAACACTATCACATACTTAAAAAAATAGCCTTTTTAACTGGCTGACAGTATCAGATGTTAGGTGTCTGATGTCCAAATACTAACTAATCTTTAGGTAACACCAACTAGTATTTGAAAATCTCATTTATAGTTCCAGATCATGTGTGTACACATTATTTTACTTGATTCTTTGGGCATATACATTCTTTCCCCTCTGTGTATGTGTGAGTGTTAAACTACATTTCTAATCCTTTAATAGGAATAGTTCACAAAAAGTTTAACAAACTGTAAGGTATCCCTTATCTGCCCTGGCATAGGTAGAGGTAGGGGAAGCCCCTCAGCTGGTGGGGGAAAGAATAAAAGACGGAGCCAGTACCTTCCCAGTTGTCTCTGTCCCTTCATCCTTTTTGCCTTTCTTCCTTCCACTTCCCCTTGGTTGTTTCTGAACTCAGCCATCAACTGTGGTAACTACACCTGAGCAGGCCCCTCCTGAAGTAGCAGTGGGCTCCACCCTGGGACAACAGCAGCTGACTGGGCCACCTAAGTCAGAGGCGCTTACGGTCAAACCTGGAACTTCAAAGCAGAGGAAATCCTAAATGTAAATCTCCCTTCCCATCTCCTGCTTACTCTTATTGTCTCCCTCAAAAGACATGTATTCTCACACCTTTACACACAGAACTTTAAAACTTCAAGCAGTTTTGGTCTAAACCTACAAGATGAAGACTTAAAAGATCACTAGAAGATCACATAACTCCTCCCCACCTTCGCTGTAACTGTAGAAATAAAGGAAAGGAAATGAGGCAAGGTATAAATTATTTAGGTAAAAAGGCTTTTCAAAATTTAGGATAACAAATCATCCTTTCGCATTTTAAGATGAAAAGACAATTTTGATGTTACAAATGAGATTGAAAACTCTGTTTCAGAATCCTTAGCCTGCTGAAATCAGTTTTTTCCTGAACGGGTTTAAGGATTCAGGACTATTTATTATATACCAAATACTGGATTTTCCAACCAACAATGTTGAAAAGTATTATATTTAATCTAATATCTTAAATATTGTTAGGAAAGGTAGTCATGAATTACAGACCTGCGGGTCAAGGACAAATTTAAATACAATTCCAAGTACCCAATCTTCTCCTAGGTTAGAAAAGTTTACGTCTCCCACTAGATAACTTACTAACACCACAGGGAAAAATGGTATCTTGACAATGGAGAAATCTCACAGACACCACCTTATCCAAGAAATCAAAGTTAACTTCACCAGTGATAGAAGAGAAACATATCATGTGCTGCCTAATAGATGCAATGAGAAAGACACAGGATCATTTCTATTATATTCCTGCCCAAAATGCAAAAACTGAATTGAATCATGAAGAAACATTAGTCAAACCCAAACTGAGGAATATTCTACAGAATAACTGACTCTTAAAAAGTTATGGTCATAGAAGAAAGCCTGAAGTATGATTCTAGATTAAGGCCTATTTAAGTACAAGTATTGTGTCTGTGTTAATTTTCTCAGCTTGATCATTTGTTTGACTTTGTATAAAGTCTTTGTTTTTCAGAAAGATACACTTATGTTTTCAAGGGTAAAGGGGCATCATGGATGTAGCATATTCTCAAATATTTCATTATATATATGTATATATAAAAGAAAATACACATGAAGAGAAAAGAAAATACACGAGAGAATGATAAAGCAAATGTGGCAAGTGTTACATTTGGAGAATCTGGGAGAAGGGTATATGGAAATTATTTGTACTGTTTTTGTAACTTCTAAGTCTGAATTTGCCTCAAAATAAAAAAAAATTCAAATAAAAAAACTCTTTGATTCTTCTGGAGATGCGTTATTTCTTGGCTGCTCTGGGCTTCAGCACGAGGGAGTTACTATAAGAGTAAAGAACACATTTACTCCGTAGACCCAGAGGACTCAGCCCTTTATCCCCACCGTCAATCATATACTATTTATATAGCGTTGAGATGTAAAATGTATAAGCAACAGCTGAGGAAGCTATCAAATGTTCTAAGGAAATGTACTCACCATTTTTTTTAACCCCCAAATTAATCTGTTACCATAACAGATTAACACAGATGTTCATAAATTAACGCTTCTTACCTTCTCACTATGAAGGAGAGCATGCATGGCAGCCTCCCTACAGAGTGCTGTCAGGTCGGCACCAACATAGCCAACTGTCATTTCTGCAAGAAGGCCCAAATCAACATGACTGGAGATGGGCATCTTTGAGGTAATCGCTTGCAGAATTTCCTTTCTTTGTTTAAGTGTGGGAGTCCCAATGACCACCTATATGCAAAGCAAAACAACAAAAAAAGAAGTTTATAGTTTAAAATATATTCTTTTTAAAGTTGATCTCATGGATGGAGGTAGACAGCAGAATGAATAGCAACCAGAGACTGGGAAGGGTTGGGGGGTGAGGGGATGAAGAGAGGTTGGCTCATGGGTAGAAACATACAGTTAGATAGAAGGACTAAGTGTAATGTTTGATAGCATAGTAGGTTGAACACAGTTAACAATAATTTCTTGTATATTTCAAAATTGCTACTGGAGAGAATTTGAAATATTCCCAACACTCAGGTAAGAAATGATAAATGTTTGAGGTGATGGATATCCTAAACACCCTGATTTGATAGTTACAAATTGTATGCAGGTACCAAAATATCACATGTACCCCAAAACATGCACGATTATGTATCAATAAAAATAGATCAATTAAAAAAGTTACTTCCAAAAAAAAATTATATATGTGTATGTGTATATATATATATTATGTATTCATTTTTGAGACACAGTTTCACTCTGTTGCCCAGGCTGGAGGGCAATGGGCACCATCGGCTCACTGAAACCTCCACCTCTTGGTTCAAGTGATTCTGGCGCCTCAGCCTCCCAAGTAGCTGAACTACAGGCACGCGCCACCATGCCCAGCTTATTTTTGTATTTTTAGTAGAGACGGGGTTTCACCATCTTGGCCAGGCTGGTCTCGACCTCCTGACCTCAGGTGATCCACCCACCTCAGCCTCCCAAAGTGCTGAGATTGCAGGCGTGAGCCACCAAGCCCTGCCAAAATAATAATAATACATGTTTTTTATGCTGATAAACATGTACGACAATTTAGTGACCCATTTTGGAACTAGTACTGTGCACTTTACGTATAGCTTAGATTCTGAATATTATGAAAATCCTAATACTCCAGGAGTAACACTGGCTAGAAAGTTGCACAGTGAAAATTCTATGTCATTTAACAAGTTTTTGTTATTTTTACAACACACAAAGTTCTAGAAGCCAGGTATAGATACCTAGGTCCCTGGCTCTTAAGGACACAAAGGTACTAGATAGTGCAAGGAAGAAATCCACTCAAGTCCTGAACTAACTAAAAGAGTGTAATTATCATTTCTCTTTTGAATCCTATCACAAAATAGAAATATCAGTCACTAAATTTCAAGCTATTCTTTAGCATTCAAATCAATTTAGGACCAAAGCTTATAAAATAGGACAGCTCTGAATATTCAACCTCCCTGACAACTCAGGGAGCAGTTGTGGGTACTTTCTCAATTGTGGGATAGGGTGCTGGTGTTATGACAAGGAATGAATAAATCCAGAAGAGTTAATGCCCGCTTCCATTTAGTTCTTCCCCGCCTTCTCCCTTTTTATTTCAACACACTTACTTCTTGAGGTTATCCTTCTTTAAATTCTCATTCCAAAACATGAGTTTAACATGCTTGTAGGTGACCAAAATTCTCTTAAGAATTAACATTACTGATTATAGGACCTGCACAAAATTAATCCGTAATGGCCACCCCGCTTCCCAAAACAATTAAGACTCTGGGGAAATATAGGTCCTGACTCACAGATCCTGACTCACAGGTCCTGACAATCTGACTCTGGGGAAACACGGGTCCTGACTCACAGATCATAGATGGGCAGAGAACGTGTTCTTTGCATTGCAAAGCGCCTCACTCCAACCTCATCGATGCTCAAACCTAAGAGACAAACGCCTCCGGGGCAGCCAACTAGTGCCAGAAAAGGCCGAGGTTCCACCGACAGTGGGCGAACCCGCCAAGCCCATTCACCTCTCGGTCAAATCTCCCGGGTCTACGCAGCGCTGGATCTAGAGCGTCCGGCCGGTTGGTGGCTCCCACAACCACGACCTCGCGGTCCCCACTTGCGCCGTCCAGCAGCGTCAACACCTGGGCCACTACGCGGCTCTCGGGTGCTCGACCGCCCCGCCGGGGACACAAAGCGTCCACCTCGTCCAGGAAGAGGAGGCTGGGCCCGCGGCTGGCCAGCTCCCGGGCGCGCTGGAAGACCCGCCGCACGTTCTCCTCGGTCTCCCCAGGCCGGGAACCCTGCAGCGCGGGGGCGCTGACTGCCAGCAGCTCCGCGCCCGCCTCGCGCGCCACGGCCCGCACCAGCTGGGTCTTGCCCACTCCGGGGGGCCCCGCCAGGAGCACCCCGCGGGGCACCGCTAAGCCCAGCGAGGCCAGGGCCCGCGGGTAGCGGAGCGGGAAGTGGAGGAGCTCCCGCAGCGAGTCGGCCGCCTCCGAAAGACCTCCCAGGGGCACCTCGGGCTGCGGCTGGGCTTCGAACGGAGGTTCCCCGCCAAGGCCGACGCGAGTGTGAGGGGTGACCAGCCCAGCGGGATCGGGACTGGGCGTTCCGCCGACGATGTGCAAGGCAGCCACCGGGCCAGGAGCGCCCGGCGGAGCGACCACCACGTGGCCCAGGGAGACCGGTCGGTTTCTCAGCAGCTCCTGCGCCGCCTCCAGCACCGCGGCTGTATTCGGGGCACCAGGCGCGCCCGCCAGCTCTCGCAACACCGGCCACACGGAAACGCGCCGCAGGGGCGGACAGGGCACTAGGAGGAGGTGGCTCAGGCTGAGATTCCTCCGGGATCTCGGCGCCCCGACCGCCGCCCCGGGGCTCGCGCACAGCGGGTCCAGCTGCACAAAGCCGTTCGCTCCGTCCCGCCGAGGCCAGACAGTGCAGAGGCAGGAGCCGCCGTCGGGTAGCGAGATCTTCACTGCTGAGCCCAAGCGCGCGCCCAGGGCGTGGAGGGCGGCCGGGCCCAGGCGGCAGCGCTGGGTGCCCCGGTCTCTAGCGTCTAAGGGTAGCAGCTTTAAGAGAGGCCCTTCCGGGAAGGGATCCGAGTCCGGAGCCATTGCACACAGATCAACCAGGCATAAGAAAAGCAGAGCGGGAAATCCACCCGGCCCACAAAGAGTGGAACACCGAGCTCGCAGGCCGGAAGCAGATGGCGCGCATGCGCTAGGGAAGACTGCGTTGCCAGCCGCTGAGTGAAGGCCGAAAGGGCCAATGGGAACATTAGACGACGCATTTATTCCTGGGTAGAGCGTTGGTGTCCGCTTTCGTGAAATCGAGTTGCCCACCCCAGAGCTTTGCCGAGATGGTCTTCATTACAGGTGTCTGGGAGGCGGCGTAAGCTAACTTCACTAGGTCATTAAGCATGTACTTTGGTGGTTACTTATATTTTGGAAGTCACCGGCGTTACATTCTGTTTTCCTGGCCTTCGAACTGGAGCATCAGTACTGCCGCTGTTGGAATAGCAACCTAGAGACTTTGCTATTTTGTGAACAAACTCCAACTATCCTCATGGGCACAGAATTTTGGGTGCTCTGGTGCAAATATCTGAGGTGACTTGGCGTAGCTGAGAATACAGCCTTGGGGCCTTCGATAATCGGCGTTCCAATCTGGGAGGTCCAGGCACAACCCATCCTATGGAAAAGCACCAGCATAGTGGGAGGGAAGCACACTGTGGCACTTAAAATCCCTTGTAGAGAGGAAGGAAGAAAAACTAGGTTACTTGATGGATTTGAAACACTAATAGTATATTTATTCTGATTTCTGATATTCTTTTGAATATTATTTGGCAACAAGTTATCACTAAAGTTCATGCGATCAATGCTTGCTCTCTAATTGGGGCACAACAGTGTCACGAGTCCTGTATTAGAGGCGATACCGATCTACATTATAAAGACAACTGCCTGCTATTTTTTTTTTTTCCACCTGCTTTCTGCCTTTCCTCTCCCTTTCGCACAGGGAATTCCTTTTTATCAGCTGGAATACATTTTCTATCCTTCTTAATTGCCTTATAAAAAAGAACTATGGATATTCAAAGACAAAAAGATACACCTTGTTTTTATTTGACTTACATCTTCCTATCTCTATTTTTCCCACTTTCACCGCAACCCAAATTTGTGAGTTGACAAAACTGATATTTTAGAGTTCTTAAGTTGCTGGGGAAGTTTGTTTGTTTTTTCTATCTATGCAAATAATCAATTACAGACTGTGTAGTAATATCTTATCAATGGGAAGTACTTTCAGATCTGGGATCTTAAGACCAATGCCAATTCCTGACTCATTCTATCCAAACTTCATGGCAGACATGATAGACTTCTTGACTCCACAGTAACTTATCTGGTCTCTGCTGTACTTTTCTGCTTAAATCGATTCTGGAACAACTTAGGGATCAGAAAATAGCAGGAGAAGGTCTTGAAATGGGTAAGTCACCCATTACTTCCTGTTTTCTTTTTATCTCTTAATCCCATTGGCTTCAGTTCTTTTTGGTTTTGGGACTTTTAAATAATAGCTTTGCATTTTCTGAAAAAAAAAAAAAAGCCATCGTTTTTACTTACTCCTAAAGGTGTGAATAACATGCCTATCAAGTTATTTTACATATATCTTGTACAGAAGCCTGTACCTCATGGAGTTCCTGAATAGTTCCAAGAAGTTTTGAGGATCTGGGAGAGGGAAAGAAGACTTACTGAGGACATGATAACTGTCTTAAATATGTAAAGAGATCTCATGTAAAGGAGTTAGTAGATTTACTTATATTTACAGTGCAGAAATGGCCAAGAAGTAAAGGTTTAATGGAGTGGAATAACCAAAGCCAACATAGGGAGCCAGTAAAGTTAAATCGGCCTTAAAGTTTTCTGAATTGGTTTAAAACAGAGTCACAAACTATGCTATTAGGAATATGATAAGGAGGAGACTACATGTTGCTTTGGGTTGGTCTAAGAGGCTGATTTTATACAAGGTCAAACAAGAACCCTCTGACCTTATAGAATCCATATGCACAGGAAATATTCTTTCACTTCACTCTTTCCCTAAAAGATGCAGTCTTTACCCTAGGTCGCAAACAAAAGCAACAAGGAATTCTGTTACTGGGCCTTCAGCTCTTACCCACTCATTCTAAGCAAAACTGTAAATGTCTTTCCCAATCAACCAGTAAAATCCATTCTGTCCCTTTAGGTATAACCATTTGCAACACTATGATTTCATCCATATTTATCACTGCCATTCAGTGACATAATCTCCTTGTGATAAACCATTCTTTTTATTTTTAAAATTTTATTTATTTTTTAGACAGTCTTGCTCTGTCACCCAGTCTGGAGTGCAATGGCGGGATCTCAGCTCACTACAACATCTGCCTCCCAGATTCAAGCAATTCTCCTGCCTCAGGCTCCCGAGTAGCTGAAATTACAGGTGCCTACCACCACACCTGGCTAATTTTTGGATTTTTAGTAGAGATGGGGTTTCACCCTGTTTGCCAGGCTGGTCTCAAACTCCAGGCCTAAAGTGATCCACCTGCCGCGGCCTCCCAAAGTGCTGGGAGTACAGGCATGAGCCACTGCACCTGGCCTCCTTGTGGTAAACCATTCTAATGGGACTTGTGTGGGTCTTTTGCTTAGTGGTTTTTAATCTGACCAGAAATTTGGTAATTCTATGAATTGAAGAATTAAATCTATTAAATCACCAGAATTGAACCACTAGAGGGAGTCCAGAACCAACTAAGCCTGAAGGCTACAGGATTGTTAGGACATTGGTGTTCTCAACTGTAGTTTCCAACTCGATTTTCCCAGGATCCTCATCTAGATGTGTGAAGCCATCTGTTGTCTCTATATATTAACTGGCTTAGTCTGTTCAGGTTGCTGTAACAAAATACCACAAACCAGGTAGCTTATAAATAACAGCGATTTATTTCTTACAGTTCCGGAGGCTGGGAAGTCAAAGACAAGGCACTGGCAGATTCCATGTCTGGTAAGGGCCCACTGTCTGGTTTAGAGATAGCTCACTACCCGCACATGGTGGAAGGGACTAGCTAGCTCTCTCATGTTTGTTTTATAAGCACACTAATCCCATTCATGAGGGCTCCACTCTCATGACCTAATCACCTCCCAAAAGGCCCTGACTCCTACTACCATCATCTCAAGGGTTAAAATTTCAACAAATGAATTTTGTGGAGGACACAAACATTGAGATCACAGCAGTAACTGACTTATTCTCACATAATTTTCACATGCCTCAAGCCATGTAAAACTCAGTTTCTAAGTTAAAATTTAATTTCTGTGTTAAGTATAAAAATGAGACCCTTCCTAAATCCAAAATTTAGTGGTAGGTCAAAATCCAAACCAATGGAATTCATCTTGCTGTAGCCTAGAAACATTTCTAGCTTTAAATTGTTTCAAATAGCTTTGCCAAACAAAATCTTTTGTGAGATTTTCCCAAAGATGCATGTAACAAATAGTTTCTCTTTATGTCCTTTGCTGCTTTCAAGGTTACAATGTAATTTTTAATTAACTATAAAAATTCTTAATTAGCTTTAAGTCTATAATTCAAAAGAAATAATTGGAACCTGTTTCTTCTTGAGGATAATGATCATACCTGATTTTTGTCCCTTCAGCATATTTATATATATAAAAAAATATATTCCTGTACATGAAAAAAATCTAAAGAAAATGGTTAAACCAGTAGCATGAATCATCTGCAGCTTAAATAATGTTAATCTTTCCTGCATTTCCATTTTTGTGGTATGTTCAACCCTAACATATTTGAACATTAGCAATGATTATGAGTTGTAATAGATAAATAGAGATTTGTTTAGCCACCCTTGAAAAAGCATGATTTTCAAATACTTTCATCTCAACAGGCTCATGTAGATGCAGTAAGTGATTTATTTCTACAGATACCTAATATGCCAAACCTATGTTCTTAAAGTATGTAATGAAAATCTCCCTAAATAGAACATTGTTAAAATTGTTCTTTAGAATCTTCCATCTTTACTCTTTATGTTGTATCCAGGTTAGAATTAGTCTTTAGAGTAATTCTAGATATAGAATAAGTTATAGAATCTGAAGAAGGAGGATGAAAATATTTGCTGGATTTCAAATGACCTGCAGACTATGGTTCATAGAACATCATTCTGAAAGTCTGTTCTTGCACATTTTCACGAAATTGCTTGATTGATCATTTTTTTAGAAGTTAATTTTAAGGTAATTTTTCCCTATGATGTTGATTCACACTTTTCAGCTTACAAACATAATATATATTTATTAAAACAAATATTTATTGAACATCTACTTCTTGCTAGTTACTATACCAGAGGCTGAGTATTTGGTGGCAAACAACAACAATAAAAACACTGTAATCCTTGCCTTCATGAAGCTTATAGTTTACTGGGAAGTCAAACATTAAAGAAGTAAACAAGTGAATAAATCTGATAATTAAAGGTGATGAAAATTGCCTTGAAAGAAATAAACAGAAAAGGGCTACTTTAAACAGGTATTAAGGATAATTGTTTTTCCTACTTTCATATACCACTCAGCCACTCAACACAGCACTTCTGACACCAGGTGTTGGTTGGGGGGTTCCCCACATATCAAGCAGATTTTCCCACAGACACCACCTAGTGTCCTCTGAATCAATTCAGTGCCGAGACTATCTACCTGGAGATAGCATCAGACTCCACAGGTTCAGGGCCCAGTCCCTCAAGACTACCCCCCACTTCAGATGCCAATCACAAGTTCCAGGTTGTGACCTGTGCTTCTAACCAGGGACAGGCTGTAAATTGGGCTTCCCATGACTCCCTTCTTAGGTTCTATTAATTTACTAGGATGGCTCATGGAATTCAGGAAAACACATTACTTACATTTACTGGCTTATTAATAAAGGATGTAATAAAGGATACAGATGAACAGCCAGGGGATACAAAGGGTGAGATCTGGAAGGGTCCTGAGTACAGGAGCTTCTGTCCCCATGGAGTTGGTGTGTACCACATTCCAGGCACATGGATGTGTGTTTGCCAACCTGGAAACTCTCTGAACCCCATAGTTAAGGGATTTTTATGGGGCCTTCATCATGTAGGCATGATCGATCATTAACTAAATTTCCAGCCTCTGTTCCCTCGCTGGAGAATGGAGGTAGGGGCTGAAAGCTCCAAGTTTATAATCATGGTTGGTCTTTCCAGTGACCAACCCTCATCTAGGAGCCAGGCAATAATTGCCTTGGTAGAACAAAAGACTGCTGCTATCACTCAGGAAAGTCCACGGGATTTAGGAGCTCCATGTCAGGAACGAGAGCAAAGACCAAACATTAGAACCAAAGATTCTCCTAGCACCCCTGTAACTTAGGAAATTACAAGGGTGTTGGGAGCTCTAGGCCAGGGACTAGAGGCAGAGACCATATATATATTTCTTATTTCACAACAGGAAAGGAGAGAAGGCCTCTGAGGAAGTGATATTCCAGCTGAGACCTGAAGGGTAAGTAGAAACCAGGCAGAAGAATTAGAAGGGGAGAGGGGAGAGGGAAAAGCCTGTGCCAATGCCCTGAGATTGGAATATGCTTTTTGTGTTTAAGAAAATAACAGAAAGTCAGTATTATCTTTACCACACTGTTATACTTTTGGCTTTTTTTTTTTTTTTTTTTTTTTAATGAGACAGAGTCTCGCCCTGCTGCCCAGGCTGGAGTGCAGTGGCGTGATCTCTGCTTACTGCAACCTCTGCCTGCTGGGTTCAAGTGATTCTCCTGCCTTAGCCTCCCAAGTAGCTGGGATTACAGGCACACACCGCCATGCATGGCTAATTTTTGTATTTTTAGTAGAGACGGGGTTTCTCCACGTTGGCCAGGATGGTCTCAATTTCCTGACTTCGTGATCCGCCCACCTCAGCCTCCCAAAGTGCTGGGATTACAGGCATGAGCCACCGCACCCAGCCCAAATACTGTATCTTAAGATTGACTATACCATACCTTTGGAAACTGTATGCTGCCAGCTTATCTAAACATTCATCTACTCTTTTCTATGCTTACCATCAATAAGAATTTTTATTACTTTTATTGGATCATTGCAAAAATGTCCTAATTAAACTCCATCCCTCCAATCTCTCCCTAAATTGTGACTATATTAATCCAGCCAAGAAAAATCTCCTATACTTTGACTGGTTTGAGGATTATGTCTGAGTTATATTAAATCTGAAAATTTAGTTTATCTAAATGAATTTAGAACGTTCAAACTTGTCTTAAGCATTGACCTAATATTGTATAAGATCAGATCTGGGGGACTGAGCCAGAAAGAAGACTAGGCTCCAGGAACAAGGAAGATACTGTCCCATGGTTTATTCATAGCAACTTCAAGGACAGTTTATCAACTTTCCTTGATCTCTTTCCCTCCTCCAAAATAAGTATTCTTGCTCTGAGTTTCCTTGATATCCTGCACGTACCTCTTAGAACAATTATCATATTGTGTTTTAGTTGTGGTATCCTTGTCTTTCTAAACCCTTTAAGGACAGAAAATGAGTCTTGTTCTTCTCCAGGTGCTCTGTACTTACCACAGTACCTAAAGGATTTAAGTGTAAAATCAAGATATGTTGAATGAATTAATGAGTAGCAGCAAGGCTGGATTGGTAAAATGGGACTTAGTCATGGAAAGCCTTGAATGCCATTTATTTACTCATTCTGTACCAGGAAATGTGCGGGAAATGGGAGGGAATGACATCCAGAGCACTACAGTACAAGGGCGGACAGGGCAGAGTTAATGGTATTCTCTCCTCCAAGTAAACCCTTTACTCCAGGTCATTCATTTATAAAGCCTTAATGCAAACTGAACTTCCCCCCAGGAAGATTTATTTCACATCTTTGGTTCAAACTGCTCTTGTCTTAATCTGAGGTCCTGTAGCACTGTCCATACATTTATGCATCTAGTTGCATTCTGTTTGTATTGCTAGATAATTGTTTAAAGTGACTTTGTATTATTTTTCCAGTGAGATCTTTAAGTGCTTTGGGAATTTGTACCTCTTTTTTCTAATCTTTTAAAATTTTTGCTCCCCATCCCAGCATTGAGCAAAACGCTAGGTGTTTAATAGTTAAGTCTGTCTGTTTCCTCAAATACTAGAAATTCACTTAGTTTTTATTTGAATGTAGGAGAATGAGCTTGAAAAATCTAAAATAAAAAAAAAGTTGGTTTGGGTTTTATACCTAAGGTATATTAGAGCTGAGAATTTTCGTCTGCTATAATAACTCTTAGATCTTTAGAACACTCAGACTTGTCTAGTAGTTGACCTAACATTAAATATGACCTGTTCTTGGGAACTGACCCAGAAACAAGGCCAGCCACAGATAGGATAGAGACTGTCTGCAAATGGTTTATTCATATTAATTCACAGGTATCCATTTCATTAGTTTCCTCTAGTGCTTTGCTACACCCCATCCAAAAAATGAGATGAAGTCTCTGATTTCTTCTTTCTAAGGTACTAAAATCAAAAAGAGGAGACAAATATCTCTTTGCTGCACCGTTATATCTCACTGATTGACAAGATCTTGCCAAAACAATGCAAGCCCTGAGAGAGAGAGGGGAGAGAGAGATCTCATGACCTTTTAGCCTTGGAATGGGAGGGCTGACTCCAAAAGAATTGATCCACTGGGTTCCAAAATAGCAAAACCGAAGACAAAAGGATGAAGATACGTGTTCTGAATCCTCTCAAACTGAGCAGATAGGGAACTTTGTTTAGAATAATTACATTATTCACACCATCCTTGGTACTGAATGTTTCATTTGTCCATTGAAATGAAGGTCACTGTTTCCCTCCCACACCCAAAAATGTGTGGGAGTAGCCGTGAATGCCTAGGCATTTTTCAGAATTCTCTTTGTCCCGCTTCTTTCTAGACCTGCAAACTTTTCTGACTTTGAGTGAACTCAGTATGTTTCAGAACCATGAAATAGTGCCTGACCTGCCTGATGCCTTTGGAATGAAGTCTTGGCAAACACACTACCCCCAGACAGAATTCAACAGTTCTTCTTCTGGTTTTCCTCAACATGTAACCTTCCCACCTTTTTAGCACTTGGCTTAATTCTGCTTTGAGTTAGTTGTTTTCCTATCTGTCTTTCCTCTACTTCAGCAGTCCCCAGCCTTTTTGGCACCAGGGACCAATTTCATGGAAGACAATTTTTCCACAGATGGGGTGTGGCAGGGGGATATTTCGGAATGAAACTGTTCCACCTCAGGTCATCAGTTAGGCATTAAATTCTCATAAGGAACACACAACCTAGATCCTCTGCATGCCAGTTCACAGTATACAATAAGGTTCGCACTCCTATGATGATCTAATGCAGCTGATCTGACAGGAGGTGGAGCTCAGGTGGTAATGCTCGCTCAGCCCCGCTCACCTCCTGCTGTGTGGCCTGGTTCCTAACAGGCTGTGGACTGGTACCGGTATGTGGCCCAAGGGTTGGGGACCCCTGCTCTACTCCCTCCTAAGTGTAAGAGTTGATGCTATGTGTTAGTCATCTTTGATCTTTCATTTTACCTTCTTCCAGCAGGGGCTAGAATTGCTACTGGCTTGCTGTATGGTCTTGAGCAATTCATTTAACCTTTCTGAGCCTGGTTGTTAAAATCTATGAAATAGATTATTGTGAGATTACGTGACATACTACAGGTTGAGCATTCCTAATCCAGAAATCCAAAATTCAAAATGCTCAGCATCAAAAGCTTTTTGAGTCCTGACATGATGCTCAAAGGCAATGCTCATTACAGCATTTCAGATTTTGGATTTCTGAATTCGGATATTGAATCAGTAAGTATAATGCAAATATTCCAAAATGCAAAAAAATCCGAAGTCCAAAACACTTCTGGTCCCAAGTATTTCAGATAAGGGATACTCAACCTGTATGATGTTCATTGTAATTATTATCACCTATCTTATCAGGATGTTATGAGATCATTTATGGAAATTTCTTTTGAAGGGTAAAAGCTCTATTGGCATGTAATGTAAAGCTCCACTAAACAATAATAGCTACACAGATAGAGTACCAGGTACAGTTATGTTTACATGTATGATCTCATTTAATCCTCCCAATAACCTTGAGAGGTTGTAACTATTTTTTTTTAATGTATAGTTGAGAGAACTGAGGTGCAAAATGTTAAGTAACTTTCCCAAGTTCACACAGCTAGTAAGTGGCAGAGCTAGGATTCAAAACTAAGTGGCCTGGCTGGCTCCAAAGTTTCCGCTCTCAACCACTACACTATGCTATGCTATAACCAAATCTGGCTTTGCAAACCACACCCACTAATTAATAGTTACGTGACCTTACACAAGGTTTTAAAATTTTACACCTAATTTCAATCATTTTTAAAATGGAGATAAAACTAATGCCTACCTCATAGGTTCATTTATCCAACAAATATTTCTTGAGCTCCTACCATTTGCTATACGCTAGGTATACCACAATATGATAACTAAATTCATGTAATGCACTTGCCTACTGCCAGGCACATGTTAAGTGGTCAATGTTAATTATTATTTTAATTAATAGTAGTAAGCCAGTGACCTCTCTGAGACATATTTCCCATTCCTTGGCTAGAGATTGTTCTATGTCATCACCATATAGCTGTTTTCTACTGATCCCCTAATTGTATTTGACATTTTCAAGTTGTATTTGAAAAACAAGAAAACAGCAATACAAGCATCTTGCAGGGCTCAACAGAGTGGCTACTTCGAAGTGGATCTGACACATAGTAAAAGCTAGGCAGGGCGTGCAAAATATGCTTACTGCCAAGGAACATGAAATATATTTGGTGGATGTGAAGATATGAAGATAATCAAATATAATGCTTTTGGGAAATGCGTGGTGAGGTCATCTTGGGAAACAAAGATGTAGCCCCACATTACATCCCTAGTGATACATAAAAAAACCCCAGCATCCTACTTCTCAGAATCCATCTAGGAATGAATGGCTTGTGGTGGGCGCTCTTCTGTGCTGTGCTTTGGTGCTCTCAGGATTCATCCTGTGTTTACCTACCCCATGTTCTGTGAGAGCCAGAAGTAATTTGCTAGGTTACATAAGAGACTTTTTAGCCTACTGGTAATCAAATGAGATGATATGTATGAAATCATTTTGAAACACTACACACACACACACACACACACACACACACACGCAGAAGGTTTTCTACAAGAGTGTTGTAGTCATGAAGAGAATGCTCACTGTGGGAACCAGATATGGAAAGTACTTTCTTCCTCATTTCTAAGCTTGCTCTCAGCATCTTTTTCTTCCTTACTGTCACTAAGTTTGCCTTCCTGTCCTGACTAGTTCCCCTTCTGCACATTTTAGTTCCTAATAATAACAGTAGCTAACATTTAAGTGGTTAAGTGCTTTACATGTATTAATTCATTTAATCATTATAACAACTCTTTGAGTTACATACTGTTATTATCCTTATTATATTTGAGAAAGCTGAGGTACGGAAGGGTTAAGTTACTTACACAAGGTCATACAGCTTAAATTGTAGGGTCAGGCTTTAAAGCTGGGTAGTTTGGTTCCAGAGCCCACACTCTTTATTATGATGCTGTACTGTGTTTTAGTCTGCCATAGGGCCTGCCACTGTCTGAGGTACACATTTGCCAACCTAAAATCTTTTCTATCCTTTTATTTGTCATGGTTTTTTTTTCTTTAGCAGAAGAACTTGAAAATTTTTTAGGCAGCAATTGGCAGTTTTTCTCTTTACCTTCTACAGTTCAATCAATGAAGCCACAATCATTTTTTACTAACACCAACTCTAATATAAATTTGTTACTCAGTTATGAGAAATGCAGAATCTTACCAAGTGGTATAATTCATGCTACAAACTTTGATCTTTAGTAATTGTCTGGGGCAACAATTCTGCACAGTGTTAACTAAACCACTGGCTAGCTTATAAACACAAATCTATTCAAGAAATGAGGTCAAAATCTCAGATATTTTTCTTCTGCTGATTACTTGGTTTAAGATAACATTCAAGCTGCTACTTGCTCAATGGTTAGGCACGAAGTTGGCAGAATCAGCTCTCTTCATGGCATTATAAAAAGAGATGAGGATTGTTTTTGTTGTTTTTTGAGACAGAGTCTCGCTCTGTCACCCAGGTTGGAGTGCAATGGCATGATCTCGACTCAATGCAACCTCCGCCTCCCAGGTTCAAGTAATTCTCCTGCCTCAGCCTTTAGAGTAGCTGGGATTACAGGCGCATGCCACCACGCCCTGCTTTTGTGTGTGTGTGTGTATTTTTAGTAGAGATGGGGTTTCACCATGTTGGCCAGGCTGGTCTCAAACTTCTGACCTCAGATGATCCACCCGCCTCGGCCTCCCAAAGTGCTGGGATTACAGGCGTGAGCCACCGTGCCCAGCCTAGCGTTGTTTTGAAACGTATACAAAATACCTTTCTAAGGTATTAGAATAGAATGGTGTGAAACTAGGACTTGAACAAAACGTTGAGATTAACTAGGTTGTATAAGTGGGTATGGAGAGATTAAGTGACTTGCTCAAGGTTATCCAAGTAGTTAATGATCAAGCAGTGATCTGCAGGTCAATTCCGATCTCCACATCTGCATGCATGGTGCACTTCCCTGAGCACTGCACTTCTGACTGGAACTGTCTCAGACAGGCTGTGTGGACATCCATACAGTGATGTGAAAGACTTCTCAAAGTTGAAAACCCTTTATTAGTTGCCCCAATAAAGGCACTATATTTCACTCAGGAATCATATACTTCATTTTATATTTAAATAAGTAGATTCTATGTATCATATCAGCTTAATTTGAAAGAGCTAAGGGTTTGGCTGCTGTGGCTTAAATCCTAAAGGACAGACTTCTGCTTGTGAGAAAATAGTAGCAGAAACAATGTTATAAAATGTGCATTGATGCCATCCTAAAATCCTCAAGTGCAATTTTAGGGTAAGAAGCCTCACGTTCTAGAAGTGGCCCTTCTCTCCACACAACTGATGATAATACTAGCTTATTGTCATTTTGATGTGATCTGGATACCTCCTTTCACCAAATCAAAGGAACCATAGCATCAAAGGTTATTCTCTTAAGGAAAAGAATTTTCATTCCTTTCTTTGGTTTCTATTAGAGGAATATGTTTTTAATTTTTGTCACCTAGCTGCTGCTTTTTGTAACATTCGACCATACTTAACAAACAATCCATGTCTAAAATATTTTGCAGCATGACAGAAAAGCTCCAACTGCCTTAGGAACTCACTGGCCCTGTCAACAGCCAGGCCCCAACATTTGGTGTGTGGGATTCCCTGAGTCCTTGCTCAGCGTGTGACCTGTGGACTGGCAGCATGGGTATCATGTGGGAGGTTGTGAGAAATGCAGAGTCTGGGCCGGGCATGGGGGCTCACGCCTGTCATCCCAGCACTTTGGGAGGCTGTGCAGGCGGATCGCTTGAGCCCAGGAGTTTGAGACCAGCCTGGCCAACATGGCAAAACCCAGTCTCCACTAAAAATACAAAAATTAGATGGGCATGCACCTGTAGTCCCAGCTACTCGGGATGCTGGGGCACAAGAATTGCCTGAACCCAGGAGGTGGAGGTTGCACTGAGCTGAGATCGCGCCACTGTACTCCATCCTGGGCAACAGTGCGAGACTCTGTCTCAAAAAAAAACAAAAACAAAAACAAAAATTAGCCGGGCTTGGTGGCGGGCACTTGTAGTCCCAGCTACTTGGGAGGCTGAGGCAGGAGAATGGCATGAACCTGGGAGGTGGAGCTTGCAGCGACCTGAGATTGCGTCACTGCACTACAGCCTGGGCGACAGGGCAATACTCCATCTCAAAAAAAAAAAAAAAAAAAGAAAAGAAAAAAGAAAAAAAGAAATGCAGAATCTTAGGCCTGAATCAGAATTTGCCTTTTAACAAGCTCCCCAAGTGATTCCTATATGCATCCCTGGATGCCTTCATAAGAATACCTATTGCTTCTTTCTAGTCCAGAAGTGAGGCTGAGACTTTCTGTACCCCTATCCCAAGATAAAAACCTTAAGTTAAGAAGTCAGTCTGAGCAACATGGCGAAAACCCATCTCTGCAAAAAATACACAAATTACCTGGGCATGATGCACCTGTTGTCCCAGCTATGCAGCTATGCAGGTGGGAGTCCCAGCTATGCAGGTGGCTGAGGTGGGAGGATCACTTTAGCCTGGGAGGTAGAGCTTGCAGTGAACCAAGATTGTGCCACAGCACTCCAGCCTGGGCAACAGCGCCGGACCTTGTCTAAAAAACAAAACAAAACAAAACAAAAAACCCCACACAAACAAGAAGTCTTTGATTATTTGGGGGCATAGCTTCATTAATTTTGCTGGATAGTTATCAAACCATAGAAATTTGGATTGGAAGAAACCTTAGAGGTCATCAGGTTCAACTGTTATCACTGCTGTGAATTTCAGTATAAAGACCAATGTTTGCAAAAAGGTTAAATTGTGTTCAGGTTATTCTGTTCAAGAAGATAAAAAGTATTTAATTCATGTTAGAAAGGCAGCCATACAAATGGGAGAAGTATATATACTACCAAAAAATATATATACATATATATATATATATATATTTTTGAGACAGTCTCGCTCTGTCACCTAGGCTGGAGTGCAGTGGTGCGATCTCCGCTCACTGCAAGCTACGCCCCAGGTTCACACCGTTCTCCTGCCTCAGCCTCCCAAGTAACTGGGACTACAGGCACCCACCACCACACCTGGCTGATTTTTTGTATTTTTAGTAGAGATGGGTTTTCACTGTATTAGCCAGGATGGTCTTGATCTCCTGAGCTCATGATCTGCCCGTCTCGGCCTCCCAGAGAGCTGGGATTACAGGTGTGAGCTACCGCACCCAGCCCCGAGAAGTTTATATATTTAAAAACTTTTAGTGTTAAAGGAAAAAGCTTCAGTTATCTGGAAAGTTTATTGATATGAAATGTCTTGGCCATGATGATATCCCCTAAGGAGAGTTTTATCTTTTAAACTCATATTCCAACTATTTTATATCTGCCAAGCATTACTGTCTTACACAATTATAACTTTAACTTCCCCAACTAAGAAAATTATTACTTTCAAACTAAATTTTCCATAAGGAGAGGAAAAGAGATAAATCTTCCTTGCAGAAGAATTCCAAGCAATATATGTATATAAACACCTCTTCCTTTCCAGGGCTGTTGGTCTTAGTGACTCAATTCCAAAGAACAAAGTATGAAAAGGAAAAAAACACCAACTTTACAGAGGAAAAACCTGGCAGACACCACCTTAAGCAAATGACAGGGTTAATACCATCAGTGATATGAGAATATTACATACTACCTCACATGATGTGATGAACAGGGCACTTCATCTCTGCAGTATTCTTTCCAAAACTCCATAATGCTAGTCCGATCATGAGAAAAACATAAACCCAGTTCAAAGGATAGACTACAAAATACCTGATTAGTATTCCTCAAAACTGTCAAGGTCCTGAAAAACCAAAGAAAGACTAAGATACTGTCACAGAGCAGAGGTAATCACAGAAGACATTACCACTAAATATAGTGTGGTATCCTGGATTGGATATCAGAACAGAAAAAGAATGTTAGTGGAAAAACTGGTAAGATCCAAGTAAAGTCTGGAGTTTAGTTAATAATGATTTATAGTGTTGGTAGCTTCGTTTTGGCAAATGTATCATAGCTGTGGAAGACAATAACAGGGTAAACCGAAACAGGGCGATGCGTGTACAGGAACTCTGTACTATCTTTGTAACTTTTCTGTAAATCCAAAAACAGATAGAAAACAAAATTTCCCACAAACTCATGAAAATTATTTTAACATATTAAAGTACAGATAGACTTCCACAAGTTTAGAAGGCCAACTTGTGCAAAACACCTACTTACAGTATGCACACTTAATCAGTCTGGCATAGTGCCTCACGCCTGTAATCTCAGCACTTTGGGGGCCGACTGAGGCAGGAGGAGCACTGGAACCCAGGAGTTCAAGACCAGCCTGAGCAACACAGCAAGATTCTGTCTTTAATTTTAAAAAATTAATATCATATTCACACTTAAAGCCCTTCTTGAGGCCTATAGCACCATTTTGCTAGACTCAGAAGTTTAAGGTTTTCAGATTTCAATTCCCAGAGTGTAAAATCAGACTCTGTTTTCCAAAAGTTCATTTAACTCTTGAAAAAAGAATTGCACTGAGAATTTATCTCAGCAGAGTTTGGTGAATTTTGATGAATCATTTAGCCTTCTTGGGCCATGGTTATCCCAACTACAAAATAAAGTCCCTCTTAGTTTTAAAATTCTGTAAATATGTCTCTCTCAAACAATGTAAATATTGTTTTAAAGTGAGGTACAAATTCCAAGGGAAAAAATAAAACTTTGACTAGGCAATTGATTCCACAAACATTTATTAAGTGACAATCACTGTGCTAGGTACAGGACCTGTAGCCCTTGCTTGCCAGAGGTCTGGTGAAAGAGAGAGATACATAAACAAGCTGTTACAGCCTGTATAGGTGCTCTAAAAGAAGTATTAACAAGGTGTGCTGTGGTATACAGGAAGAAGTTGCTTCACTCTTCCTGGAGATGTTATTTTGGACATAAAAACTAGGAATACCATGAAATGGTAGTACTGTTTGATCTAACCAGAGTCAGTGAGGAATTAATCCTATGCCAGTAAACATTTATCTTCATTGGCTGTTTGTAAATATCTGGGAATTACTGGATTTTCCCAGTGATAAACTGGCTGCAGAGTCAGAAATTTGGTTGCTACAGTGTTGTGCCAGAAAAGTACAAGTGTCTCAAGTTGTAGATGCATTCTCTTGGGAATGTCTGAAATCTGTCCCCGAGATGATTTAATTGCTGTCACATTAACAACATAACTTCCAGAAAAGGCAGTGTGTTGGCTGTCATAGTCTGTCATTACTAAATCAAGCCTTCATAAAAAACGCACGCCTCACAGGTCATTCTGTCTTATAGCTGAATGTTTCTAGTTTAGCATTTGCAATATGTAGTCTTATATGGTCTTCGTATTTAGTTTTGCTTTTACATTCTGAATAGCATGGTAAACAGTAATTTAGAGTTCCTAAGCAAAAGTTCAGTATTCGACCCTACTTTGATTCTAAGCTTGCAAATTCTGAATACTTCTGTTTGAACAGACCTTTCTTTAGCAGGGACAACATGACTATGGAGGACATTTTGTCACTTAAATGACCATGGGTGGAGGAGATGAGTGCTTCCTCCTGGGATGTTGCCCAAGACAAGTAAGAATATTCGAGAGGGGTACAGAAAACTGGCGAATGTTCCTTCTCCAATTCCCAGGGCCCAGCTAGAGAAGTGCCTTTTGCTGGGAATAATAATTCTGGAAAATTCCCTACCAGCAACAAGCAAGACAGACAGGAGTGAAATAGCAAGCACAGACTGAGAACCAGGCAAAGTGCACAACAGTGAGATAGGCAGAAGTGTGTTCCCACGCTAATCTCCCTGTCCTGCCAGATCACAGCGTGTATGGACATGAGAGGAGCCAGGTGGCTGTGGGAGGTTTTCTCCCAGAGCAGTATCTACAGTTTTCTTAGGGCAGAGCTGCAAGGGAAGATATCTTGTGACAACAAGAATTGTTTCTAAGCAGACACAGGGCCCTTTGCTTCTAAAAAAAAAAAAATAGCCATTAGGGTTTTTTTCTGATTATAAATGTAATAATATCTCGTAGAGAAAGGTATACAAATTGCAGAAAAGCAGAAAGAAGAATATAAAAGTTACCCATTACATCTCCATGCAAAGATTGTCACTATTTAAATTTTGGTAAATTTCTTTCCAGAATTTTATGTGCATACATATATTCAACATGGTTGAGAGAATACTGTATGTACAATTTCATATTTGGTTATTCTTCAGTTAATATTGTGAGGAAGCCAGAGACCACCTCCAACCCCACTTTTAGCTCTTAGTGGACTTTTTAGCTGGATGTAGAGGCCAAATTGAGACCAGGCAGATTACCAAGACAAAAGCATACAAATTTTATTAGTTTTACATGTACATAAGGATCTCCACAGGAGAGTGAAGTGTGAAGAAGTAGTCAAAGCAAGATGCTTTTATACTTTTTTAGACAAGGAACAATAAATATGAGTAGAAATGACAGGACAAAGAAAATCTGGCTAGGGACAGTCAGTTTTCTAGAGGAGTCACTAGGAGATATGGTGGGGTATAAAACTGGTGAAAGATAGGAGTTACTTCATTAGGTATGTTTATTTAGGTCCATTGTCAACTGCAATTCCAAGTCTCTGGTGATAAGAGCTGTTTTCTCGCCCTAGTATGGAGAGGGTACCCCTCCCAGAGAAATCGTTATTGCTTACTATATACAGAGAGACAGATCAACTTGCTTTTTCTAAGACTAAATTTTCTTTAATGTTTTCAACTCAAATATGTCAACCTGACATATTTTAAAATTACACATCCTCCACATCCTACCTTATTAAAAGAAAAACTCTCTTTAAACATTATTTTTAGTGGTGCATGTTCATTTTCCGATGAAATTTATTTATTATAAATCCTAAATTTATTCATTCACTTAAGAAATATTAAGAAAAATGTATTTATTCATTTAAGAGCCAAGCATTTTGCCAAATGCTGAATGTGTAATAATTTCCTTAACCATTCTTTAATTGTTGTTGGTCAATCTGTTTCTTATAGCATTTTTTTGAGGCTTTAGAGAATCAGCTTGGAGAAGATGTTTGAAAAAGTACTGGGAAAGGAATTTAGGCTACAAGAATGAGATGAGGGAGAAGGTTCCAGTGACAGCTGCCTTCTTACCACTAAGGTGCCCCCAAAAGTATTTCCTGCAATACCAGGGATTGTTTATGGACAGTGGTATCTTCGTGGCACCGATACCATGTAACATAATGATAGAGATTCACTAACTTCTGCATCATTTCTGGAATTAGCCAAAATGACTTCCTCACTTTTGGGCACTGTCTAGATATGCACTGTCTGACCAGCACAACCAGTGCTAGAGGCTGTTGGGTTAAGAAAGGGAAAGGTTGGCTCACACCTGTAATCTCATTGCTTTGGGAGGCTGAGGCAGGAGGATCATGTGAACCCAGGAGTTTGAGACCAGCCTAGGCTACAGAGTACGACCCCATCTCTGCAAAAAAATTTAAACATTAGCCAGGCAGTGATGCACATCTGTAGTCCCTGGTACTTGGGAGGCTGAGGTGGGAGGATTGCTTGAGCCTGGCAGGTCAAGGCTGCAGTGAGCTATGATAGCACCGCTACACTCAACCAGGGTGACAGAGTGAGATTCTGTCTCAAAAAACAAAGGAGGGGTGGGGAAGTGTCAGTTTAGGGAGAAATGTAAGGCACAACTTTTTCAGCAGGGTGAGTGGAGCTATTTTAGCTACCACTAAAAGTCTGAGGGTTGTAATTAAGTCAGGATGAACATACATTGTATTTCCAGAACCATCCCAATGGGACAGACCCTTCTAAGGCACTTTCCCCTTCCTGCTCTCCCTTCTTTGACTACAATGCAGGGAGCAACAGCTACGCCTATGCTAAAATACCTTCTCTTGCCTCTGTAGAGTTCCCAATAGAGATCTAAGCTATACCTGAGCTTGTTTAGAGGACTTATACTAGTTCTAGACTTTCTGTCTCTTTAGCATTCAGCTCTAGCTGACCCGCATAAGTTCAGTTTGTCAAAGACTCATTACCATGCAGTCTTTATGGTATAGCATTATCCTAAGAAGGACAATTATCCAATAAATAACTCCCAGAAAAAACACTCAGAGATATCTTGAAATATCAAGATGGTAGCATGCGACACAATATGCAGCTTACAGGACAGTGTTGAACACTGGAAGTAGCTAGACTACATTTATGCACCCTGCATCATGCAGTAGCTATTCCCCTGAGAATCTCTGAGAAAATCAAGTGTCCTAGAAGTGAAAGGCTCAGGCTTTTGAGTCTTAGAGGCCTGGATTTGAATTTTGGCTCTATTAGCCACTTGGCCACTGTTTCACTTAGGGCAATTTGTTTAATCCTGTAGGGCTCTGTTTCTTCACCTTTGAAACAAGAATATTGTAAGAATACCTCATAGATGACTAAATGAAATAACATGTGAAGCTCTTATCTGGCACATAGTAAGTGCTCAGTAAATAGTAGTTATTATTATTAGAGTAGAAATGATTTTAAAATTAATTGAAGCCGGCCAGGCATGGTGGCTCACGCCTGTAATCCCAGCACTTTGGGAGGCTGAGGCGGGCAGATCATGAGGTCAGGAGTTTGAGACCAGCCTGGCCAATATAGTGAAACCCCATCTCTACTAAAAATACAAAAATTAGCCGGAAATTGCTTTAACCCGGGAGGCGGAGCTTGCAGGGAGCTGAGATCATGCCATGCCACTGCACTCCAGCCTGGGCAACAGAGTGAGGCTACATTAAGTAAAAAAAAAAAAAAAAAAAAAAAAAAATGAAGCAATTTGGCAAATGGGTTGGCCTTTGCTTGTAAGTTTAATCAGAACCTTAAGAAAGAGAATGGTGTTTACTGTTTTTAAATTCCAGAAGGGTATTTGAAGACTGAAGTAAAAGAAAGAAGATTCCTTGGAGCAGACTTCAGATGTTTCTTCCTCAGTTTTCTTAAAGCTCTATCAGTTTCAGTACTAACCTAAGCTGAGATTATTTTAAATACTTGGAGAAAGCTGGCGTTTAATTTAGCTGCAGCTAGTGTTTTGCAGTTGTCTTCCAATGAAAGAATCTACCTCATTGGGAGATGCTGAGCAGTAATAACACAGCTGTTCAAAACTGGTAAAAATCCTAAAATGATTTGTAAGGGACAGTGCAGAGGCTGTCTTCACAACATTTTGTAACTCATTTGAAATCAAAGACTGCAAAGTACCAAAGAGGGAGCTCAGGTTATTCTAGCTGGGCCATCAGAGTGGCAGTGAACAATTGATTAAGGACTCTTGCTGTGTCAGGCACTGTGCTAGGGATATACTGGTGGATAAAACAGACTCCCTGTCCTTAAGGAGCCAACAGCCCAGTGAGAGACAGACATAGAAGCAGGCAATTCTAGGGCAGTGTGATAGGTACTGTGGGCTAGTGGAACACAAGCTATTGTGGGATCAGGCCAGTCCCACAGCATTTCAGATTTAGAAAGTAAATTCCATCAGTTTACCCAGAATCGACTAGGTAGGCGGAAAAAAGAGAACATTAAGAAAGGAAACATAATTAGGAAGCAAGAACTGAGCTAGAACTCACTAGACTCTGAGGGATAAGCTAGAATATTTATTATTATTATTATTACTACTAATATTTTTGAGACAGAGTTTCTCTCCTGTTGCCTAGGCTGGAGTGCAGTGGTATGATCTCGGCTCACTGCAACCTCCACCTCCTGGATTCAAGCAATTCTCCTGCCTCAACCTCCCGAGTAGCTGGGATTAGAGTTGTGCACCAACACACCTGGCTAATTTTTGTATTTTTAGTAGAGACAGGGTTTTGCCATATTTGCCAGGCTGGTCTCAAATGGGTTCAAGCAATTCTCCTGCCTCAGCTTCCCAAGTAGCTGGGATTACAGGTGTGTACCAACACACCTGGCTAAATTTTGTATTTTTAGTAGAGACGGAGTTTCGCCATGTTTGCCAGGCTGGTCTCAAACTTCTGACCTCAGGTGATCCACCCACCTCAGCTTCCCAGAGTGCTGAGATTACAGGCGTGAACCACCGCGCCCGGCAGAATACTGATTTAATATTTTACAAAGAGATCTTCATCTTTCCAGCTATCAGATCACTTACTTGTGCTCAGCCTGCAGGGTAACTCCCCCATGCCAAGGTTCCCAGGGATGAGCTTAGTGAGCTCACAAGTTAGAGGAGGTGAATAGTTTTGAGGGATATTTCATAAAACCCACAGAATTATTCTTGTCCTCAATAGGTTTAACCTTTCCAGAGGCCAGAATATTGATTCCATCCTTTGGTAGAGCTGGATGAACAGACTCTGATAGGTTGGCCATTCAGGCTTCCTTTTTTAAAACTCTATGTTGATAATCACACCTCTGCAGATGCAGTCTTTTAAATATGTTTTTTGTTTATTAGGTAGTTTACTCACATGTTCAAAATTCAAAGGTACAATAAGGCTTACAGTGGAAAATCTCTCTCATTCCTGTTTCCCAGCCAGTCAGGTCCCCTCCCCAGGGACAACTTAGGTTATCAGTATCTGTGTATCCTTCCAAATATATTTTATTGATGCAGCCCAAATAATATTTTCTAAAAAAATTGCAGCTTTATTTACATTCCGTCATGAGAATATATACTTTAGTCACCTTGTTTGAACTTGAGTAATACATTATTATTTCTAACTTACTTTGAGAGATATCCTTCCCCTAAACTATAGGTACAAATGTCTTTTAGAATAGGTGACTTCTGTAGATAGCTAATCTCATCCAGTGTATCTGTGTATATATGTGTGTGCTTACCAATTTCACAGAGTATCTGTATTCTTAAGTTCTAGGAGCACCTTCCTCTGTACTTGTTTACACCCTATGTACAGATTCTGAAGTCAACCATGATAAAGAAATGGTGACTTCTTATAACGGGCTCTTTTGTTGTTTATTTTGTTAATCCAATGACTTTACTCGCTTTTTTTGTTTTATTTTAATCTCAAGACACATTTTAAAAACTCTGTGCTTTTTTGGTTGGAACTAGGGAGAGTTGGGCATATCCCCAAAGCAACGGTGATGAGGGAGAATTGAAAAGCTGAATTTTTGCCATGCTTCTGGTGGGTTTTCTATTCCTTGTCCTTTTAGACCCCTTTACACACACACTATCCTACATTATGCCTTTAAGTTAAGCTACAAAGATTCACTACTATTAGACTTGAATATGCATAATGACTAGGTATGAGACTAGCAAGATCCTAAAATTATTGGTTCAATCAAAGTTATTGATGGTATCTACTGCCAATAGGGGAAGGCAAGACAGGACTTCACAGTCTATTCCATTTCTTCTGAATAAGACAGCAACTAAAGACCACAGAGTTGCCAACTATCACCATATAGATACTTTGCAGAGTTGGCCCAGTATTAGACAAACTAGTATGGAAAGCTTGTACTTTAAATTGATAAGGTCATTCTAGAAATTGTTACAGAATTTTTTTCAAAAACAGAACATAAAAGAGAATGAAAAAATATAATTGTAGTAAATGAAAAAAAGTGTGGTATAAAAGGGGAAAAAGAACAAAGAATGAAAATAAATGAGAGGCATGGCAAAAAGGAGGAGTGAGTGCTTTGGTTTGCTTTTATAACAGCAGGACTGGTTTGGGTGGCGCTATCCACACACTTTCTGCTGGATCCCAGGAGATAAGGGTATACTCTTTGGCTATGAGTTTTTCATTATGTAAAACTTAACAACATCGTAACTTCATTATTACCAGACGCTCCCAATTCTTACATCTGCAAAATTAAAATAGTGCTTTTAATGGGTGGCAAGAGGATGTCCTCCAATCTCAAGCAGAAATGGTAATCTCAAGGCCTTGTTATGTGTACTTACTGTACTCTTCAGTTCTTTTGAGGAGAAGCACATATGTGGCTGCCCTCAGTACACTAGGAGAATCAGACCTCAGAGGTGGCTGCATTTTATTGTTGGGAGAAAGTACTTTTAACATTTTGAGAAATGTTAGAGATTTCTTAAAACCTCACTAGAAGTATGAAGCCTTGATTGGAAGATCAAGGGATCTGGTTCCAGGTCACACAGCAAATTAGTGGCAGAATTAAGTTATGAACTTAGACTTACTCCTTTCACCATATTATGGCATTTGGGGGCCTCCTTATTGCTAGAGTAGTAACACATTACCTCATATAGCTTTTCCTTCCCCGATGGAGTCTTGCTCTGTCACCCAGGCTGGAGTGTAGTGGCTCCATCTCAGCTCAGTAGCTGGAATTACAGGCATCCACCACCATGCTCGGCTAATTTTTTTTTTTTTTTTTTGAGACGGAGTCTAGCTCTGTTGCCCAGGCGGTTGGAGTGCAGTGGGACGATCTCGGCTCCCCTGCAAGCTCCATGCTCCCAGGTCCCATGTTCTCCTGACTCAGCCTCCCAAGTAGCTGGGACTGGCGCCCGCCACCATGCCGGCTAATTTTTTTTTTTTTTTTTTTTGTATTTTTTAGCAGAGACAGGGTTTCACCGTGTTATGGGATGGTCTGATCTCTGACCTGGAAGTGATCTGCCCACCTTGGCCTCGCAAAGTGCTGGGATTACAAACATGAGCCACCACGCCCGGCCTAGTTTTTGTATTTTTAGTAGAGACAGGGTTTCATCATGTTGGCCAGGATAGTCTCAAACTCCTGACCTCAGGCGTTCCGCCCACCTCGGCCTCCCAAATTGCTGGGATTACAAGCGTGAGCCACTGCACCCGGCCTCATACGGCTCTAATGCCACGCATCAAGTTCTGCATGTATAGTTTCTCATTTTGGCCCCTCAGCAACCCCCCATGTGCTAGGGACAGTAAATTCTATTCTCACTTTGCAGATAAGAAGACTGCAATTCAGGAAGACACACAGTAGTCTATAACTGAGTCAAGACTGGAACTCAGTTATCCTGATTCCCTCTCGGAGGCTCTTTCTACCATGCCATCTGCTTGTCTGTTGCTTTCCATCCATGAACTCTAGAAAACAAGCTTGAGATACCAAAATTAAAAAGATAGCTCATCAAAAATGAATAGTTACAACTCTGCAAGTACAAAAATGAAATACTCAAATCTCTTGCCTCCTTTCCTACTAGGAGATAAATGTTAACCTGAGTTCTCTAGCTTTGCACAAATCCACAGCAATTAAGACTGCACAGTGAGGGAAAATACTTTTCTAAAAAACAATCCTAATCAAGTTGAAACAAAAAATTTAAAACATGAAATGGAAGGAACGAAACTGCCGTCCTTCCTTATTTGTGACCCACACTTGTCGATTTTCATATCGGAGTTTCTCAAGCCAGGGGCACATGGCCAAAAACCATGTGAAATGCCAGGTGTTCCAAATAACACCCGACGGGGTAGTGGAAGGAAAGCACTACCTCCCCGGAGAGCAAATGGCCCAACTTCCAGACTTAGTTTTCTGCAGTCTCACACCCGATGTTGCACTAAGAAACCACCTAATTTTTAGGTGGTTTCGTTTACCGAAAAATGAGGTGACTGGGTCCGTGCGCATATGTGAATTTAAGCGTAACACTGTACTCACGCTTTGCATATTTAAATTCTCAAATATTCACTTAATATATGCATAGACCATTGTCACTTCGTCGGAAGTCCCGTCCTGCCCAGTTGCGCGAGACTCCAGAGGGCCTTCTTGCGGCGCTCGGGTCGGGGTCCAGGTCCGGGCGTGCAACAGAAGCCGTCAGTGGCCCCGCTGGCTAAAAAAGGGCAAGCGTCGGAGGCTCGAGCCAGCGGCCACGGCGCCTCCCAACAGTTCCTAATTCGGGGCGCTCTGCTGGCCCCACCACCTGTTCCGGGCAGCCAATGGGGCCGCGGGGGGCGGCCGGGGCGGAGCGCGGCTACAAAAGGCCGCGGGCCCAGCGCACCCGCCCATCACGCTCCGGGCGCGCTCTCGGGAAGGCTTGGACCGACGCGGCCCAGGCCAGGAACATTCCGTGCGTGGACCAGCCGGGTCGGGGCGATGCTGCGGGTGCGGTGTCTGCGCGGCGGGAGCCGCGGCGCCGAGGCGGTGCACTACATCGGGTCTCGGGTGCGTGCGCCACCGGCCTCGTCTGGCGGCCGCGTGACTCACTCGGTCTTGAGGGTGGCGTGGAGCACTCGCTCGCTCCCTCCACAGAGCCGCCGCCTTGCCTCGCTTTCCCCAGCCAGAATTGCACGAGAGTGTCCCTTCTGGTATCCCTGGGAAGCTCAGCTTCAAGAGCCTTTGCAGGCTCCAGGAGCTGGGCGGCGTCCCCGGGTCGCGGGGAACTTGCGTTGCGGCTCCACCCCTTGGGGTCCACTTGCTGTCTCCGCGTCTGCGGCCTGCTGGCCCACGGCGCAGGGGGCGCCGCCCTCCTCTACCGGACCTTGGTGCCCTGCACCAAGCTTCCCGCTCGGAGCAAGGGGCTGGGATGACGGAGGCTCCTCTTAGTAAAAGGGTGGCGTTATTGGGGTTCAGTAGCCTAAGTGGGCATCGAGTTGGGGGAGATTTCTGGAAAATGCGTGTGGGGTGGATGGATGGGGAGAAGAGACAAGCAAAGTGGGAATCAGGGACGGGGAGCGAGCGACCAGATTCACTCCAAGTATAACATGCGTTCCCACGTCTGGAGAGGAGTCTGGCGAGTGCAGCCTGTAAGCAGAGTTTCTGCGCTCCCCGCCTTCGGCTGCCCTGGCGGCAGACCCTTGCTCCTGGGACTGGAATCGCTCCGACATTCTGGCTTCCCCCCAGCAACTGGTTCCTGAACAGCTGCCACTCTCCGTCTTGCTTCTGCCTCCACCCGAGTTCCCCTCCTGCCCACTTCCTAAGGCTTTTAACAGAGCAGGATAGAGATTTGGGGGGTTGAGGTTTACTCAGGGGTTAAGGGACCCTCCCTGCTCTAGATTTTATAGGCCATGCATTTTTTAAAGGCTTTTGAAGTTTTTAGATCTCCTTTTTAGTTGTTTGAATTTACGCCTGGGCTAATCCTGATCTTGGCTAGGGTACTGTGGACCATCTGTAAAATGGAGCAGATGGCAGTTGCTCACTCTTAGAATTGAAGTGCCAAAGAATGCGAAGTGTATGTCAAAGATGAAAAAATTTTGATTTGAAGCTGGCTATTCTGAAAGATACGGTCCTTTACAAATGTTTCCACCTTTTCATTTGTAAAAATAAAATAAAATAAAATAAAATAAAATAAAATAAAAAGCCTAATATTGGTAACCTTTGATACTTGAGGGAAAAGGAGGTTCCATCCTCAGCTGGGACTGGCGGGAAGTTTTAGAGCAGCTGTCTGTGGTTTTCTGTGAGGAGGATTGACCCATCTGCAAAAGAGTTGCTTAAAGCTTGAGTGCAGGAATTGCATTCTGAGATAAAGATGGGGGTGTATGGTCGCTGGGGACACGGTCTTCTGAGGAGTTTTAAAGAGTTACAGCAATTAATAGATAAGACAATTTGTAGATAAGAGGGTTAAAAAAATTATCTGTAATCCCACTACCCACCTACACATTGTTAACATCTTGGTTTACGCTCTTCTAAAGGGGTTTAAGTGGCAATGTTATGCTGGATTTTTACCCCATCTCCACTTCCTCCTCTCTGCAAGTACTGATAGAGCAATGCAATACAATAATGTTTTCTTTGTTCTTGGAAGCTTGGACGAACCTTGACGGGATGGGTGCAGCGAACTTTCCAGAGCACCCAGGCAGCTACGGCTTCCTCCCGGAACTCCTTTGCAGCTGACGACAAGGCCACTGAACCTCTGCCCAAGGACTGCCCTGTCTCTTCTTACAACGAATGGGACCCCTTAGAGGAAGTGATAGTGGGCAGAGCAGAAAATGCCTGTGTTCCGCCGTTCACCATCGAGGTGAAGGTAAAGGCTGTTCACATGTCTGAAAGTGCGTTCCCTCCTCACCTGCTGCTGCTACCCTCTGACTGCTTTCCCTTCAGTTTACTCTCAGACCTCTCAGTGCAGTGACTAACTCTAAGTTATCTTACCTGACACCTCTGTGGTATTTGACACTGTTTACACCAATGATAATTGCTTCCTTCCTGAAACTCTTCCCCTTGGAATCTAGGAGAGCTTTTCTGGGAATAATAGTTCTTTCTCTTTGCCTCAGATCTTCTTCCGTCACAGCCTGTAATGCCAAGGTTGAACAGAATATTACTTTCAGCCCCCTTCTCTTAGCCATTCTCACAGCTGCCCCTCCCACCTCCTCTCTGGTCCGTATCTCTGTATTGAACTCCTTCCAGATCAACAAGTTAAACTCCTTATGGGATATTGCCACATGACTTCAAACTTGGCACATCTGGAGTTCAGTTGCCAGCCACCCTGCTAAAGTGGACCCCTCCTCATTCCTTCCTTTTAATTATTGGCATTCCTATTTGATCAAGCTAAAACACAAAAGAATCATCTTTGATTTCTCCTTATGTGGCATCCTCCACATCCATTCTCCAAGGTTTAACAAGGCTTTTGTCAAAATGAATCTTGCCTCATCCCTCTGCTTTGCCTCTCCCTAATGGTTGGGCGCTCATCTGCTGTCTGGGCTATTGCAGTTAACTCCTAACTGGTCACTGCTACTCACTCTTCTTACCAAACCACCTTGCAGCTGCAATCCAAGTGATTTTTTAAAACTCAAATATGATCATGTTTCTCATCCTGCTTCTTTTCCTCCTCTACTTTGCTAGCCAACCCCCTCCCCCCCCCCCCCCCCGAATTGCTCAGGATAAAGTCCTCATGGTATTCAACATCCTTCACAATCTGGCTCTTGTCTGCATTTCCAGGATTCCCCATTCCAGTTATTGACTCATCTGTTAGTACAGCAGATTAGCAGTGTTCATTTCTGGTCAAGTCCCTCTCTCCTCTAATATCCCACCCTGGTTTTCAGCAGACTTTATAAGACAACCATATAAGGCAGCTAAACTAGACTACTCACTGTTTCTTCACAAGCCCTGCATCTTTGCCCCTACCTAAGTCTCTTCCACCCATCTTCCTGTGCCCTTTAGTCTGTTTAAACTAGGTAGTTTAAACCTACTACCACCTAGCTTCAATGACACCTTTCACAAAGTGTTCCAGAATTTCCCTGGCAACAAGTAACATCTCCCTTTTTAAAAACTCCTAGTGGTGGCCAGGCACTGTGGCTCACGCCTGTAATCCCAACACTTTGGGAGGCTGAGGTGGGAGGATCACAAGGTCAGGAGATTGAGAACATCCTAGCTAACATGGTGAAAGCCTGTCTCCACTAAAAATACAAAAATTAGCTGGGCATGGTGGCGGGCGCCTGTAGTCCCAGCTACTCGGGAGGCTGAGTCAGGAGAATGGCGTGAACCCAGGAGGCAGTGAGCCGAGATTGCACCACTGCACTCCAGCCTGGGCAACAGAACGAGACTCCGTCTCAAAAACAAACAAACAAACAAAAACTCCTAGTGGTTTTCATCTGTAATATTCTTATGTCCAGGGCCTCTGTGGGCCGGTGTTCAGGTTCTGTACTGCATAAGGGTCCCATATCTAAGGGACCACCATCCACATTGTAGACACAGCCTAGACTCCTATTAATAATGGGTTACAAATCTATCTATAATGTCCTTAAATTTTTCCTGAATATTTACACTTTTATTTGTAAAGTGGACTGAGGAAAGAAGTTCTGTAACAGCATTTTCGTGGTCTTCAGAAATATTGCCTACGATGTACCAGGGCTCTAGGGGTATTAATGTAAAAGATCTTCCTTTCTATTTGAAGAAATATGATGTCCACATAGAAACGAAGACCAAGTATCTTATTCCAATCGACTGACAAGGCAGTTGAAGTGCCAGGAAAGCTAAGGAAAGGGAAATGACCAAGTTCTGGCCAGTTAAGAAGTCCTCTTGAAGAAAATGACTCCTGAGTTAGACCAGGAAGACAGGGAAATAGAAAAAGTAATAACTTCTAATTGTTCTGAAACTGTCTTTGGTTCTGATATTTGGAATTCCAGTGAGAAGTGCATTTCACTTATACACCATCCACATACTTTTATTTTTTTTTTTGAGACGGAGTCTCATTTCCTGTTTCCCAGGCTGGAGTGCAGTGGCCGATCTCAGCTCACTGCAAGCTCCACCGGTTCACCATTCTCCTGCTCCCAGCCTCCTGGTAGCTGGGATCACAGGCTACCACCGCCTTCCCGCTAGTTTTTGTATTTTTTAGTAGAGATTTGGTTTCACTGTTAGCCAGGATGGTCTCGACTCCTGGATCCCTGTGACCCTGCCTGCCTCCTAAAGTGCTGGGATTACAGGCTTGAGCCATCATACCGCCATCCATACATGTTTCTTTTAAAAGGCATAGTCTTCTTAAGTCTTTCCTTGAAAAGTCCCATCCCCTAACCATTTTAATTGGGTGGAATTACAATTTAAATCCAAGCATTAATCGCATCCCTCCCACTCCGGCCCCACCACCCAAACCCAACCCCATCACACCTGACTCTACCTGCATCACACTCCCCGGGACTCACTCTATCCCATCACCCACCATCCCCATGTCCCCAACCCATTCGACCCAACAAAAGCTTTCTAAATACTGTAAAATGAAGATACTAAGAGGTTCTATATCTTACTCCAATAGGATTAAGGATTAATCTAAAGGTAAAAGATTACATGTTAAGTATTTTAAAGAACAAAACAACAACTTATTATAGTTGTATGGATCCAGTTTACAATTCATATCTGGAAATTTTGGGGTATAATAGCTAGCAGATACCAGTAACATTAGCAGTGTTGATTTCATTCATTTGTCTGGTTCTTTTTGTTTGTTTATTCTTCTCTCTTTCTCTTTCTCTCTTTGATTCTAGACAGGAAATAACGGTTATTTCTGTTTCATGCCATGTGCTAAGCCTGGTTTGAGGGACAAGAAAGTAAATCCAAGATATGCATGGATCCTAGCAGACAAGGCCGTGCCTTGTAGTAAAGAAGAATGACATATATTAATCAGTTTAGGAATAATAAAAGAAAAAATAATGTAGTAAACTGTCTATAGGCAATCAGAGCAGAAGATGTTGGAAGATATAAGTACTAGAGAAATTTTAAGGAAAGGAATGTGGAACATAATTGTTAGGAAGCATAATTTTTTAAAGCTCTGTGACTTTTTGTTCTGCAAAATATAGTAAATATTTGCTATCAATTTTTTTTTTTTTTTTTTTTTTTGAGACAGAGTCTTGCTCTGTCGCCCAGACTGGAGTGCAGTGGCGCAATCTTGGCTCACTGCAAGCTCCGCCTCCCAGGTTCACACCATTCTCCTGCCTTAGCCTCCTGAGTAGCTGGGACTACAGGTGCCCACCAGCAGACCTGGCTAATTTTTTTTTTGTATGTTTAGTAGAGACAGGGTTTCACCATGTTAGCCAGGATGGTCTCTATCTCCTGACCTCGTGATCTGCCCGCCTTGGCCTCCCAAAGTGCTGGGATTACAGGGGTGAGCCACCCTGCCCAGCCTCAAATATGTTTTTTGCTTTGCTTTTGTCTTTTCAAAAGTAAAGCCCTTAATAAAGGACCTTTTATAAAATACAAGATTAATCAAGATTAGTGTAATATAAGCTTACAGCTGGATAAATACATTTCTGTTGTCATTTCTTAGCCTTCCAAAGACAGTATTTAAAAATCCACTTGGCAAACCGTTGCAAAGGGTTTTAGGCTTTGAAAGAGTATAAAGGTTCAAGGAATGCAGACATACCTTTGCAACAGATTATTATAAACATCATATGCTAAGTATCTAATATAGTGTTCATTATCTTGCAAACAACTTGGTAAATGATTGCTAGCTCATTTAGCAGGTTATAAAGGAAGTGTAAACAATTTCTAGCTATCTCTTGTAAAATGTATTGTGCCCTGATCATTTGTATTTTGCGCAACCTTTGCCAGATTATAAACTCTACAAGAAAAATTCACATTTGTTCAAATAACCTTTTTCTCCCAGGAAAGTTTAATTTATCAAAGCAAGTTTCACTCTGCACAAATAGTCACGGAGGATACTTTGGAATGAGTCTAGTGAGACTGCATAACTCTGCATCTCCTGTAACCCAGTGTTAAATTTTCAAAGGCTTCTTGTCCCTAGTGGATTGTAGGAGATGTGCCTGGCATGAGAAGGAGGAAGTGGTGAATGGATGAGTAGTACCAGCGTGTATCTGAGAGGAATATAAAGAGTCATTATTATCCTCTTTCTGGTTGCTGTTGCAGAAATTCCTAGGAGTAGAAAACAGTGGAGTGCTTTTATTTTGTTTTTTGAAAGGGTAGCTTGGTCTTATAAAATGTTATAAAATGTTTAATGCTGATAACATTTTTCATAGGCCAGAAATTCAGCCTGCTGTTTGCCTATAGACCTTAGTAAAAGAGCTAATTAATGATTCAGACCCCAGGCGTCAGCAGACTTCATCTTTGTACCAGATAATAAGTAATTTAGGCTTTGCAGACCATCGGTCTCTGTTGAACTACTCAGCTCTCAGCTGTGCCATTGTAGTGCAAAAGCAGTCATAGACAATATGTAAACAAATGAATGTGCCTGCATTCCCATAAAACTTTATTTACAAAAACAAGCAGCAGGCCAAATTTGCCTATGGACGTTTGTTTACCAGCCTCTATTTAAGAGTTTCACTGGCATCATTCAGTTTTTCTAAAGACCTGTTTCTTGGCTTATTCCTTATTCACCAATCTGGGTTCCAGTGTAACTGATGTAAACTTGGATATTGAACTAAAAGAGATGGGTCCACTTTCATATATTTGATATTTATCAGACTGAGATAAAAATGGAAGTAGAGACACAAAATCTAGAAAAGATACTGTCTTTGACATTAAAGAGCTAAATATCTAGACATTTGGTCAGTCTTGATGAGTAAAAGCCATTGGGACAGTTTGAACTTGTTAAGCAATTCCAGTCTTAAAAGTTTTTGCACATCTAGTTAGAAGTGTTCAAACCAGTATAACATGCAAGTCCCATGATGTATTAGGGACACTCTTCAAGTAACAGTCAGAGAACTTGAGTTCTAGTCCTGCTTGTCCAGATAGTTAGCAAGCATGTGACCAGCCAGAGCCTCTTTCCTTACATGTGAAATAAGCATATGAGAGCTTGCCCTGTTTCTTTGATAGGATTGCTGGGAAACCAAATGAGAATATCCAGCTAAAGTAGACACACTCTGACACACTTGAGCCCATTATCAAGTTTTACACCTTCTTTCTAGTACTTATTGATAACCCTAATTATCTGATTGATGGTGGAGACCCTCATATCTGACATGGTCAGGACTAATAGTTGATCAGTTCATCAATTATATAAATAAACATTTAAAAAATACCTGCTTTAAACATTTTTAAACAAAAATTTAAATTAAAACATTTAAAACATTTTTAAACTTAAAATATATCAATGTACATTGCGTTGCTAATCTTTTGATGAAGGTTCAAGGCTTTTTCTTAGAGTCTGGATTCTCTGATTGGAGTTCTGCTTCCTGTAGCTTGAAAAATGGGAAGATGCATTATGTACATTTCCCAATGTATTTATGCAAATTGACTGAGAACTTAGACATTTGGAAAACAATCTGAATGCAGAATATGTCTAGATTTTTACATGTTTGAAAACCAATATTTTGGCCGGGCACGGTGGCTCACGCCTGTAATCCCAGCGCTTTGGGAGGCCGAGGCAGGTGGATCACGAGGTCAGGAGTTCAAGACCAGCCTGGCCAACATGGTGAAACCCTGTCTCTACTAAAAATACAAAAAATTAGCCGGGTGTGGTGGCCTGCGCCTGTAATCCCAGCTACTCAGGAAGCTGAGGCAGGAGAAACATTTGAACCTGGTGGGAGGCGGAGGGTGCAGTGAGCTGAGGGTGCAGTACCACTGCACTCCTGCCTGGGCAACAGAGTGAGACGCCATCTCAAATGAAACAAAACAAAACAAAACAATATTTTAGAGCTGTTGCACCTACCCTGTTCAACAATAATTTTTAGCAAACTGATTGAGCCATTTTAAAGTATTCAAATGTTTTTTCTTTGGTAGTCTTCTAAAATACATATAGCCCTGGAAACTTTCTAAATTTTTTTTTCAGTTATTAAAAATTTGTGAATTTGCTTATCATGTCACTTTCTTCTATGACAAAAAGACTCGAAAAGATGTAAGAGCTGAATGGATTAGAAAAAGGAGAGGTATGGTTGGTGTGAGGCATTTTGACAGGGAATTACCAAAGGCATATTTGCACTGTTACACAATTTTGGCAAGTGTTAATTCTGTTGAACGGGAAAATCAATAATGGTTTTTTTGTTGTCTGTCTGTCTTTCTTTTCTTTTCTTTTCCTTTCTTTCTTTCCTTCCTTCCTTCCTTCCTTTTCTTTCCTTCCTTCCTTCTTTCTTTTCTTTTCTTTTCCTTTCTTTTTTTGAGACAGAGTCTCGCTCTGTTGCCCAGGCGGGAGTGCTGTGGCACGATCTCAGCTCACTGCAACCTCTGCCTCCTGTGTTCAAGCAGTTCTCCTGCCTTGGCCTCCGAAGTAGCTGTGACTATAGGCACATGCCACCAGGCCTGGCTAATTTTTGAATTTTTAGTAGAAATGGGATTTCGCCATGTTGGCCAGGCTGGTCTCGAACTCCTGACCTCAAGCTATCTGCCCGCCTCGGCCTCCCAAAGTGCTGGGATTACAAGCTGAGCCACCATGCCTGACCAATGATGGGGTTTAAAGAGAAATAAAGCATATTTGAAAGTATATTCCTGATCTTAACAGGGTCTAAATATCTTTTTTTCCCTTCACAAAATATCTTGAGGTGCTATTTTCCAGACAGAATTCTGAGATGCATGGATAACCCATGGTTTTGGCTTAGTATAAGTGCTTTTATTCTTCTATGCTAGTTTGTGTGTTCTCTTGTTCCGTTTTATTGAGGCTGTCTGGTAGAAGTGCTATGTCCTGTTTTGTCTGCAAAGTGTGGCAAAAAAAACTGGCCAAGAGGATTCCAAGCCTATCTGAAGGTAAACATGCTGTTAGTGGTTGGGCATGAGATCTCAGGCAGAAGGAGCAAAAGACCTCAAAACATCAAGATGTTTTAGAGTTCTTCATTCAACAGATACTGAGTGTCTGCCCAGAGAGCATCTGTGCTCAATGCTAGGAATCAGCACTGAACGTGGCGTGGTTGGAGTCTCAATTCCAATACCTTTTACAAAGAGCTGCTTACTGCCTATGAACCTATCATGAGCTGTATTTTTCTCCGGTAAGTATTGCATTTATTTGCTTCTACTTCCAGGCCAACACATATGAAAAGTACTGGCCATTTTACCAGAAGCATGGAGGGCATTATTTTCCCAAAGATCATTTGAAAAAGGCTGTTACTGAAATTGAAGAAATGTGCAATATTTTAAAAATGGAAGGAGTGATAGTGAGGAGGCCTGACCCCATTGACTGGTCATTGAAGTATAAAACTCCTGATTTTGAGTCTACGGGTAAGTGATGTCAGATAACTAAACTGCCAGTGTCTGAATTTTCAGTGTCTTTCTTAATGTGTAAGGGGAAAGCTCCAAAAAATTTCTTGGAGAGTCCTTTGCTTTGCTAGTTCTTGAAAACTTTAAAGATTTATTTAGGAATGGTTTGGTCCATGTTGATATGATTAAGATGTATACATTCTAAACTCCATTCCATCTAGTGGAATCTCCGTGAAATAACAAATTTTCCTAAACTTTATAGTCATTTCCTTACGTAAGAACAGTGGATTCATTTAATTTTCCTCAAGAACAGAAATTAAAAGGAGAATAGAAACATTTCCATTTTATTTTTAACTGACATTGCTGCATGACTGTTCTTGTGCCTTAGGTCACTGTTCTAATTTCTAGTTTTAGATTGATCCTTGGCTCTGTTTTTATCTTGTGATGCTGATGGTCCTTTAAGAGCTCTGTTTCTGTATAGCAAGAAAGGAGCTTACAAATGGTGAAAGCTTGGTGATTCAACATCTCTTTGTACAAGGACTTTATTCCTTCACTTTTTTTCTTTTCTTTTTTTTCTTGGCTTCCTCACACCACACAGAATTCATGTGAACAATCTAGTATGTATTATTCAAATTTTTTGCCATTTTCATATATACATATACACATGTATTTTTACTAGTTTTTTTTAACCAAAAAAAGAGGTCATATTATATAGACTTTTTTTTTTTTTGAGACAGAGTCTCACTCTGTTGCCCAGGCTGGAGTGTGGTGGTACGATCTCCACTCACTGCAGCCTTGGCCTCCTGGTTCAAGTGATTCTCTTGCCTCAGTCTCCCGAGTAGCTAGGATTACAGGCACATGCCACCATGCCTGGCTAATTTTTTTTGTATTCTTTTAGTAGAGACAGGGCTTGACCATGTTGGCCAGGCTGCTCTTGAACTCCTGACCAGCTCCGTCAGGATCAAGTGATCCGCCCGTCTTGGCCTCCCAAAGTGCTGGGATTACAGGCATGAGCCACTGCGCCTGGCCCTATATAGACCTTTTTTGTCTTGGAAATTAACACTGCTGAAGTTGTCATGGAATTTTTTGGTCTGACAGGTTTATACAGTGCAATGCCTCGAGATATCCTGATAGTTGTGGGCAATGAGATTATCGAGGCTCCCATGGCATGGCGTTCACGCTTCTTTGAGTACCGAGCGTACAGGTCAATTATCAAAGACTACTTCCACCGTGGCGCCAAGTGGACGACAGCTCCTAAGCCCACAATGGCTGATGAGCTTTATGACCGGGTGAGTCCCTAATAATAGGCTAGCTTATTACTAACTTTTCTAACTGATCTACAAAGAGCAAGATAGAGATTCTCTGATACCTTTTACATATTATGCATTTTAGAAAGAGAAAACATCATCTTATCTTTAAAAAGTGATTATTTTATGATGAATATGATAAGAGTAAATGATCCTATGATAGTAATAATAATCGCTAACACTTTTTGGTGCTTACCTTCTTTTGGGTCCTGGGTTAAACCCTTTATTTACATCCTCAATCCTGTTTGTTTTTCACAACAACCCTAATGATACTGTAGTATCATTCCATTAGAGGGGGAAAAACTTGCCTACAGGTGTACCACTATTCATTAGTGGAACCAGAAAAGTCACTAGACTGAAGTTCACTTTTCTTCTTCTAGAAAAAGAACCTGGTCTACAGTCCAAATTCACAGTAAAATGAAATGTATGTCCCTTATTAAATCAGTTACCATTTGATCTTTTATAGAAAAAAACTGAAAATCAAAATAGCTTCTGGGTTTAAAGACAGAAATAATGAATTAGTTTGGCCACTCCCAATCAAATTTGGCAGGGGAAACATGGCATCTCATTTTATGGTATGAGTTAGGCTCGGGACCAAATTCCTTTTCTAAAAGAACAGAATGACTTCATCCTGTTTACTTTCCATACGGGTCATGGAATATTCTCAGAATCAGTTACTGCCTCTGTATCACTTTTTTTTTTTTTTTTTTTTTTGAGACAGAGCCTTGCTCTGTTGCCCAGACTGGAGTGCAGTGGCATGATCTCAGCTCACTGCAGCCTCTACCTCCCAGGTTCCAGCAATTCTCCTGCCTCAGCCTCCTGGGTAGCTGTGATGACAGGTACATGTCACTATGCCTGACTAATTTTTGTATTTTAGTAGAAACGCAATTTCACCATGTTGGCCAGGCTGGTCTCGAACTCCTGACCTCAGGTGATCTGCCCACTTCGGCCTCCCAAAGTGCTGGGATTACAGGCATGAGCCATCTCACCTGGCGTGTACTATTTTTTTCTAAGTACATCGTGCCCCCTCATCCTTAGGGGATACATTCCAGACTCTCAGTGGATGCTGATACTGAACTCTATAATAATTTTGTTTTTTCCTATACATATATACATACCTATGATGAAGTTGAATTTACAAATTAGGCACAGTAAGACTAACAACAATAATGAATAAGAAAATGGAACAATTATATAAATCTACTTTACTAAAAGTTAGGTAAATGTGGTCTCTCTGTTTCTCTCAAAATAATGTTTTGGGACAACAGTTGACTGCAGGTAACTGAAACCATGGAAAGTGAAATCATGGGTAAAGGAGGACTATTGTATCAGGAAATTACTGTAATGCTAGTTTGTTGTTTTATTGTTGTTTTGGTTTATTTATCATGGACCCGCTTCTTTCCCAGGCATGTTTTAGTCTAGAACTGAGTAGCAATATTTTGGAAAATGATGTTAAACTAATTTTCTTAGTACTGTATGCCTTATAAATAGTTTTCTCATGATCCAATGCATTGTTTGTGTTCATTCTTTTTCCAATTAGGATTATCCCATCCACTCTGTAGAAGACAGACACAAATTGGCTGCTCAGGGAAAATTTGTGACAACTGAGTTTGAGCCATGCTTTGATGCTGCTGACTTCATTCGAGCTGGAAAAGATATTTTTGCACAGAGAAGCCAGGTAAACACAGGCTGCCTCTGAAATTTCACACTATATTATTGTATTCTTTACTTCCAAATTAAAATATTTTCATCCTAAATTTTTTTCACCTTGAATATTTTTAGTTTTCTAGACATAGAACCAAATATTTGTTGATTGTATGTCTTTCTTTTGTTTTCAGGTTACAAACTACCTAGGCATTGAATGGATGCGTAGGCATCTTGCTCCAGATTACAGAGTACATATCATCTCCTTTAAAGATCCCAATCCCATGCATATTGATGCTACCTTCAACATCATTGGACCTGGTACTGTGCTTTCCAACCCTGACCGACCATGTCACCAGGTAAGAGATTTCTCAGGACTCTGGAAAAGCAACAGAATCTAGTAACTAAAATAATTGACACTTTTATTTTAAGCACTTCCATGGTTCCTAATGGTTCTGAATGACAGATTCAGCAGTACTCAACATTATTATGATCAAACATTGGATTCCTTATGGTTTATTACAAGATGTCTGCCATGCAGAAATATACGTAGTTGACACAATCATTAGTATGGGATCATCAGACTTTGGCTGCTTGCTGTTGTCAAAGTCTCAGATTTGTGCATATATGTGTATTTTTATCAAACAGGGTGACATTATCTCATAACTTGCAACAGTGGTTCCACAGCAGCAAATTTTAGACAAGATGATCCTTGCATGGGCAGGGCAATGCCACTGGACAGTGGTTGTCTTCCCTCTACAGTGGGTTAGGCTCCCTTTGGCCAACCCTGCTTTGTAGGGAGAAGCAGAGCCACTGAACTGCAGCTGGTCTATCCCTTTCACCTGCAGCCTCCTACTTTCTGTCCACAGCCCCCTACTTCTAGTTAGGTGATGAGTGATTTTCTGTTATTTGCAAGATTGCAGTACAACTTTTAAAAACCACTGTTATGCTGTGTCACTGTTCATTTCTGTTTTTTATTTTTAGACCCGATGACCATGACTACTTATTCATTTCATTTTATTATCATTTATTCATATAGTTAATGGGTATGTGAACACAGGGATGGCTGAGTTGCAAAAGGTCACTAAGGACAATATGGTTCTTTGAGAATGCATAGCTAACATCTGTCTTTATACCACGGTCCTAGATACAAAATGATGGACAAGAAGTAGAAGGACTGTGGGTTTGACGTAGTCACATTTTTGTTTCCTTGTAACTAAATAGGAAACTTTTCAATTTTTAAAATGAGAATTTCTAAGGAAAGTATCTTTGGTTTTTTAAGACTCTGAAACCAGAGAAAAGTATAAGACTGTCTTTAAAAGCTTCAATATTTCTGTTACTTTTTAACTTTAATCTGGGGATTTTATGTACATTTTTAATTAGGATTCAGACAAAATCACCCAAATGTTTAGAAATTTTAATTTCTTTATTTTGGAAGCTGAGAAGACAGCTTCTCAAAAAGAATTATTACTGATAAGGGTTATTAGAGACTAAGAATAATAATAGTATATGTTAATTTAACAGTTTTGGGGGTTTTTTTTGGTCTTACAGATTGATCTTTTCAAGAAAGCAGGATGGACTATCATTACTCCTCCAACACCAATCATCCCAGACGGTATGTTTACTTTCATACACTGATAGACTAAAATAATGACTTTAGTGACCAAGGATCTTTTGCCTATAGAGAGGAGCCCGATGTTAGCAGCTTAGAGAATGTGTTTCCTCAGTAAGGTATAAAGTGGTGCTTGGGACTATGAGCATCAGAAAAAGGCTGAGACTTGTGTTTGCAACTTTTTCTTCCATAGAAAATGAAATGGGGAGAAGACAGAATAAGACAACATCACATAAAGCAAGATATGACTTTTTTTTTTTTTGAGACTGTGTCTTGCTCTGTCGCCCAGGCTTAAGTGCAGTCGTGCATTCACAGCTCACTGCAGCCTCAGACTCCTGGGCTCAAGTGATCTTTCCACTTCAGCTTTCTTTTTTTTTTTTTTTTTTTTTTGAGACGGAGTCTCGCTCTGCCGCCCAGGCTGGAGTGCAGTGGCCGGATCTCAGCTCACTGCAAGCTCCGCCTCCCGGGTTCACGCCATTCTCCTGCCTCAGCCTCCCGAGTAGTTGGGACTACAGGCGCCCGCCACCGCGCCCGGCTATTTTTTTGTATTTTTTAGTAGAGACGGGGTTTCACCGTGTTAGCCAGGATGGTCTCGATCTCCTGACCTCGTGATCCGCCCGTCTCGGCCTCCCAAAGTGCTGGGATTACAGGCTTGAGCCACCGCGCCCGGCCACCACTTCAGCTTTCTAAGTAGCTGGGACTATAAGTGCAGGCCACTATGCCCAGCAAGTTATTTTTTGTTTGTTTGTTTGTAGAGATAGTGTCTTGCTGTGTTCCCCAGTGAGACACCATCTCTGGGCAATAGTCTCAAACTCTTGGGCTCAAAGAATCCTCCTGCCTCAGCCTCCCAAAGTGCTAGGATTATACCATGCCCAGCCAAGATACGACTTTTAAAAGAAAACAGGGTGAAATTCAAATGTATAATGAGTACAGATTGATTCATACCATTTATAGATAAATTGTTTTAAGATTAAAATAAGCGTTCACATGGAAAGTGAACTACTGAAAGAATTGAGCTGTCACTTTAATATTCTTCACTTGTAAATCCTTGCTTTAAACCAAAATCATAGCAGACATGGTTTAACAGTTGTTGCTGTTTTTAGATCATCCACTCTGGATGTCATCCAAATGGCTTTCCATGAATGTCTTAATGCTAGATGAAAAACGTGTTATGGTGGATGCCAATGAAGTTCCAACTCAAAAGATGTTTGAAAAGCTGGGTATGTACAACAAATGAAACATGTTGTCATACATGAAAATGTTAAAGGAGAAGAACTAAAGAAATGACATGCTAGGTTTGATAAATGGTTTATCTAATTCAATTTTGATTCCTTTTAGAGGCACCAAGTTATTATTTCACAGAAAGTCAGTATTTTTATTTTCAACACACGTAGCCCCCAGAAGTTGGAGATGCATCCTGAACTCCTGAGACACCCCCTTAGCAATAAGTTTATAAATCTTATGTGACTTAGCCAGCCTCCTGGTGCCCATGTGTGGAAAACCACCCCTTTGCAGGTGAGCAGATAGCTTGGCCAGCCCTTCTTCAAATAAGAAATCATTGTGGGTCCTTTAAAAGTGTCCTGTCATCATATATTTTAAAGGACTCTTAAGCGTACAGATGCAGAAGTGACTTTTATGTGTAATAAGCATAGTTAACAAAGTAGTGAAACGCAAGAAAGTGTGTCAGTAAATCATTCAGTTTTGAACTGAAGAGCAGGACTGGGTTTTACTTAAGTAGGAGTTTACTTATCCTGATATTCAAAATTTAGACCAATGATTCTAGTATTATTGAGAAAAATGTTGAAGGAAAGGATTTTCATATGAGCTGTTATAAAGATGTGTGTGTGTGTTTTGAGACAGAGCTGTGTCACCCAGGCTGTAGTGCAGTGGCACGACCTCGACTCACTGCAACCTACGCTTCCCGGGTTCAAGCGATTCTCCTGCCTCAGCCTCCTGAGAGCTGGGATTACAGGCATGCACCACCATGCCTGGCTAATTTTGTATTTTTAGTAGAGAGTGACTCGGCCAGGCTGGTCTCGAACTCCGACCTCAAGTGATCCACCCACCTCTGCCTCCCATAGCGTTGGGATTATGGGTGTGAGCCACCATGCCCGACTAGGAAAGTCTTTCTGAATGGCTCATGCCACCTTCCTCTCCCTGGCTATACCAATGGACCCTTAGTGACTTTGTAGCCTATCCTCCTCTCAAAATAATTAGCTTCTTGAGGAGGAAGAATAGATTTTCTTTTTAAAACCCCACTATGTCTAACACAACAGATTCTTCCTAAATACCATTGGTTAAATAGGCCACGCACATCATAGCCTTGTTATTACAGATGGTACCAGATTAAACTGATTGCTGGATTTGCTTTGGTACCTGTATAACCATACAAACCCAGATATTAAAACACCAGCTGTGTTCCATTGTTTCCTTATGGTGGTCTGGTGAAGTTAATCTGTATCAGTAAACTCTCCTTATATGTGAATATGTAAAGTCAACTTTTCAGGTCAGCTAAATTTTGCTTTGCCTATTAAATTAACATGGTAAAATTAGAAACAGTCTGACAAAGTAGTTAATGTGTAATTCTAAAAGGCCTTGAGATTTTAGTACTTGACCATTTTGAACATTTGATAGGTATACCTGCTCAGTCTGTTGACTTGTGAATAGTCAATAGAACAAAACTTCAGAGTTCTCTGTTGACTTTTTGGAGAAGATTTTATATTAGCAGATGAAATATAGTTGGTGAAAATAAAATTGGAAGAGAAAAGACTATTCTGGATTGGGTATCCTTAAGGATTAGAACCACAAGATTCCTCCAAATCTGTAGGCCTACTTTCTCTAGGAGAATCTTCGTGTTAGTCCATCTAACTGACCTCATCTCTCTTTCAATGCAGGTATCACTACCATTAAAGTTAACATTCGTAATGCCAATTCCCTGGGAGGAGGCTTCCACTGCTGGACCTGCGATGTCCGGCGCCGAGGCACCCTGCAGTCCTACTTGGACTGAACAGGCCTGATGGAGCTTGTGGCTGGCCTCAGATACACCTAAGAAGCTTAGGGGCAAGGTTCATTATCCTGCTTTGAAAAGTGCATGAACTGTAGTGCTTTAAACAATCATCTCCTTAACAGGGGTCATAAGCCTGGTTTGCTTCTATTACTTTTCTTTGACATAAAGAAAATAACTTCTGCTAGGTATTACTCTCTACTCCTAAAGTTATTTACTATTTGGCTTCAAGTATAAAATTTTGGTGAATGTGTACCAAGAGAAAAATTAGTCACCTGAGTAACTTGGCCACTAATAATTAACCATCTACCTCTGTTTTTAATTTTCTTTCCAAAAGGCAGCTTGAAATGTTGGTCCTAATCTTAATTTTTTTTCCTTTTCTATAGACTTGAGAATGTTTTTCTCTAAATGAGAGAAAGACTTAGAATGCACACAGATCCTAAATAGAATCAGATAATCTCTTTTTTTTTATAAAGGAGAGAAAGACTTAGAACATACACGGATCCTAAGTAGAACCAGGTAATTGTCTCTTTCTAATAAGGAATTTGGGTAATTTTTAATTTTTTGTTTTTTAAAAAATAACCTAGACTATGCAAAACATCAAAGTGAATTTTCCATGAATGTTTTTAATATTCTCATCTCAACATTGTGATATATGCTACTAAAAACCTTTTCATATACATCTTACCTCATTTCAAGTGAATTATTTTAATCTTTTCCTCTCTTTCCAAAAATTTACAGGAATGTTTAGTGTAATTGGATTTCGCTATCAGTTCCCATCCTTAAGTTTTGATATTCAATATCTGATAGATACACTGCATCTTTGGTAATCTAAGATTTGTTTACAAATGTGCAAATTATTTAGAGCATAGACTTTATAAGCATTAAAAAAAACTAATGGAGGTAAAACCTATATGCGATATGAAATAATTTTAGTGTTGATACTGTATGTGTATTTTTATTCTAATAAACTTTTGTGTTCCAGACTGAATTTGGCATTGGTCTAGTCATTTTAGTGTAAGTAAATTATAGGAATGTGGCTCTTGATACAGAATTCTGATTCTCTAAAATAATTAACATATTCATCACAAAAGTAAACCTAATACTTACATTCAGAAATGCTTAGCAAAGTCAGATTTTTGTTTATTAATTAATTCATTCATTCAAAAATATCTGAATATCTTCTGAGTATAAGGAGTAATCCTAGGCCCCAGAAAGGAAGAGTCTCTGTTCTTAAGTTGCTGAATGTGTTTTTTGTGAAAAATCTGCATAGATTGTGTACTTTGAAATGAGTCACAGGTTTCAACCATACCCTTACTAACACCTTTAACTCCTTTACATCCTGGTGTTCCTTTTACATCCATTACAGAAACACCTATTAGTGCTATACATGGACTGAATCCTGCTTGAGAAATCTATCCAGTTGTGTGGATTGGTGCAAATTAGGGTATATATTTGCAGGCCTAAATACTACCCGACAATTCTGCTACACAGTTCTCTGTGTCCTCCTCAGTAGCTATTTCAAATCTTCACTACATTTTCTTAGCTGATCATATTGTTTTATTTTTCACAGAGGAAATAGAGACCATCAGGCATTAGTTCCTTCAGTTTACAATCCCCTATACGTTTATATACATTTGCCTATTCTGGTTAAGTTTCTTTCTCCTTTCCTTTCCAGTAAGTAGTTCTCCCTTATCCTCAGGGGATATGTTCCAAGATCCCCGGTGAATGCCTGAAACTATGGGTAGTACCAAACCCTATGTGTACTGTGCCTTTTCTTATACATGCAGACCTATGATAAAGTTAATCTGGTGCAACACATGGCTGTCAGTTGGGAACATGTTTTCTGTTCGTGTCTTGCAAACAAAAAGTAATGCCTTTTCCACCTTAACTAAGCACTTATCAGTGCACTGTGGCCATAACTTTTGCCATGTGTAGTGTGACAGCAAAACTAGCATGAATTTCTTTTTCCTTTATCACAACTTCACAGAGAGGAGATTCGTTCTTACCATGGATCTCAGCAACCTCAACATGCAACTTTTTCTTTTCTTGTTGAGAACTTTCACCTTTCCCTTAAAGAAAGCCACTTAGGCTTTTCTTTGGTATGTCCGAATTGCCAGCATCAAGACTTGCATTTGAGTCATTATTCAGTAAAATAAGGTTACTTGAATACCAGGACTGTGGTCTGATAACGAGGTGGCTGCTAAGCGACTGAAGGACGGGCGGTATATACAGTGTGATATGCTGGACGGGAGGATTCACGTCTCAGGTGGAGGGAGTGGAGTGGGCCACTGCAAGATTTCATCACGCAGCTCAGAACAGCGTGCAATTTAAAACTTATGAATTATTTATTTCTGGATTTTTCTATTTAATATTTTTGGACCATGGTTGACCACTGGTAACTGAAACTGCTGAAAGTGAAACTCTGGACGAAGGGATTACTATACTACCTAAGCTTCCAGAGAGAAAAATCAGGCCTTCATCTCATTGCATGCATTTGCTTCTCAACCCTGTATAAAGGGTCACTTCTCTCACTGCTACAGAAGAAGAGGTGAACCTTCTGACCAAGTCTAATCCATACAACCATCCTTTGATCCTAATCTTTGTCGTTTTTTAGAATTTGCTACATCAATTATCTTTCTTGTAACTCCAGCATCACCACCACCCTGTGTGTGTGGGAGGGAGTTTCCGCCTCAGAAAATAGTCATGCTCAAAACAATCCACAGTGTGGTCTACGTTCCTGATCCGTGATCAAGGCCTTACCGTGACAAAATGATCGCTCCTAGTTGGAGAGCTACCACTTGTCTTGCAATATCATATAACCAAATAGATTATCAAAGTGTATATACAGATTCCACACATTTTTAATAACCAGTTGGTTTGGACTTCTACAGATGGCTGAACCAACCAAAAATTCTAGCGTACGCTTTCTCATATATTTGAATTAACTTTACAGCAAGTCATTTGCCTACTTAATCTGTAGCAGTGTGTACTTTGTAGTGTGTATCTGCTGAGTGATTATAAACTATAATTATTGTTGCTGAAGTCAAAATAATGCTTCAGGCTAATCCTACTCCATAGGGATAATATGCTGAAGGGAATTTAGTTCAATATCCCAATATATTTGATTGTTAATATCAATATTATAAGTTGTATTAGCTTCTAAAATAATAATTTTACCTCAGGTGATCCGCCCGCCTCAGCTTCCCAAAGTGCTGGGATTTACAGGCATGAGCACGTGGTTTTATTCCTTCCAATTTTCTATTAACCCATTACTTTGAGGATGAAAAGTAGTCTGATAAGCCTACTGAATGTGATGTATTGGCCCCCCAATCCTGTGGAAGTCTTATAGTTAATTATAAATGGTATCATAAAGGAGGAAACCTTCATGGGATTTTATAGGATGTTGGAGGGAACCACAACTGTTCTCTTCAAACTGCCCAGGGTGTACAAATCCCAAGGCAGATACCAAGGCTGGAAGTAGTGTGAGGTCAGTGAAGTACTCACCATGTCCACAAAATTTAGGAGGACCAAAAAAAACCTCAGTAATCCAGATAAGTATTAATGCACTATTTTTAAAGATCAAAATTAATGAAAAAATCCATGACAAAATGTTAAATGAAGACAAGATCAGTATTACTGATGTTTCTTTTGCCTCGGGCTCCTCTGTGGCTTGACACGGCACTGACTGTACCCAGGAACCAGAGGTGAAGTGGAAGTAAACCAGCCCTTGCAGTCTGCTACCCAGTGCCATTCAAATTTTTCAGGTAGCCCAGAAAACCTCTAGCCTAGGATTGGATGATGCCTGATTGCGCTTGAACTCCAAGATGTCCGCTTGGCCCTCTTCCAAGTGTACTTTACTTTCTGTTCATTCCTGCTCTAAAGCTGTTTAATAAACTTTCATTCCTGCTCAAAAAACAAACAAACAAAAAACGGTGATACCTGATTGCTGGCATCCCCGAGTGCCTGAAAAAAATGAGCAAAATTCTTTTTTGAAAAAATGTAACATCCATCCAGGCTTCAAATTATTTCTGACAATAAAATCTCAAATACAGAGTCCTCCACACAGTCAAATACAGACAGATGCAGGAGGAGAAAATATCCCTCTAGCAAAACAACATTCAAAAGACACATCCACAGGGACTCCAGATACCAGATTATCAGACACAGAATATAAAGCATCGACCCACAGTGAAACTCCAATAGGTATTTCTCCCCTAATCCTCACCCCCAAGTCCTAGGCAACCAACAGCCTACTTCCTGTCCTTATCATTTTGTCTATTCTGGACATTTCATGTAAATGGAATCATTCAATAAGTGGTCTTTGTGATGAGCTTCTAAAGCTTAGCAAAATATTGTCAAGTTTTATTCATTCTGTAGCCTGTATCAGTACCTCACGTATTCTTATGGCCAAATGAAATTCCACCGTATAGATATACACATTTTATTTATCTATTCATCAGTTGCTGAATATTTAGGTTATTTCTACTTTGGGGCTATTATGATAAGGCTGCTGTGAACACTCACACACAGGTTTCTGCATGGGCATATGTTTTCACTTCTCTTGGGGTATATACCTAGGAGTGGAATTTCTGGGTCATGTGGTAACTCTAGGTATGACTTACAGAAAAAAAGTTATATTAAAAAAGTAATAAATATAAGCCCACTAATATACCAAACCAGTGTATGATTTGTATGATTCATTTGTATAATTATTTGTCTAATTTTAGTATGATTTTAAAAAGGCAATGAAAATGACAGAAAGGATGAAGTGGTTCCCATGTGAAGACAGACTAAAAAGATTAGAATTCAGTCTAGCAGGCGGAAAGTTGGGGAAGTTACAAAATCCAAATTATTAAAATTGTAATATAGTATCCTGACCAATCAGTTAACTTCTGATTTATTTAACAACTTTCAAAGCACCTCACTAAGGCAATACAACCTTGATTTAAAAAAAAAAAGTTCAAGAACTAAATAACAAAGCTACATGGGAAGCAATAAACTCTTGTTTTTCACGAAGCAAATAAGAAGTATACAAGAATATTTATTAATTAACTCTTGAGAACCTACTATATGCTAGGCATCATGCTGGTGCCTTTAAAACATACTTTATCTCATTTGACTGTTCTAAGAAACATCAAGATAGCTATTATTTTCCTTATTAAAGAAGAAAGAAGAAATGGAGATTTAAGTGCTCATGATCAAGTTGCACCTATTTTAACCAATAGTCTTCTCTTAAATTACATCATTTCTTTCCTCCATTTTAGAGCCATATTTTGCAAAAAGATGGCTTATACTTTCCATATTCGTTCTCTCACCTTCAATTCACCACTCGATCCACTTATATCTGCAGTTTTTCTCACATTGTCCAACTGCTTCCTCTGAGTTCAACAAATAACTGAGAGTTGCAGCGGTTGTTTTTTTTTTTTTTGAGAAGAGTGCAGTGGCTTGATCCCGGCTCACTGCCACCTCCGCCCCCTGGGTTCAAGCAATTTTGCTGCCTTAGTCTCCCAAAGTGCTGGGATTACAGGCATGAGCCACCATGCCTGGCCCAGTGGCTATTTTCTAGGCTTCATCTTGAAACAATCTTCCATTTACCAAATTATGGCCTGCCATCTGTTTTTAACAGGTCCTTCAAGCTAAATTTTTTTTTTACATATTCTAATAGTTGAAACAAAGGAAAAGAAAAATAATATTTCATGATGCATGAAAATGACATGAATTTCAAATTTCAGTGTCCATAAATAATGTTTTTTTGGAACACAGCCACATTTATTCATTTGCACATTGTCCATGGCTACTTTTGTGTTCCAATGGCAGATTGAGTAGTTGTGATAGAGACACTATAGGGTGCTGTCACTGCTTCGCAATGTGACTTGGCACGCCACACATCACAGTGACACAGTTATCACTTGGCAGTGTTTCAAGTGTCTCATGTGTCACTGTACCTATGATGTTTTATTTTTTTATTACCAGTCTATACCCATCATGTCAAAACAGAAAAGAAAAGTAAATGTCACTGTCATACTTTCAAGGCACAGTGGAGTGTGGATCATTCTGATTAAATTAGACGGCAAAACATTGTACAACGACATTATAGTTGTGCTGAAAGAATATATGCTGACATTACCAGAAGTACTCATCACAAGATTTCCAACTCACAGGAAAGCAAGAGTCAGGAAAAAATAGAAAATTTAAAATGAAATATCTCATGTCAGCAAAATGTCTTCACAAAAATAAAAAAATGAAAAAAAAAGTCTTCAACCTTTTTGCAGATAAGTACCCCAACTGGCTCATTTGTTAACCAATCAAGGAAATCCATTTACTAATGGCTAGTTAATTAAATCACGTTTGGTTGCTGAAGAAATGTGTCCAGAAGAAACAAACTGCTTAAAATTAGTATTAGCCTTTGCCATGGAGGGTTGCTGTCCGAGTTGAGGACAATGGGAGTGACAATAATCAATTAACACAAATGATGTGGAGTGATTTTCCTTGGGTCTTGGTGAATCAACATGGGTTACTGATTCTGCTCAGTTGTGGATTGTTCAAGGAATCAATATTGAGTCTTTAGTGGGAACTGAAGAATTGTGTGAATATCCTGACTTGCCCCCCTACACAGCAGTCAATGGTTCAGCAATGGTAAGATTTTTTTGCAATCTTTTGAGCTTGGGGCTAGGTTTGAAGTTTTTTTCAAATAGAAGAACTGCCCGCAACCACTGTTAATTACTTTGGAATTAGCTTTTGCTACAGACTTGATAATGTTTCTTAATAAATTCAACCTAAAATTATGAGACAAAACAGTGCTAATATTCAAAACTTATGGTAAAGTCATTTAGATGACTCATGTCTCAATCACAAGTAATATGAAATTACTTTATGTACTTCCCATGCTGTCAAAACTGAAAACAAAAAGCAAGATCTCCATTCTCCATTTGCAACAGATATATTTTCTGAGCTTAAATGACCATTCCAGCAGAGTTTTTCCGAACTCAATGCAAGAACAAAGGTAATTTCAAAGTACATTTAACTGTGCGGTTTAGGAAAGTGATTTATCGGTGCTTGCTTTGGCAGCACATGTATAAAAATTGGAACGATACAGAGAAGATTAGCATGGCTCCTGTGCAAGGATGACATGCAAATTCATGAAAGCTTCCATATTTTTAATTTAAAAATTTTTAAATAATTAAAAAATGGTTTTAAAATTAAAAAAAGAAAGTGTAGGCTGGGCGTGGTGGCTCACGCCTCTCATCCCAACACTTTGGGAGTCTGAGGCGGGCGGATCATGAGGTCAGGAGTTTGAGACCATCCTGGCCAATACGGTGAAACATCATCTCTACTAAAAATTACAAAAATTAGCTAGGCATGGTGGCGCGTGTCTGTAGTCCCAGCTACTTGGGAGGCTGAGGCAGGAGAATCGCTAGAACCTGGGAGGCAGAGGTTGCAGTGAGCCGAGATTGCACCACTGCACTCCAGCCTGGGTGACAAAGCGAGACTCTAGCTCAAACACAAAAACAAAAAAAAAGAAAGTGATTTATTGGCAATGACATGCTAAAAGTCTGTCAAAAGAAGAATCTAATAGAATTCTATGAATACCTTTCCAAGCAATGAATATGTTCAGTTTAAATTATATGTTCCTGAATTGATATCAGCATTTGGCATTATGTGTCTGTGTAAAAAGACATTTGAAATATATAAAGATGTAAAACCTCATCACATTAATAGACGAACATTTGCAATTTATTTTGATAATAGGGAAGACTAACTCTGAACACCAATTAAGCAAAACTATCATTCCCTTAAAAGAAAATTTCATTTTTCTCATTGGTAGAACTATATTATAAAAAGGGTGTCCTCAATTTTTATTATATTTTGAATTTTGTCAATAAAAGCTTTATGGCTTCTCTTTCCTCTTTGTTATATAAGTACCCATATAATATCTTGATTTTGATTCTTGGCTACAAAGCCTGAAATATTTACTATCCGATCCTTTACTGGATAAGTTTACCAAGCCCTGGAGTCTAAAGGACTCGAAAGTCTTAGGCTTCCTTAGAGCTCTTTTCAAGGCCCCATGTCTTTCTCATTCTTCACTAGATCCTTCCCTCACTTTACTACCCATGATTTCATTATGATCTATAGGAAATCTGCCAAATGTATACCTTTAGCTTAGAACAAATTAATCAAATTCATCCTCACTACCTCCATTCTAGTCCAAGCTACCAACATCTCTCACCTGAACTATTGACACAGCTTCCTCAGTCCTCAGCAGCCAGACTGACGTCTCAGTATGGAAATCTGATCCCCTCTTCTGCCCATCTCCACAAAGTCTCTCAGTGGAATGGATTGTCTCTTCCAATAATCACAAATGGTAAAAATCTGTTTTAGCGAAGTCTTTTTATAAGCTATATTGTACAGAAAGGTTGCTTGAGTGGGTTTCGTGCGAATGCCCAGAAGAATTTATCTTCGAGTCAAAGCTGAGGCCCTTGGGTTAGCACTTTCATCCACACACACCCTGCCCTCAGACTCCAAGATACAGGGACCTGGCTTTCCAAAGGACCTCGGAAACTCTTTCCACTTCTGCCCCTGCAGAAACTATTTCCTTAACCAGAATTGCTGGCATTTCATTGTACACAGGATAGGAACAAACTTTGGCATAGGTTAGAATGTCTTCAGTTCTGTGAGACATGCTGAGAAAAGAATTTCTCCAGCTATTCTCTGCTTCTCTGATGCATCAACACTTTTTCTATTAGACATTTCCATTACTGTGCAAATGCAGTATTATTGCACCCACTTTAAAAAGGGGAAAAAAAACCCTCTCTTGACTTCACTTTCACCTCTAGCTACTGCTCTATTCCTGCACTCTCTGCAGAAGAACTCTTCACAATAGTCATCTATCCTCCCTGTCTGCAGTTCTCTCATCCCGTTCTCTCCTGAACCTACTCATTCAGGCTTCTACCTCCACCTCTCTAAATAAACTGCCCTTGTTACAATTACTAATGTTTCCTACATTGCAAAATCCCAGGCAAATATCCCTCATTATTACTTCACTGATCAGCAATATTCAACAGTGGACTCCTTTTTTCCCCCATAAAACATTTTCTTCCTCTGGTTTTCTTTCTTTTTTTTTGAGACGGAGTCTTACTCTTGTTACCCAGGCTGGAGTGCAATGGCGTGATCTCGGCTCACTGCAACCTCTGCCTCCCGGGTTCAAGTGATTCTCCTGCCTCAGCCTCCCAAGTAGCTGGGATCACAGACATGCACCACCACGCCCCGTTAATTTTGTATTTTTGCTAGAGATGGGGTTTCTCCATGTTGGTCAGGCTGGTCTCAAACTCCTGACCTCAGGTGATCCGCCTGCCTCAGCCTCCCAAAGTGCTGGGATTACAGGCAAGAGCCACCGCGCCTGACATTCCTCTTGTTTTCATAATACTCCTCTCTCCTGGCTTTCCTCTTTCCTCAATGGCTGCTATTTCTCCATCTCCTTGGCTGGTTCCTACTGACTTTAACCATTGGAGTGCTCCAGGGCTCAGTCTTTGGCTCTTTCTCTTAGATTCTGTCTATATTTTCTTTCTTGGGAGTCTCATTCAGTCTTATGGCTTTCATTTCCATGTATATGACTCCCAAACTTGTAACTCCAGTCCTGACTTGTCTGCACTCATGTATTCAACTGCCTATTCAATGTCTCTGCTAGGCACATCCCAAACTGAACTTCTGATGTTTCTCCCAACACCTGCCTCTCCCTGAGTCTTCCTCTGTTTAGTTAAGGTAATTCCATCCCTCCAATGGCTCAGGCTGACAACCTTGGACTCATCTGTGACTCCTCTCTTTCTCTCACACTTCATATCTAATCCACCAGCAGATCCATCTACCTTTGAAATATATTCAGAGTCCTACCACTTCTTGCCACCTCAGTTCTTCCCATCCTGGTCCCAGCTACTGTCATCTCTCCCCTGGATTACTGAAAACACCTCCTCCTGATCTCTTTGCTTCTACCCTTGTTCCCTTTTAGTCTGTTCTCATCAGCAGCAAGAATGATCCCGTTAAAACAAAAGTCAGGTCATGTCACTCCTCTCCCTCCCAACTCACTCAGGGGAAGCCCATTTGCTTACAGAAGTTCCACACCACCTGGGCCCCACTGCCACCCCAGCTCCAGCTCCTCCACCTCCCTTCCTCACTTCACTCCAGTCTCACAGGCCTCCTCGCTGGCCCCAGAACATCCCAGACAGACTTTCACTGTCGGACCTTTGCTCTTGCTTTTCTTCTGGAAGCCTTGTCCCCAGCTATCTCCATGAGTTGTTCCCCTGCCTCCTTCAGGTCTTTGCTTAAATGTGAGTCCTTCCCTAACCATTTCATTTAAAATTGCAGTCTTCATCCACCACTTGACCACCAGCCCTGACCACCACTAGAACTAAGGCAGATTAATTTTGAGTTTGCAGTTGTATGACTAAAATGTGCCTAGGATTTGAAAGGGGCTCTTGTAAGAGAGAACACCTGCTTGTATGTATGGCCAAAGGTCTGCAAGGCTCTGAAGTTTCTCCTGTACCTGGGTACATGTCACTCTCTTAGCCCATAAATACAATTCTAAGCTCCATTTCTAGTTACAGGTAAACTAAATTTCCTTTCTCCTAAAAAAGACTCCTAGTCTCCGTGTAGTTTCTTCTTTTGTTTTGTTTGTTTGTTTTTTGACATAGAGTCTCACTCTGTCACCCTAGGCTAGAGTGCAGTGGCATGATTTTGGCTCACTGCAGCCTCCACCTCCTGGGTTCAAGCGATTCTTGTGCCTCCGCCTCCTGAGCAGCCAGGACTACAGGCACACGCCACCACGCCCGGCTCATTTTTTGCATTTTTAGTGCAGACAGGGTTTCACCATGTTGGCCAGGCTGATCTCGAACTCCTGGTCTCAAGTGATCCACCTGCTTCGGCCTCCCAAAGTGCTGGGATTACAGGTGTGAGCCACCGCGCCCGGCACCGTGTAGTTTCTTCTGTTCCCCAGATTCATTTGTCCAAAGTATACCAGCATCAGCAATGTCTATCATGGTCTTTATTTCACTGAAGGATTTATTCAGATGGACCATCTCTCATGTTTTGGAGTCATTCTTCACAGGGAAACCCATCTTTTACATAGTTCTAAAGCAAGCGATCGCTTTTCAGATGCTCACTTTTCACTTAGGAAAGGTAGCTGCTCAAAGCCAGGAACTTGAGGGTGCAAGAGGTTGAGTCATTTTCACAGTATGTAGCAAAACAGTGCAATGCAGAGAAGCTGGAGACAAGCAAAGGATGCCCAATCTATGCTTCTATAGAAGATCTATCAATTCAGAGGTGTGGCTCAGGGATTTGGCCCCCTTGTGGTGGGCAGGAACTGTGATTGAAGATGCCACAGCATTTGGTAGCAGCTTTTGCATGGTAGTCCATGTTTTCCCAGGGACGAGAGGAGGAAAAGGGGTTAGTAATGTTGAATGAAATGCTGAAAGAAAGATGTCAAAGTCTGCTTAATATAATGCTTAAAGACAAAGGGCCAGAATTCTCATCACTGTTTAAAAGTTGCAAAAGGGCTGCTGCCACCTTTCTCTCTGGAAATGCCAACCTTTCAATCACTAGTGGTAATGCTCTTTCGACAAACAAGAAAACTTCTACTCAGTTCTACAATTTCTACTAACTGGGTAACAAAGACTCAAACGAGTTCCAGTAGGAAGGAAGGAAAAACACAAGGCTGAACATGACATTCCCCTTTACACACACCACTTACGCACTTCCAAATACTTTCACACGTGTTTCTTTTCTTCTCTACTTTCAAGTGTAGAGAATAACTTCCCCCATAAAGTGCTGACAGGGAACTCTGTGGCCCTGGAGACACCCACCTCTGCAAAAATTCTTTGCAGCACACATAGTTGTCATAGTTGCTGCTGGACACTGTACTGAGTAGAAAAACAGAGTTGGCTTCAACTCCTCTGGGGACATAGAAGATGCCTAAGAATGAAGGTAACGAGGAAAGCTGCTGCCACAGCGGGAATTTCAAGTTTAAGTCCTTCTGGGACTTCTTTAAATAGTAGCATGTGTCTTCTCCTTTTTAAAATGAACCCCTCTGGAATTTCTTTGAAGATAGGAAGCGTGTTGTCTACTTTTCTATCTTTTTTTTTTTTTTTTTTTTACCACTCTGAAAAGCCTGAGTAAGCTTTGCTTTGGGTACTTAAAAAAAAAAAAAAAAAAAGTTTCTGATTCTTTTGAACTTTTTCTCCCTCTTGAAAACTGGATGGGTTCCTTTTTGTTCCTTAAGGACTAAATCATATTTCTATGTGTTTCTATCACCAAGACTCAAAGAAGCACCTACCTGCCACACAAGCATTAGGAGACACAAGTCCCAGCGACAAAGAAACTCATGACAGTCTCGGAAAAGTCACTCTCCCAGTGGGACACTTTTGAGGCTGCAGGCAACAAGAGAGATTAGGAGAAAGGAACTTAAGGTAGTCATGTGTTCTATATACTACCAGCCTGTTATGAAAAAGTTCCAAAGGATTCTTAATTTATCACTATTAACATCTCTGCCTCTCTCTTGTAAACTGGCATTTGTTCTGTGTTGTCAGTCTTGGTATCAATCTTGTCTTTTGTGTCTTAAATATTCAAATATCCTTCTTCTCCACCCATAATCCACTAAATATAGTTAACTATATTCAAAAAAAAAAAGGAAATGAATGTTATCCAGTAAATACACTCAAGACTTAAGATGTTTTTAAGAGCTCCATCTGAAAAAATTTGTAACAAAGTATGGAGATATCACTTTGTATTTCTGCTATAACATTACTTTCTATTAAATGTAATTTTGAAATGTCCTCTTTTTAAGAAGATAAATGGATGATAAGGTTCTTTAATAAAAATATGAAGCAGCACAATAGAAATATATCAGAGCTTCATGAGCCCATGAAGAAATGCTTGTAAATAAATGCAAGTATTGGATGCAAATTACAAATGCTAGTTCCAAATAGAAGAAATGCGGGAAGTAGAGATAGAGGAATAACTTTCTTATTAGAAAAGTTGTATTAGTCACAGTTCTCCAGAATAACAGAACCAATAGGAGATCTATCCATCTACCTACACATTGTATGTATGTGTGTGTATATATACACACATTGTATGTGTGTGTGTGTGTGTATATATATATATAGAGAGAGAGAGAGAGAGAGAGGGAGAGAGAGAGAGAGAGAGACAGAGACAGAGAGAGAGAGATTTTCAGGAAGTGACCCGTGTAATTCTGGGAGCTGGCAAGTCTAAAATTTGCAGAGCAGGTCAGCAGACTGAAAATTCAGGTAAGAGTTGAGGCTGCAGGCTTGAGTCCAAAGTCTATAGGGCAGACTGGGCAGACTGGGCAGGCTAAAAACTCTGGCAGGGTTTCTTTTTTTTGTTTTGTTTTTGGCGGGGGTAGGGTGGGTAGGTAGGTCTCACTCTGTCGCCCAGGCTGAAGGGCAGTGGCATGATCTCGGCTCACTGCAACTTCTACCACCCTAATTCAAGCAATTCTCCCACCTCAGTCTCCCGAGTAGCTGGGATTACAGGGGTCCGCCACCACACCTGGATAATTCTTTATTTTTGATAGAGATGGGATTTCACGATGTTGGCCAGGCTGGTCTCAAACTCCTGACCTCAGGTGATCCGCCCACCTTGGCCTCCCAAAGTGCTGGGATTACAGGTGTGAGCCACCGCACTCAGCAACTCTGGCAGGGTTTCTATGTTGTAGTCTTGAAGAGAATTTCTTCTTCAGGAAACCTCACTCTTTGCTCCTAAGGCCTTCAATGGATTGAATGAGATCTGCTCACATTATGGAGGATGATCTGCTTCATTCAAAGTCTACTGATTTAAATGCTACTCACATTTTAAAAGTACCTTCACAGCAACATCTAGACTGGTGTTTGACCAAACGACCATGCACCTTAGCCTAGCCAAGTTGACACATAAAATTAACCATCAAGGTAGTCAGGAAGGAGTGTTCTTCTATTTCTTCTTCAGCTCAGGAAGCAAAAAATCTCTGAGACTCAGGGACATAATCAGGTGCACTGAGAAGGTTCCCTAAAGCTTACTCAAGCTTAGCAGTACCAGTCTAGCACTGTTAAAGTATAATGTGTTAACGCTAGGCTGAAAAGAGAGGTTTTGATACCTGACAAAGCTGTTGAAGAGCCCAGAACTCTGGCTTGGGTCCTTAGAAGACCAAATTCATGAATAGTCCTGGTTAAATTGGAAAATTTTGCTCTCCTGAAGATTTGGATAAAATGGGCTGGGCACAGTGGCTCACGCTTGTAATCTCAGCACTTTGGGAGGCCTAGGCAGGTGAGTCACCTGAGGTCAGGAGTTCGAAACCAGCCTGGCCAACATAGCAAAACCACATCTCTACTAAAAATACAAAAATTAGCTGGGCATAGTGGTGTGCACCTGTAATCCCAGCTACTCAGGAGGCTGAGGTAAGAGAATCACTTGAACCTGGGAGGTGGAGGTTGCAGTGAGCCAGGATTGCACCACTGCACTCCAGCCTGGGAGACAGAGCAAGACTCCATCTAAAAGAATTTTTAGACAAAATGAAGTAAGCAGGATAACACTAGAATAAGCAATAATTATAGTATTTGAGAATAAGTATAGGGTATAATTAATTATAACTAAGTATATATTCTTTGAAACCTCTTCTAATGTGTATAATTCTTTTAATTTAGAGATAATTCTAGGAATTATGTTTAGCTTCTTTAGCAGAATATTATTTGAAAAAGAAAATCAAAAGCATGCCAATCTTTGATCTAGTTAACCATTATCTGTGAGAATGGCATCCAGTGGTAGGTTAAGTAATACCTATTTGGAAATGAAGCAACTTTTGGAATGTTAGCTTTGCAAATCTAAGCCAAAGCCTATCACGAGATAGCAAAAGTCCAGACCTGTTGTTTTAATGTATTCCTCCTGAACATCTAACTCCTATCTCTTCCTTACTTGTTTGTCTTCTGATTGTCAATCTTCCATAACTTAAAAGTCCATAATTTAAAACTTCCAATCGGCCAGGCACAGAGGCTCACCCCTTTAATCCCAGCACTTTGTGAGGCAGAGGCAGGCGGGTCACCTGAGGTCAGGAGTTTGAGACCAGCCTGGCCAACGTGGTGAAAACCCATCTCTACTAAAAATACAAAAATGTTAGCTGGGCGTGGTGGCACACGCCTGTGGTCCAAGCTACTAGGGAGGCTGAGGTGGGAGAATTGCTTGAACTCGGGAGGTGGAGGTTGCAGTGAACTGAGATTACGCCACTGCATTCCATCCTGGGTGACAGAGTGAGACCCTGTCTCAAAAACAAAAAACAAAAAACAAACAAAAACTTTCAGTGAAGAATAACACGTATTCTTAAGAAACATCCTTTTGTTCCACTTTTCCATTACAAATCCTATAGTCATCTGATTAGGAAGTTTATAGGGAATTCACACTGTTCCTATTTCTATTTCCCTGGTTCCTACTAATTTTTTTTTTTTTTTTTTTGAGATGGAGTTTTGTTCTTGTTGCCCACGGTGGAGTGCACGGACGCAGTCTCAGCTTACCACAACCTCCGCCACTTGGGTTCAAGCCATTCTCTTGCCTCTGCCTCCCTAGTAGCTGGGATTGCAGGCATGCGCCACCACGCCCAGCTAATTTTGTATTTTTAGTAGAGGTGGGGTTTCTTCATATTGGTCAGGCTGGTCTCGAGCTCCCAACCTCAGGTGATCCACCCATCTCAGCCTCCCAAAGTGCTGGGATTACAGGCATGAGCCACCGCGTCTGGCTCTGATTCCTACTAAGTTTTATAAATTTAGTATTCATGCTTTTCATTCTATAGAAACAAACTTCCCACCAAGGTCTTCACTTTTTCCATAACTAAATATTCTCATTTCTAAAATTGTCTGTATTCCTACAGAGGTTTAAAAGGAGAAAAGAGAAGTAGGGAGTTTGGTCCTGTGTTCACTGAAGTCTTCTAACATGCTCCGGATGGAGTACAGATTGGTGGATCTACAGAGAACAAAGGTTGTGATGACTTCTGTTCTTACCTGAAAAAGAGAAAATATAAGTGAGAAATTTTGTTCTTCTCACCAAAAGCCTCTCTATCCTCTTAACTGTATGCAAAATACTTAAGAAAAACACAGATTAAGGGATGGGAAATGATCAGAGAAAAGAATAGCAATTCTGTCCTTTATTGGCAGTCTAGGGAAACTGACCTTTTCTTACACTATACATTTGAAAATTATCATGTGATGCTTTTGGAGCCAATAGAATCCCCAATTCTCTGGGACAGAATGGATTGACTAGGAAAGGAATATATTATCAGTTCTAAAGGGCTGGCAATCAGGGCTGTGGCAATTTCCTTTTTTTCTTTCTCTTTGCCCTCTACTTACTTGTGAAAATTTTAGTGCTCATTATCACCTTCAGCAGGGGCTGAAACAAGGAAAAGAATTAAAATTCAAATTAGTAAGCTTTTTTATAGAAGCTTTGCTAAAATATGGAAGAATAAAACTACTCACTATAATTAAAATTTAACTTCCCAGCTGCCATCAATCTTGTCTGTGAAATCAAACAGTTGGTTTGGCATTTGTGAGATTCCATCCTCTGGAATCCCATAAATCCTTTGTTACTAATAATTACAGCTTAAGAAATCAGAAAACACCAGGTAGTTTTCTAGATTTTACTGTGACTTCTATATTTGTGCTAAAGCAGTTTTAGGCTTTTTGTGGACTCTGCAAGACTCTTACAAACAAGCTACTTTAATGAGACAATAGCAATAGTGAAAAACAGACTAAGAAAACTAATTTTAACAACACAGGCTTCAGAAATATCAGGGCAGAAGGAAACCCTGAGATCTGTCTTCACATCAAAACAGTCCTGTGTGGTTTCTATGCCACATTGGAGGGGATTAAGCCGTTCTCCTCCATATTTTACTCTTAACACAGGCTGGTATAGATGCACCTTTATATGCTTCTGTGGGTAGACTACTTACAGAAGAGTACTGTTATTCATTTCCTGCCCATTCTTCTACTCCAGAGAGATGTTTATTCTTATAATGACACAGATGCTGATGGATGACAAGCTTATTCAGAGAAATTCAGTCCCCAGCATCTCAGCTGCTGGAGGACAGGGTTGATGCTGCATTGATTGTAGCTTCCAAGAGATTCTGTGCCTTGCTATTGTTAGTGTTAGAAATTATTTTTATTGCACATTTTCTGACAACTGTTAAGAGTCAACAAACAACTCAGCTAGAAAACCCTGCAATACCCTACACAGGGAAAACTGGGAAAAAGTAGTAGAATTCAGGGTCCATTACTTGACAAAAATGAAGATTATTCTAGGAATAACAGAAACAGAGGACTCTACCCAAAGATGAATATGTCAAAACGTCAGAGGGGCTGTGTCAAAAAAGAACCATTTTATTATAATGGGATGCAAATGTGAAGTGGGATTTGGAAGTTACTATATTCCTTTACCATTGGCCAACTTTTTATCCTGAATTTGGACTCTTCCACTTCTAGGTAGATCTGTTTTGACAAGGTAGGGGCTCAAAGTACAGCCAGTTTAAAGGCTGAAGTCAATCTGCAAGGACAGTGTGATAAGGATTGGTTTATTATGCTGAAATTCTTGGTTGGTTCTAAGGTACAGTGGGTAAGGGAGGAGATAAATACACCCATATATACATAGTATTCCTGGTTGGTAGGAATGCTCTGGCACCCACTACTATGTCTGAGATGACTTCTGAAAATAAACTGGGATTGAGCTCAATAAATACAAGAACAGAAAAAAAATGGACAAACTTTATTTTATAAACTTTAAAAGATATTATTTCAGTATGTTTTCTTGAAGTATCCCTTACCAGCATATCTAAGCCTTGTCTTATCCCACCTAGTGTCAGCATATCAAGCAAGAATGCACTTTTATTTTAGGCAATGGGAATGTTGACCCCCCACAAATGGTGCAGAGTGATGCTTGTTTATTCTGTTCATTTGGGTAGAGCAAAAAAAAAAATTTTTTTTTGAGGCGCGATCTGGGCTCACTGCAACCTCTGCCTCCCAGGTTCAAGCAATTCTCCTGTCTCAGCCTCCCCAGTAGCTGGGATTACAGGCACGTGCCACCATGCCTGGCTAATTTTTTGTATTTTTAGTAGAGACGGGGTTTCGCCATGTTAGCCAGACTGGTCTCGAACTCCTGACCTCAGGTAATCAGCCCACCTTGGCCTCCCAAAGTGCTGGGATTACAGGCATGAGCCACGGCATGAGTAAAATTTATCTAGTAGAATTAAAGATAAGCACTGCTGTGCATCTTTCGGCATCCTTGGAATGTACATAAGTCCTTGGGTAACCCACATTGAACCTCGATGAATCTTCAGGAAACTGTAGGATGACAGAGGGGGAGATGGGGTAAAACTATTCTAGCCCACAGCTACCCCAGGAAAGGTCTGCTTTTGCTTCAGTTAAGCTCCAAATATTCTGAGCCAAACTGAATGCTCTGGAATTCTTTAAAGGAAAAAATGCTTGGGTAACCTAGAGTACCGGATATACTGTTCCCCTGGAATTCTCTTTAATAGCTAACACAAGACCAAAGAGAACCTCTTAGCCAAAGACCAGTCCTCTGGGTCTACTCTGAACATTTCAGAGATCCCTGAGCGACCAAACAGACTAGCACTCCCCAGCCTCCCTCTAAAATTAGGACTGAATGGCAGGCCAAGGATACTGAAGGGGTTCTCTAACATCCTTATGATGGTGGCTTCTGAAATACACTGTACTAGAAAGTTAGGCTTCCTTAAGAATAGCCGGTCATACTCAGGCAACGTTCCCAGGGATAAATTAGATTAGATGAAAATAACACCATAATTAGGGTACTTATGTTCTAGAAATTCAATAGGAAATTATCCTGGGGTTCTCATGCTTTTACCTTGGTTTTCCCCAAAGAGTCAAAGTGCTTATTAAGGCTGGGCACAATGGCTCACACCTGTAATCCCAATACCTGGGGAAGCCAAAGCTGAAAGATTGCTTGAGGCCAGGAGTTAGAGACTAGCCTAGGGAACATATCAAGTCTCTACAAAAAAAAAAAAAAGAAAAAAGAAAAGAAAAAAGCCAGATGTGGTGACACATGCCTGCAGTCCTAGCTACTTAGGAGGCTGAGGTGGGAGGATCACTTGAGCCCAGGAATTTGAGGCTGCAGTGAGCCATGATTACACTGCTGCACTCCAACCTGAGCAACAAAGTAAGACCCTACCTCTAAAAAAAAAAAAAAAAAAAAAAGTGCTTATTAAAACCAAAACTAGTAAGGAAATTCCTACATACATGTTCCAGATTCAATACTCTGGAAAAGACAGGTAAATAACCGTATCACATGCCTAATATGTTATATTAGATGTCTTAAGTTTTCTCAGTGGAATGGTGTCTGAGGCTCTGGCTTTCACTCAAAGCTTAACAAGTAGTTCTTATCACAAAATACACATAGCACCCATCACACTTCCTGCAATGATAGCAAAGTCACCAGCCACCAAGGGTAGATTTCAGAGAGTATCTGTCTGCAACGTATGCACAGGTCAGTAGAGGCATCTCTGTCTGCTAACAAGAAAGATTATTAGGGTCAGGATGTGGGCAGCCACAAATTGAAGAACACTGACTGCTCTGCTCACGAAACAGCCCCGGAGATAGAAGAAGCAAGTTATTTTAGTGTGAAAACCTCAATTTGGAAAGTCAGGTAGTGGCTCACTGGCTCCAGGTGAACTGAACAGTAAAGATGAATTTCTGTCATTGTGGAAATTTTTTACAAGAAAATTATCAAAAAACTTTCTATATCCATCCAAAACAGAGTTTGGGGGACTCTGAAACGTGTTTATGAAAATATCTGAGGTTAACTAATAAAAAATTAGCAACTGGGCGCAGTGGCTCATGCCTGTAATCCCAGCACTTTGGGAGGCTGAGGCGGGGAGATCATGTGGTCAGGAGATCGAGACTATCCTGGCTAACACGGTGAAATCCCGTTTCTACTAAAAATACAAAACATTAGCCGGGCGTGGTGGCGGGCACCTGTAGTCCCAGCTACTCGGGAGGCTGAGGCAGGAGAATGGCGTGAATCCGGGAGGTGGAGCTTGCAGTGAGCCGAGATCACACCACTGCACTCCAGCCTGGGTGACAGAGGGAGACCCCGTCTCAGGAAAAAAAAAAAAAAAGGTATTTGCCATACCCACAAGAAAGTTAACTCAATTTCCCATTTGCAGACTACCACCCTGAGGTGATTTATGGACTCACTAGCTATCTCATCATGTAGACTTTTTATCCAACCACAAAAGCTAAATCAGCTTTTTTCTTTCCTTTTGTTTTTTTGAGACAGTGTCTCACTCTGTCACCCAGGCTGAAGTACAGTGGCATGATCACAGTTCACTGCAGCCTTAACCTCCCGGGCTCAAGCGATCCTCCCGCGTTAGCCTCCCGAGTAGCTGGAACTACAGGCGTGCACCGCCATGCCCAGCTAATTTTTTGTGTATTTTGTAGAGACAGGGTTTCACCATGTTGCCCGGGCTGGTTACCAACTCCTGGGCTTAAGTGATCCTCCCACCTCAGACTCCCAAAGTACTAGAATTACAGGCATAAGTAACTGCTCCTGGCCAAATATGTTTCTTTCTAAACTAATATTTTTCTTCCTCTATTGTAATGAAAGCCAAGCCTCTTTGTTTGCTTAATAACCATGAGAGTAAATTACCAGTCTACAGCAAGCATTCTAGAGAGTGAAGGAAAGACATGGTATTAACTACTCCTCTACACTGAGTTATGTGAAAGGATCAGAGAAACCTGGTTTTTTCTTCTATTTTTTTAATTCAAAACTGGCGTTTATTCACAAGCAGTTGCATAGACCTTCCCATCAACATCACTGGTGTTTTCCAATGCCAGATAAGGAATTGGAAAGGAAACAAAGGTCAAGTATATAATACACATGAATAAGGAAATTTGAATGGACCATTTCTCCCTAGGATTCTTTTTTTTTTTTTTTCTTTTTGAGACAGTCTTGCTCTGTCACCCAGGCTGGAGTGCAGTGGTGCAATCTCGGTTCACTGAAACTTCCACCTCCTGGGTTTAAGCGATTCTTATGCCTCAGCCTCCTGAGTAGCTGGGACTATAGGTTCATACTACCATTTTTTTCATTTTTTTGCATTTTTAGTAGGGACAGGGTTTCGCCATGTTGGCCAGGCTGGTCTCGAACTCCTGACCTCAGATGATCTGCCCGCCTCAGCCTCCTTCAAAGTGCTGGGATTACAGGCATGAGCCACCAAGCCCTGCCTTTCTCTGACTCTTTGGACTCCATCTTTTCATTCTTTGATTCTTTCATTCTTTGAACCCAGACAGAGAAAGACTCCGTGTGGCTCATTCATCATCTAATTCTTGCTAATGCTCCTTCTACTGATAAAGAAAGTTGAGGGTTAACAGCATCAAAAGCCAATGTGTTTTTACATGTAGGCCTACAGTCAGTACCACATGGACAATAATAACTTACACGTCTAAGTCACTTTGTAATTTACAAAGTACTTTCACAGCCCTCTCATTTGCTCTTCTTAATACCCTGTATGGTAGACAGGGATTATTGGCCTAGCTTTAAGGACAAGACTGAGGCTCAATGAGATTAAGTGACCTGCCCAAGGTCACACACTCAAAAAGCAATAAAGACAAGAACTCAGGTCTTCTGACATCCAGCCCAGTGCATTGTCCCACTGTACCATCCTAATGAGATGTGTCTCTAATGAAATGGGCTCTCAACCGCTAAATCTGCCTTTAGAAATAGCCAGTGCATGAGCTTATACTGTAGACGACAGGTGTCACACGGCCGAAGAAAATAATCGATGAAACCTATGGAAAGAACCAGTGACAAAGTTCTATAGTTTTCTCAATGGGTTATTTCTTTTAAAAAATAAAAAAAGAGGTGCCATTATGCAAAGCATAAAAATTTTTAATGACTCTAGCACCCCTTCTTTTTCCTGAGACCCTATTCTTTTCCTCAATTAATACTGAGGCTAAGGTGCAGTTCTAAGTGAAATCAGTCTGGATGGATCTGTTAATGCCTTGCTGCGTAAGCTGTAGCGCATGGATGGTAGACAGATAGCACAAACATAATTCAGGAGCTTGTTAGAAATGCAGATCCTTTGTAGATAACGATAAGGGAGAAAAAACAATCCAGATTCTTAGACCAGATTCTCACCCTAGACCTATTGAATAAGAATTTCAATTTTAACAAGATTCCCTAAGTGATGCATGGGCACACTTGTCTGAGAAACACAATCTTAATACATATTTACAGACACATGCCAATGTCATACTGAAAATGATGCCATAGTAGCACGTTCATTAACAAACAAACAAACGAAATGCAAGGTCTATTTCAGAGTAAACGTGTAGTATAGAATGACAGAAATAATTTGTAGGTCAAAAGATATGTGAAAATCGAAACATTTGACTTAGGTTCTGGCTAACTCAGGTAGTTCAAATGACCATGAGATGTTGAAGTCATGTTGGTTACCATATTAATCATACATGGTAAAAACATACAAACAGTCATTCCAAATAATTTTCTTAGTAGTATAAGCAGCAAATATACTGGGAAAACTTCCCATTTTCACATCCCCCTTACATTCACAGAATTTACCCTCTGGAAAGAGCCTACAGTCACCTAGTCACATATTTCTCTGCCCTGGCTGAATATTAAAATCATTTGAGGAGGTTTTAAAATCTGTGGTGGCCCCATCTCCAGAGGTCCTATTTGATTATCTAGGATAGGGGTCTTGGCTCCCATGATTTAAATATGTAACCAGGGTTAAAAACCACTGCCTACTCAACTCCTTCACTGTACAGTTTAATTAAAATAGTACCAATATAGCATGTTTAAATAAAAATATTCATCAATAGGGAATGATTTATATAACCTGAAACTTGTTGACCAAGTGAGAGACTTAACTGTTTCAACAAGTGTTTACCATTTACCTTTGTTTTGTTTTGAGATGGAGTCTCGCTCTGTCACCCAGGCTGAAGTGCAGTGGCTCAATCTCAGCTCACTGCAACCTCCACCTCCCGGGTTTAAGTGATTCTCCTGCCTCAGTCTCCCGAGTAGCTGGGATTACAGGAACATGCCACCATGACCAGCTAATTTTCTATTTTTAGTAGAGACAGGGTTTCACCATGTTGGTCAGGCTGGTCTCAAACTCCTGACCTTGTGATCTGCCCACCTCGGCCTCCCAAAGTGCTGGGATTACAAGCGTGAGCCACCATGCTCAGCCCTTTCTTTCTTTCTTTTTTTTTTTTTAAGGAACTAAAATAAAGGTCTTCTTTGTCCTTTAACTCTGAACAAAAATTAACCTTCCTAACCTTTCTTTGGAAGAATTATTACCCAAATATTTACCTAAAGGAGCTGACATTGGGAAGTTTCAAAAGACTGTAACTTGAAATAACATCACTGACTTCCATTTTTTAACTTTCTCTTAACCGAAATGACTTTAGCATACATTCAAATAGTTAGAAGAGCTCTTATAAGTAGCTTACAAAATTAAAAAACCAAATGAGAATAAAAATACTAGGCAAACAGGAATTGTGGTGATTCTTTTTTTTTTTTTTTTTAAATGACTGCACCTTTTTTGACACACCTCCCACCAAGGGTGGGGTCTATTCCTGTCCCTTGGCACTGAGCAGGCTTGAGATTGCTTTAAGCAATAGAGCAGGGATCTGCAAACTATTTCTGTAAAGAGCAAGACAGCAAACATTTTAGACTGCAAACTATACGATCTCTATTGCAACTAACTCACTCTGCCATTGTAGTGTGAACTGTAGTGTGAAAGTACATAAATGATTAAACATGACTATGTTCCCATAAAACTTCATTTTAAAATTTTATTGTTATTTTTTGTTTTTGAGATAGAGTCTCACTGTGTTGCCCAGGCTAAAGTGCAGTGGTATAATCCCGGCTCACTGCAACCTCCGCCTCCCACGTTCAAGTGATTCTCCTGCCTCAGCCTCCTGAGTAGCTGGGATCACAGGCACAAGCCACCATGCCTAGCTAATTTTTGTATTTTTGGTAGAGACAGGGTTTCACCATGTTGGCCAGGCTGGTCTTGAACTCCTGACCTTGTGATCTCCCTGCCTCAGCCTCCCAAAGTGCTGGGATTACAGGCATGAGCCATCGCACCCAGCCAAAACTTTATCTTGAAAGAAGACATCGCAGATGGATTTGGCATTGGGCCATAGTTTGCTGATCCCTGCAACAGAATATGGAAGAAGAGATGCTTTGTGACTTCTGAGACTAGGCTATAGAAGGCCATGCAGCTTTTGCCTGGATCTCTGGGAACCTTCACTCTTGGGAAGCTCCCTCTTGGAGCTTGACCACCATTCTGCAGGAATCTCAAGCCATAGAGAGAGGCCATATGTAAGTTCTGTGGTCAGCAGCCGCAACTGAGCCCAGCCTTCGTGTCATTCCAGCCTAGGCACTGGATCTGTGAGTGAAGAAGCCTCCAGGTGGTTCCATTTCCAGCCTTTCAAGTCACCCCTCAGCATTTGAGTCGTCCCAGCTGAGGCCCCGGACATCATGGAGAAGAGACAAAACATCCGCACCATGCTCTATCTGAATTCCACTAGGATAATAAAATTGTTGTTTTCATGTTGCTAGGTATAGAGGTGTGGTTTGTTTTGCAGCAGTAGATAACTAGAACAGGGACTGACTAAAACTCTAAGAGCACACAAAGAAGGCTAAAAATCTCAGAAAAGAAAGTTGGAGTCAAATAATTCAATTGAAAATATTTATGCATTTTTTCAAAAACAAGTTATGCTTTTTATTTTTTATTTTTATATTTTGGTGGTCTTTATAAACTAATTAAATGGTTTATAGAAATCTTGTCTCTGAAGGTGAAAAACAGCAGTTTGTTCCTTTTTTCCTGTTGGTCTATTTTGTATTTTTTGAATTAAATCTATTAAGAATTTGTACTTAATTGGGGGAGAACTGCTTCAGAGGTTTTTGTATTTCTGCTTGGATGAAATATAGCATTGGCTAAAATTTTAAAATTAAAACTGTAAGCTCTCTATCTGGGTTTGGATATACTTTTATGTGTCTGTGAATGTGTAATATTTTCTTACCTCCAGATGATATTGACACAATACTTTTTTCTTGGTCACTTTGGCAGCCGGGATCTCCAGCCAGCGACGTACCACTCCCCAGCCTGGACCTCCCTTGGCCATGCTACCTGCTGCTGGAGGCACCCCACCCACTTGGCCCACCCCAGCCGAGTCTGACTTGCATACCAGCTCAGCCCAAGGAGGCCGGACCAGGCACACCCCAGCAGACAGCCCACCTGTATTATAGCTCGTACCTGAACTCTTGTCCTGCATCCAAGAAGAATGAGGAGGATATGCTGACAGTTGAAGGGTGAGGGTGGTCAGAGAAGCCAATTTATGCCTTGTAAATGTCATCTATTTAAAGGAACTTTTAATATCTCACTCAGATGAATAAACAAACACTCCAGTGTAGTAGTCAATCAAAAAGAATTAAATGAAGATGAAATCAGGACACTGAAACAAAATTAAAACAAAAAATATTGATAAAACTTCTGAACAGGAACAAAAACATAAACCCATGACAGCAAGACTCAGAAGCTCAATGCAGTAAAAGAGAGTGAGGAACAAGGTGAAAACATTTTACTTTTAACCCTTGAAGAGAAGAAAAACAAATAATACCCAAAATCTTTATTTAAATGTTTATTCTCTTGAGAAAACAAAACCTACCTCTGGATGGACATGAGTCTGATTAAATCTGGGAAGGTCTCTTTACTCCTGATATCTTTCAAACATTGCTAAGGTACCAGATAAATTCTGGTGACGAGGTCCTGAGAAAGCCCTTTGAGGCAACAGCATCTTTCCAGCTGTTCTGTTGGAAAACATCAGGAACAGCTGCTAGAGATCTGTGAGAGCTGCCTTTGGGAAGAAAGCCCCAGGAAGTAAGGGACTCATACTTCTTTTCGGTGATCACTGATGCTGTGGTGGATGTAGCAGAGAAAGAACACCAGCTCGGGACGGTGAGGTTTATTGATGAGTCTCTTACCTGACAGAGAAATATGTGAGCTTCTTCCTCGTGAAGCTGATGCAGCCATTTTGGTTGTGTGATCTCACACTACAAAAATCCAGAAGCAGGGCTAAATGTGGAGTACTGTTGTGGCCAGGTGTACGTTATGGCCAATAGATTTTCTTCAGAAATGGAGGTTGCTGCTTCAAGACTTTAACTGAAATATCCCCAAACTATCTACACATTCTGCTCTTCCCGTGTCTTGAATATGTGGTTGGCAGGCCAGGCATGGTGGCTTATGCCTGTAATCCCACACTTTGGGAGGCCAAGGTGGGAGGATCACTTGAGGTCAGAAGTTCGAGACCAGCCTGGTGAACATGGTGAAACCCCACTGGGTGTGAAAACACAAAAATTAGCTGGGTGTGGTGGCAAGCACTTGTAATCCCAGCTACCGGGGAGGCTGAGACAGGAGAATTGCTTGAACTCGGGAGGCGGAGGTTGCAGTAAACCAAGATTGTGCCTCTGCACTCTAGCCTGGGCAACAGATGGAGACTCTGTCTCAAAAAATAAAAAAAATTAAAATTAAAAAATTAAAAATTAAATATGTGGTTGGCAAAATCAGTGCCTATTATGGGGATATCTGTTGTATTATGAAGGATTGAGGAAGTTTGTTATTCATCCTTCACCACAACTGCTTTTAGAACTTGACTATGTAATTTCTGTCCTTTCTCAGAACAACAAAGAAAGGAATAATGAACTGAAGGTAATTTGTTATTCTCAATGGACAGATAGGCATGATGCTTTTGAAATGTTACTGGATCTCCTGCCAGCGTTTGTTTTATATTTAGAGATATAAATGGTGACACAAGTCTCAGATGACATAACTGTACAGCTGGCTAAGCATTCGTACTCTGCAGTGCATTCATATATTTTAATTTTTTTTTTTTTTTATTAATAGAGACAGGGTCTCACTATGATTGGCCAGGCTGCTCTCAAACCCCTGGGCTCAAGTGATCCTCCCACGTTGGCCTCCCAAAGTGCTGGGATTCAGGTGAGAGCCATCACTCTCAGCCTTGATTTTATTTTTATAATTGCTCTTAAAAATATCTTGTCTTACAAGAGGCTTCGGGAAAAAAATCTCTAGGGGGAAAATCTCTGATGTTTTCTTTGCAGCCAGCAGCTTCATGGTGGTATCGTATCACTAATGAAGTATTGGTAACAAAAGTATTCATGACAAAACTTGTCATGAATTTGAGGAAGGCATGAATTTGTTAACCGATCTTGATATTCAAATAAAAGTCTCTGGGAAATTCTGCAGAGCTCAGCAAGGTAACCTAGAATCTCAACGAACCTCTGAGAGTTACTATAAGGAATCTCTGTGTGTTCCAACAGTGTAGCACATTACTCTGGAACTCAAAGATTTATTCTCAGAACAACGTCTCATATCTCACAAATGCTGATCTCTGGCACCTTGTGTCATGGGACAGCTCAAATTCGACACATCGGAGAAACACTAAGCTGACTTTAGCTGAAGTGACTGAGCCAATCGGAACATGCTCTCAGCCAGTTTCACTGCTGGAGAATCAAGTGGAAACACAGAGGGAAAGAAGCAGAGCGTCCATCCGCATGTTTGAAGCCATGTGCCTGACATCAATAAAACTCCCTAATGTGTATACATTGTTGAAAGTCCTGTGTATTCTTCCTATAATGAAGATTGAGAGTGAACACTATGAAATAAACAAAAGCATCTCAAATTATAGCTGAGGAAAACTTTGACAGGTTAAATAACTTGGTTTTACTTAGCATAAATTTTGATATAAGACATGATCTGGATTTAACTGTAGATGCACATATCAAACTCTATACAGCAAGTAAGAACTACCTACAGGTGATTCAGAAATCATTAAAAATACCTCAAAGGATGTTTATTTTATTTTATTTTATTTTTTGTTTGTTTTGAGACAGAGTCTCTGTTGCCCAGTCTGGAGTGCAGTGGCATAATCTCACTGCAGCCTCCACCTCCTGGGTTCAAGTGATTCTCCTGCCTCAGCCTCCCCAGAAGCTGGGATTACAGGCACACACCACCATGCCCAGCTAGTTTTTTGTATTTTTAGTAGAGATACAGTTTCACTATGTTGGCCAGGCTGGTCCCAAACTCTTGATATTTGGAGGAAAAATTTGAAAGATGTACAAGCGTGGAATTCCATTTCTGCATACTCTCTGGTGCTGGCACTCTGGAATCCCTTTTTTTTTTTTTTTTTTTTTTTGAGATGGCACAGTCAGGGCTCACTGCAGCCTCAATCTCCCAGGTTCAAGCGATTCTTCCTCCTCAACCTCCTGAGTAGCTGGGACTACAGGCACGTGCCACCGTTCCTGGCTAATTTTTGTATATTTTGTAGACATTTTTGCCCTGTTGCCCAGACTGGTAGAATTGTTTTAAAATCATTTCAGATACAGCATTTAGTATCACTGTGGATCCAGTACTTTGAAGTTACGTTAGTTATCAGTACTTTGAAGGAATAAATTTTGGGTAGGTATAAGAGGAATGAATACGTTTCATAAAATGTCACAGTGAATCTTACAACACAGCTTTCACTAGTAGGACTTTTCAGTATACTGTTAAAAACCTTTAACATGGCCGGGCGCGGTGGCTCACGCCTGTAATCCCAGCACTTTGGGAGACCGAGGCAGGTCGATCACAAGGTCAAGAGATTGAGACCATCCTGGCCAACATGGTGAAACGCAGTCTCTGCTAAAAATACAAAAATTAGCTGGGCGTGGTGGCACATGCCTGTAGTCCCAGCTACTCAGGAGGCTGAGGCAGGAGAATCACGTGAACCTGGGAGACAGAGTCTGCAGTGAGCCAAGATCGCACCACTGCCCTCCAGCCTCGTGACAGAGCAAGGCTCTGTCTCAAAAACAAAACAAAACAAAACAAACAAAAACAAAAACAAAAAAACCCTTTAACACACAGTTATGGGAATTACCAGAGAGTGAGAGAAGCAGTGAGTTCACCCAACAAGGGTGGCATTGTAGGTCTGATCTTTATCAAGTGACCCTAAATTAACAAGTTTGAATGGAAGAGCCTGGCATCATTGTTCTCCTTCTGCTTGTTGCTGTTTGCATTCCTTTGTCGAGCTGATGTTTTCCTGTGTCATAAGCTTTTCATCAGGTGTATGTGGAACACTTTAGTTTCATGGTCAAGACAGAATCAGAAGCACTGGTTACAGACAGCTGATGTGTCTGGTCTCTTCTTTTTTCATAACTATGTCTACTTCCTTATCTAGATTAAAATCAAAACCTGAAAAACTGACTACAATAAATGTTTTGTGGTTTATCTATAAATATGATAGAAAATATGGCTGTTATTTTTGGTCAGAAATATCAATTTTGTACAGCTTATTTCAACCTAAATAAAAGGGAACTTAAAAACATTTTTGTTTTAAAAAACATTTCTTTATTGACTTCTACTACCAGAGTGGCTATTGAGAAGTCATTCCGATTCTTTACCCTTTCCAGTGATTTTATTTTCCTCTCTATTAGCTTCTTTCTGTCTCCAATGTTCTGAAATTTTATAATAATGTGCTTTGGTGTATATCTTTATTTTGCCTGCTATGCTGGGTTCTCAATGGGTCCCTTGAAATTAGGAATTCATTCACTTCCTTTCTAATATTGTTGAATTATTTATTTTCTTTCTCTGAAAGAGTTTAGTTATTGTCTAAAGACTTAGAATCAATAGAAAGAAATATCTGCGTTAAGATAAGGGGTGTGCAGACCAAGGCTTTATCATGTAGGTGAAGCCTCCAGGTAGCAGGCTTCAGAGAGAATAGATTGTAAATGTTTCTTATCAGACTTAAAGAGTCCGTTTTATCAGTAATTCCAAAAGGGAGGAGGGTAGAATGAGGCATGTCCAACACCCACTTCCCATTATGGCTGGAATTTTCAGGTCAACTTTGGAATGCCCTTGGCCAAGAAGAGGGGTCCATTCAGATGGTTGAGGAGGCTTATAATTTTATTTTTGGTTTACAGTAGGTTGCCAGGCATATCCATTTAAACTTCTCTGGTACAGAAGTGATTTCTCTTTTTGTTGCTATCCTTACTTTTATACCTATGTTTTGGCCAACTAATGTATACTGAAAATATAAATAGAGCATACAGGTTTCAATGATGAGTTACTTTGTTGATAAAGAAGCTTGTGGGTGAAGTGTTAGCAAAACCTTTTCTCTCCTACGTGAAAATGTGACTTTTGGATAACTTTCTACCTCTTTTCCACTGGCAGCCTGATAAGGACTGTGATACTGTGATATCATAAGAAATACATATTTGGTCTTCAGCCCCAGTTTCTGGTATAGAGATTCTAAAATTCTTGTAACTTCCTGAGTGATAGGAGTGACAGGAGCATCTTTTGTTAAAATAGTTGGTTTTTATCCCTGGTTCCAGGCACAGAGCTTCTAAAACTCTTTGAATTTTCTGAGCAATCGAGGTGACAGGAGCATCTTTTGTTATTTACAACAAGCTCTTTTCAAGTGTACATGAATTATGTTAATTAGATGACTGGTGGCTGGAAGCCCATAGATAGCTTCAGGATGGGCACTGGTTGCCAGAGGAACCAAACATGTGATTATAGAGGATTGGAACTTTCAGCCCTACTCACCCCTGAGGGAGGGAGAGAAAGGCTGGATTGAGTAAATCACCAATGGCCCGTGGTTTAAGCAATCACGCCTACGTAATAGAAGCTCCATAAAAACCCTAAACAAAGGGCTTCAGAGAGCTTCTGAGTTGGCAAACACATCGAGCAGCTGATGAAGCCATCCCCACAGGGGTTGACAAGGATTTCATGCTGAGTTCTGTGCAGAAATTTCGTTATAATTAAGCCTTAATCAGGTTGCGCTTTGGCTCACTTCCTTGTTGCTGAAAGTCAATAGCACTAGATACTGTCCATTTGCACCCCCATTATTCCTATAGACAGGATCACCGCCATTAGAATCTTATGGCTTTTGTTTAAAGGTTGCTTAAGATGTTTTCAGATCCCAAACTCCAGTGAAACAGCTGACACCAACCAGTTTGAAGACCCCCACAGAGAAATGGAATCAGCATGAGAATACAGCTTCTTCATCTTTCTGTCCTAAGACTTTTCCCTGCACTCTTCAACCAGTCAGTGATCTTCACACTTCACCCGACTCCAAAACCCTTAAACTCTCTAGCCCCAGGCCAGGCACAGTTGCTCATGCCTGTAAACTTTAGGAGGTCCAGGAGAGTGGATCACCTGAAGTCAGGAGTTCAAGACCAGCCTGGCCAACATGGTGAAACCCCTGTCTCTACTAAAAATACAAAAATTAGCTGGGCATGGTGGCGGGAGTCTGTAATCCCAGCTACTCTGGAGGCTGAGGCGGGAGAATCACTTGAACCTGGGAGGGAGAGGTTGTAATGAGCCAAGAAGGCGTCATTGAACTCCAGCCTGGGCAACACAAGCAAAACTCCATCGCAAAAGAAAAAAAAAAAGCCCACAAAATCTCTAGCCCCAGATTACTTGGGGAGACGGAGTTGAGGTTTCCTCCCATCTCCTAGTTCGGAGACCCTACAATTAAACCTCTTTCTCTGCTGCACCCTGGTGTCTCTGCCTACTGACTTGCTGTGCACATGGGGCAATGGACCTGCTACAGTTATACCAAGAGGGTGGGGTGCCCAGGGAGGGCACTGGAGCTCTGCACATCTCCCCTGTTTCACACCTTGTCCTCTGCCTGTTCATCTGTATCCTTTATAATATCCTTTATAAATAAACTGCTAAATGTCGCTATAATGATTTCCTGAGTTCTACAAGCCATTCTAGCAAATTATTGAAACTTGAGGAAAGGGTTGTGGAAACCCCCAGTTTATAGCCATTAAGGCAGAAGTATGGGAGGCTCAGACTTGTGATTGGCATCTGAAGTCTTGTGGGCAGTCTTGTGGGACCAGGCCCTTTTACCTGTGCCATCTGATACTAACACCAGGTAGCTAGTATCATAACTGAATTGAATTGAGTTGAATTGTTGGACACCCAGTTGGTTTCTGGAGAGAAGGAGAATTTGATGGTTGGCATTTTTCCATGTGTCTGTTGGCTGCATAAATGTCTTCTTTTGAGAAGTGTCTGTTCATATCCTTTGCCCACTTTTTGATTTGTCTTTTTCTTGTAAATTTGTTTAAGTTCTTTGTACATTCTGGATATTAGCCCTTTGTCAGATGGGTAGATTGCAAAAATTTTCTCCCATTCTGTAGGTTGCCTGTTCACTCTGATGGTAGTTTGTTTTGCCATGCAGAAGCTCTTTAGTTTAATTAGATCCCATTTGTCTATTTTGGCTTTTGTTGCCATTGCTTTTGGTGTTTTAGTCAGATTTCATTGGTTTTTATAGTGGCTTTCTAATTTTGATGGTCCACTGAAGGAGGAAGTTGGAATGTTGTTGTACACTGTTAACAATTGTCTGCCCATGTCTTGCCTGAAATATCATAATTGTTTATGAAGAGTATCTTTAATAAAGCTGGATACAGTTTGACTTGGGAAAAAATATTAATTATAAGAGCAAACTCTGGAAACAACTAAGAAAATGGCTAAGCTAATTACAATGTAATATTTAAATCTTATTTAATTAAATAAGTTACATTAAAAAGATAATCATTAATTTTAAAAAGCACTAATGTAATGTTTATATGATAATATTAAGTGAAAAAGGGCAACACATATACATTTTACATATGTATATATCAACTATATTAAAAATACACAAAGAAAAATGTCTGGAAAGAAATAACATAATGCATCAATTCTAAAGATGCATTTTCCACACACACACACATTCTCTAAAATTGGGTCACATCGTATACCAATGCGTTAAATGTAGTGTCCTTTTATTTCCTAAAAAGCTATTGGAATATTTGAATTTCCATTAATATATTACTTTATTTTTTTTAATGTCAATGAGTTTATGTGGGTAGTGAGATTATGGGTCATTTTGTGTTATTTGCTCTTTAACATATATATATATATATATATATATATATATATATATTTTTTTTTTTTTTTTGAGACAGAGTCTTGCTCTATGCCCAGGCTGGAGTGCAGTGACGCGATCTCGGCTCACTGCAAGCTCCGCTTCCCAGGTTCACGCCATTCTCCTGCCTCAGCCTCCCGAGTAGCTGGGACTACAGGTGCCGCTACCACGCCCGGCTAATTTTTTTGTATTTTTAGTGGAGACGGGGTTTCACCGTGTTAGCCAGGATGGTCTCAATCTCCTGACCTCGTGATCCGCCTGCCTCGGCCTCCCAAAGTGCTGGGATTACAGGCGTGAGCCACCACGCCCGGCTACTATATATTTTTTAAAACTATATTTTAAATTTTTGAGGAGATTGTTATGGGAAACCCGAGGCAAATTCTCTGTTACTACCATGTAATGATTTGTTGTCATTTTCTTTTAGTAGGACAATGGAGCTAACAAATAATGATTATTAAGAAATTTTTGATAGGATTTGTGTGATCCTTCCCAGACTCCGTGTGTGTGTCTGTATTACAATATGGAAAGAGTACATGCAATGTTTACAGAACACATGTAAGAAGTCACACTCCTCTTCGTTAATGCTTACTTGCTATTTAATGATTCTGTTAGAAAACTGAGATGGAGGCCAGGCACAGTGGCTCACACCTGTAACCCCAGCACTTTGGGAGGCAAAGATGGGCGGATCACTTGAGGTCAGGAATTTGAGACCAGCCTGGCCAACATGGCAAAACCCCACCCCTACTAAAAATACAAAAAATAGCTGAGTGTGGTGGTGCACACATGTAATCTCAGCTACTCAGGAGACTGAGGCAGGAGAATCCCTTGAACCTGGGAGGTAGAGGTTGCAGTGAGCCGAGATCATGCCATTGCACTCTGGCCTGGGTGACACAGTGAGACTCTGTCTCAAAAAAAAAAAAAGAAAAGAAAAGAAAAGAAAGCTGAGACGAACTTAGTGCTTAGCTCCTTAGTGGTTCCACTGAAGAAATAAAATTGTGTGTAGATATCACTACTGAAATTGCCTTACATGAGGTTAAGAGAGTTATGATGCAATATGACCAATATGACCAAATGCACACAGTATTTGCTGGTGGAAGTGTTAAGAGAGATCAGAACCCATCTCCCGCTTCCTTGAAACAATCACTTAGTGACAGAGTGAGACAGAGTAGCATTGTCTTAGATAGGGAATAAAGGAACAATAAAAGTCTTTCGATTGGTTTTTGCCTTGAGTGAGAACATGCAGTGTTTGGTTTTCTGTTCCTGTGTTCATTTGCTGAGAATGATGGCTTCCAGCTTCATCCATGTCCCTGCAAAGGACATGAACTCATTCTTTTTTATGGTTGCATTGTATTCCATGGTGTATATGTGCCACATTTTCTTTATGCAGTCTATCATTGATGGGCATTTGGATTGGTTCCAAGATTTTGCTATTGTAAATAGTGCTGCAGTAAACATATGTGTGCATGTGTCTTTACAGTAGAATGATTTATAATCCTTTAAGTATGTGCTCATTAATGGGATAGCTGGGCCAAATGGTATTTCTGGTTCTAGATCCTTGAGGAATCGCCACACTGTCTTCCACAATGGTTGAACTAATTTACACGCCCACCAATGGCGTGTAAAAGCATTCCTATATCTCCTATATCTCCACAGCCTCGTGAGCAACTGTTGTTTCCTGACTTTTTAGTGATCACCATTCTAACTGGCATGAGATGGTATCTCATTGTGATTTTGATTTGCATTTCTCTAACGACTAGTGATGATGAGTTTTTTTCTCATATGTTTGTTGGCCATCTTCTTTTGAGAAGTGTCTGTTCATATCCTTTACCCACTTTTTGATGGGTTGTGTTTTCTTGTGTAGATTCTGGATATTAGACCTTTGTCAGATGAGTAGATTGCAAAAATTTTCTCCCATTCTGTAGGTTGCCAGTTTACTCTGATGATAGTTTCTTTTGCTGTGCATAAGTGCTTTAGCTTAATTAGACCTCGTTTGTCAATTTTGGCTTTTGTTGTAATTGCTTTTGGTGCTACACACTTTTAAACAACCAGATCTCATGAAAACTCATTCACTATCACAAGAACAGCAAGGGTGACGCCCATCCCCACGACCCAATCACCTCCCACCAGGTCCCTCCTCCAACTCTGGGGATTACAATTTGACATGAGATCAATCCACTTCTGTCCTCTATTAAGTTTCATGTTTTTTTCATCTAGGTCCTGCTTACTTCCTGTTAGGGTTGGTTGTTGTTTTGATTTGTGATCAAAAAAAGTTTACTTGTGATATTTTTGAACTGGTTTTGGTTGGAATATAAGAATACTATTAATTTTTATGTATTGTTTGCAATGACTGCCTTAGTGAATGCTCCTATTACTTCTTCTTCTTCTTTTTTTTTTTTTTTTTTAATAGAGATGAAGTCTTACTCTGTCATCCAGGCTGGAGTGCAGTGGTGCGATCTCGGCTCACTGTAACCCCTGCCTCCTGGGTTCGAGCGATTCTCCTGCCTCAGCCTCCCGAGTAGCTGGGATTACAGGTGCCTGCCATCAACCTCTGGATCTTTTTTTTTTTTTTTTTTTTTGTATTTTTAGTAGAGACAGGGTTTCACCGTGTTAGCCAGGATGGTCTCAATCTCCTGACATCGTGATCACCCCGCCTTGGCTTCCCAAAGGGTTGGGATTACAAGTGTGAGCCACCGCGCCTGGCCTCCTTCTAATAACTTTTAATTTGATTCCCTTAGGCTTCCCAGGTATATATGATAACGTCATTTGCAAATAATGACAATTTTACCACCTCCTTTTCAATGTTTAAACCTCAAATTTTGGTTTTTTAGCTGACTATACTATCAAACAATTATAATTTTTATGAAAAAAGCTGGGACTAAGACAAAATCTTTTGAACTGGGGAAAATAATATATAGGAAAACTATTTTACACATTTTATTATTTAGATTGAGGCTTAAATGTAGTATGATGTTTCCAAACTACCCTCTCCAAAAGCTCAAAACCAAAACTTTCCACTTAAAAAGCTTCCCAGAATTGTAGTTTGTTTAAATATGCCGTATCTGCATTGTTTTGAAAGAACTTGAAACAAAGTCTGGATTCCAGGTGCAGCCTGACTTTTTTCTTATCATTTCAGATAAAAGTTCAAAGGGAACTTTTCAGAGGGCTTCAGACACATCATTATCCCAAATAATTTGTTGAATTAAAAGCTTTGGATCAGGAAAACAAGAACCCCAAGTTATTTAAGGGTGAGTCTTCTGCAAATCTAGAGAACAGGCCACCAGCACAAAAACAACATAACCTCCGCTTTCAGAGGAATGCTGCAGCCTTCGCCAGGCATTGGCTCCTGTTCCTTAACAGCAGTTTGTTAACACTTTCTTGAGCAGTGGGAGTGGTAGATTTCACAAGGGAAACTAGGAGTAGCAATCTGGAGGGAAGGAGAAGCTAGAGGACTTGTCTCAAGGCTACTTCTGCGTAGTAAATAATGTGTGTTCTAAATACACTTTTTTTTTTGAGACAGGGTCTCACTCTGTCGCCCAGGCTGGAGGGCAGCGGCGCAATCTTAGCTCACTGCAGCCTCTGAGGCCTCCCAGGTTCAAGTGATTTTCCTGCCTCAGCCTCCAGAGTACCTGGGCCCACAGATGCACACCACCACACCTGTGGGGTTTTTTGTTTGTTTGTTGTATTTTTAGTAGAGACGGGGTTTTGCCATGTTGGCCAGGCTGGTCTCAAAATCCTGGCCTCAAATGATCCATCCACATCTGCCTCCCAAAGTGCTGAGATTACAGGCGTGAGCCACTGCGCCCAACCAAAAATATGCTTTTATCGATAATTATAAATTTTTGTTTATGTATTCATTATGATTCTGGAAGGGGGTTGTGGGGTTTATAAAAATTGGTGGCGGGGAGCTAAAGCTCTCCCAGGCCATTCCTTCCCCTTGTCAGTGCTATAACGAACTGTTCTAAATTGATAGAAGATTTCAAGTGCTGTCACAATACACATATGTAACACACACACCCACACAAAGGTAACTGTGAGATGGATATGTTAATTTGCTTGACTGTAGTAATCGTTTCACTGTGTTTATGTATATACTACTCAAAATATACACTTTTTATTACAAAAAAAAGAGACAAAAATAAATCGTATGGAAATATGAAGTTTAAAAAGACACAATTCTTGCCCTCAAAATAGCATATAGTCTAAACAAACGGGTAAGGCACAAAGAGAAGGCAAAGCATAAATCAAAGAAAAAGACTGAGGTAACTGCTGATTATGGGCATAGTACATAACCAACTGTTCCACCTTGAGGTTACAAATGAAAACATCAATGTTGAGGGCTAAGTTGGTTTTAAATTCTGCCTTAATACTGTGTTGATGGTGGCAAAAGACCTCCATGGAAGGGGGTGTAGGAAGAAGAAAGGACAAGTGTCTTTTTCCTAGTACCCCAGAAATGAGGTCCTAAGCCCTGGTGAGTCCAGAGAGGCACCTCGTCCCAGCACACAGCTAATTATGTATCAGCTCTTTGGGAAGAGGGGTTTCAAATCCTCCAGAGAGTTCAACTCAGGTCTGGAGACTGAAAACAACCCAGGTGGAGCAGCTTCATTCAACACTTACTGTGTAAATATGTTATTAAGCACTATATTGGGGATAAAATAGGACAAATATGTTCTCTATCTTCAGAGTCACTGGAAGAAGTTTTCCTCTCTGCCACCTCACTATCACACTCAGGATCTTACCTGTGCATAATCATTCAGAAGGATCTACCAAAACAACTGGGCTTGCATTTTCCAGAAGCTTCTTATCCTCAAGACTGTGTGCCCCTTACGAATAGAGTGCAAACAAATGCAACAAAAAATGTAGAAGATGCTGTGGCCCACTCCTTTTTTTTTTTTTTTTCTAGAGACAGGGTATCATTGTAGCCCAGGCTGGAGTGTAGTGGTGCAAACATGGCTCACTGTAGCCTCCACCTCTAGGGCTCGAGCAATCCTCCCACCTCCCAGCCTCCTGAGTAGCTGGGACCACAGGTGTGTGCCATCACGCCTGGCTAATTTTATAATATTTTGTAGAGATGGGGTCTCCCTGTGATACTCAGGCTGTTCTCAAACTCCTAGCCTTGAGCAATCCCTCCACCTTGGCCTCCCAAAGTGCTAGGATTACAGGCATGAGCCTGGACAGTTCTCTTTAACTCTCAAATGCCCACATCAGAAAAGATAGTACAAATGTAAGTTGATTTTCCTATTGCTCTGTAGGGCCACTGTGTTAACAACAATTTTTAACTTAATGAATGATAACTGTGAGTCAATTCAAATAAACCAGGCCAAGTCATTCTATTACACAGTAGATCAGAGCAAAATCCATTCTAGCCTGGACCAGTGGTATCCAAACAAAAGGCCAATGTAATTAACATTCCATCCTGAACTCTTTTTTGTTTTTTTTGAGACAGAGTCTCATTGTATCACCCAGGCTGGAGTGCAGTGGTGTGACCTCGGCTCACTGCAACCTCTGCCTCCTGGGTTCAAGCAATTCTCCTACCTCAGCCTCCCAAGTAGCTGGGACCACAGGTGCGTGCCACCATGCCTGGCTACTTTTTTGTATTTTTAGTAGAGACAGGGTTTCACCATGTTGGCCAGGCTGGTGTTGAACTCCTGACCTCAGGTGATCTGCCCACCTTGGCCTCCCAAAGTGCTGGGATATTACAGGTGTGAGCTATAGCGCCAGGCCCCTGAACTCTTGAATCTATCCACCATCCCCTCCTCCAAAACTTCTTCCTCCCCAGGCTTTCTCCACCTCAAAAAATGGCAACCCCATCAACCCAGCCACTTGCTTCATCCAGAGACTTGGGAGTCATCTTTAATGCATCTGCTTTCTAACTTCTCAGATCTAATGACTACATCCTGTCAATTCTACCTCCAACTTCTCTTCATCTACTTCTCTTTCCTCTAGCATCACCCTGATCCAAGTCATCTTTATCTCCCTCTTAGAAAACTGCAATAGCTTCCTAGCTGACCTGCTTACTTCCACTCTTACAGGAATCCATCAGATTCCTTAGATACCTAATAGGCCTCTTTTTCTCCACATACCTAGCTCATCATAGCACTCATCACAATTTATTTAAATATATATGGATGTATATAGTTACATACATTTGTTTATATATGTAAATGCCCTCAGGCGGGCAGATCACCTGAGGTCAGGAGTTCAACACCAGCCTGGCCAACATGGTAAAACCCTGTCTCTACTAAAAACGTATATATATACACGTTTATGGAATGTTTCTCTCCTCAGAATTTAATCTCCATGAAGACAAAGTCCATGTCTGATTTTCTTTTACTGAAGTTTTATTCCTAGTGCCTAACACAGTACCCAGCATATAGTCAGCATCAGTAAAACTTGTTGGAAGAATGAATGAATTAATGAATGAATGAACGAATGCTTTGTGGAATCCCTGCATGACAGAAGTCCTTCTGTTCACAATAGACAACTGTAGTCCAGAGTCCATTCTCTTAAAAGTCTTTCTTTTAACCTCAAAGCCACATGAGTCAATTCCTCAAAGAGAATGTACTTACTCCTCCAGGCTGATTATATAGGGACCTTCTAGCAGAGTCGTTTAGGAAGAAAACAGTCAGATCTCTGATGGAGCCAGACTAGATGGAGAGAAGCCAAATGAGAATTCTCTTTCTAATGCGTTGGAAAGATCTGAAGAAGAAAATGAAACAAAAATCTCAGTCTTAGAGCCTTTGAGGAATTCTTGCCATCTGGTGGCAATAATCTTAATCTGCAGGCAAGCAAGCAGTTTCCCTCAACTTTCTATAATGTCTCAACATTTCTGAAATTGTACAATGATTTTAACCTTGGTGTGGGTCTCCTTTGATTTAATCATGCCCTGTATTCTAGAAATTTATGGCCTTCAGCTCTGGGAAATTTTCTCAAATTATTTCTTTTAGTATTTTCCTTCCCAATATTTTCTCTTTCTCTTGTTGAAATTTCTATTATATTATTCAGATGTTAGATCTCTGATCTTTTAACTTGCTTTTCTTTTTTCTTCTATCTCCCATTATGTCTTTTTGTACTAATTTTTGAAAGGTAATACTTTTGGCTCCACCAAAATATCACTAAAACAACCCACTGATTAAACAAAGACAACTTTATTCCTATGGCAGTAAGGAAGAACACTAACTTGACAGAGTCTTAGTAGCCTCTCAGAAGGGGCAGGGAAAGGTTGACCTATTTACAAAGTTTTGAAGTCGGTTTAAGTCGGGTCTTTCAGTGCTAGGGCTTGATCAGAATTGGATAAGGATAATAGTTTAGAGTTGGTGGATACAGCAAGGATTTTGAGGTGACGGATTCAAAGAGTGTTGGTGCCAGTCTTGGTGGCTCATGCCTGTAATCCCAGCACTTTGAGGGACTGCTGAGGGAGGATCACTTGAGCCCAGGCATCTGAGACCAGCCTGGGTTATATAGTGAGACCCCTGTCTCTACCAAAAAATAAAAAAATTAGCTGAGCATGGTGATGCATGCCTGTAGTCCCAGCTACTCAGGAGACTGAGGAGGGAGGATCACTTGAGTCCAGGAGTTGGAGGCTGCAGTGAACTATTATCATGCCACTGCACTCCCGCCTGGGCAATAGAACGAGACCCTGTCTCAAAAAAAAAAAAAAAAAGTAAACTGTCACTTGATAATGTCTATTGGTAAATTGGACAGTTTGATGTTTATTTTAACAGGTTCTGGGGGAAATAAATCCCAGAATAAACAAGGTTATTTGCTTCTTTTATTGCCTCATGAAAGAGGTCCTTTTTATAATAAAGTTTTATTTGTGAAGAGACTGAAAGAGTAATGTCTTGTAAATTTAAACAGTAAACTATGTGGCTTCAGTCCTCAGAAACCACTTTATTTTCCTTGTCTTATTTTCCTTCCCTTCTGTTGAATTTTTTTTTTTTTTTTTACTATAGCATTTTTCACTTATAAGGGTCTCTTTTCTTCTCAGTGCTCCTTTTTAAAGCCTCCTTTCTTTGGGGAGAAGGGAGATATGGTATCTTTTCCTAGCAACGAAAACAGACAGTAGGTATTTTTTAAACACATTTTCCTGCCAACTCCATTGCTTTGATTTCCTCTGAGTTCCATTTTGTTCATTCTGTCCTTCATGCTGGAGAAATTCCTTTATTGTCTGAAGGTGATCCTTTATAGGACAGTGACCAATCACAGGCATAAAGTATCAGTTAAACAAGATGAATAAGCTCTGGAGATCTGCAGCATGACAATGTGCCTATAGACAACAAAAACATATTGTACACGTAACAGTGTGTTAACAGGGTAGATTTCATGTTCAGTGTTCTTACCACAATAAATTAAACTAAAAAAAGAACAGTGAGACCAATGCCAGAGGTGAGGCAGAGTAGGAGGCTGGACTGATCAGTGTAGAATGATCTTATTAAGCTTGGAAGGTTTTCCCTGCTCTTGGGGTGGAACATCTTCCCAAAGAGGAATTTTCCAGTTTTCTGTGGGTTGAAGAGGGTAAGCTTGGTTGCGGCATTCTCAGAGTTGAGTTGGAGGAGTGAGCTGGGTTGTCACTGTCTAATACTGGCTTTCGTTTAAGTCCCATTTTCTGTAAATCATCCCTGCCCTCATCTATGGCTTTTTTCTTTTTTTTTTTTTTCAGTCACTTTTCCTGTTTCAGAGATACCTAGCACCTCGAATACCCAAGCTTTTCTGCAGTTCTGGGAATTGGCTTGCTCTGAGTTTCTTTCATTCATAGTTTAATGGGTTAATGACTCTGCTAGGTCAGTTTCCACCTTTCCATCTGCTTTACAGCTCTTAAAGTGTAGTCACTGTCATCTTCTTACCCAGTTTCTTTGTCCTTGTGGGTTTATGCATTTTGAATATATTGGCATTTTAGAAGACTTTGGCTAGGCATCAGCGGTAATGAATGTGCTCATTCGACCACATTTAACCAGGAGTCTGCATTATATTCCTAACGTCCCCTCCAACTTCTAATTCTGTGATTTTAAATACAGTTTAATTAAGGCAAGAGTGAGTACATAATTAGATACGATGCTGGAGAGATTAAAATTTCATGCAAATGAGATAAAAAAGAGAGGTAATTAGCTTTAGCTTTTCAATAATCAGTCTAGGGGAAGCTTCACGGAAGAGGTATTTTAATAAATGAACCTGAACCCGTTCTCTCTTTCTCCCTTAAGAGCAGCATGGGTGAACCAAAGAGAAGTTGAGGTAGCCTGCAGCAATCTTGATCTTGATCCAGACTGTAAAAACAAATTACCATCAAGATTTAGGAAGGAAGAAGAGACAATATTAAAAACCTGAAAATCCCATAGGGAGAAACTGCATCTGCCTGACTAAGGCAATGCTAATAGGAATAGAAAGCAAGCATGGATAGATATTTAGATGATATGATTTTGCATTTTCTAAAGTAATGAATCAAGGGTTGGGCGTGGTAGCTCACATCTGTAATCCCAGAACTTTGGGAGGCCGAGGCAGAGGATCACTTGAGACCCAGAGTTCAAAACCAGCCTGGGTGACACACAGAGATTCCATCTCTACAAAAAACTTAAAAATTCGCTGGACATGTGGTACATGCCTGTAGTCCTAGCTACCTGGGAAGTTGAGGGGGAAGGCTCGCTGGACCCCAGGAGTTTGAGTCTGCAATGAGCTATGATTGTGCTGCTGCCCTCTGGCCTAGGCGACAGAGAAAGACCCTGACTCTAAAATTTAAAAATACATAAAAATAAATAATGAATAAAAATTGGTAAATTATTAAGAGCTTACTGAATACCTATAAGTAAAGAGGACACTGTACTGATGTAATAAGAAAGAGAAAAAAAGAGCCGGGCGCTGTGCCTGCTTTTCCGTAATCCCAGCACTTGGGAGGCCGAACGGGCTGATCACGAGGTCAGGAGACGTCCTGGCTACAACACGGGTGAAACCCCGCTCTCTACTAAAAATACAAAAAAACTAGTCACAGGTGGCGGCCTGTGCCCCAGCCACTGGGAGGCTGAGGCAGGAGAATGCATGAACTCGGGAGGGGCGGAGCTTGCAGTGAGCTGAGGTCCGGCCACTGCACTCCAGCCTGGGTGATAGGATGGTGGTCGCCCCCAAAAAAAAAAAAAAAAAAAAAAAAAAGAGAAAAAAAAAGAATTGTGCCCTAGTTATGATATTCTTAAATACTAAATATTTTTGATATTGTTGGGTAATTTATGACTTAAGAACAATTACAAAGTGACAAGTTAATGAAAAGCTTAGAAGATTTCAGTACAAATTAATACTGGACATGCAAGAATGATTCAAAAAGGAAATTAAGAAAACAGTCTCATTTATAATGGCATCCAAAAGAATAAAATATCTAGGAATAAATTTAACTAAGGAGGTGAAAGTCTTGTGCACTGAAAACTACAATACATGGCTGGAAGAAAGTTAAGAAGACATCAATAAATGAAAAGATATCTCATATTCATCTATTGAAAATTGGAATATTTAATATTTAATATTAAGACAGCAATGCTACCCAAAGTGATCTGCATATTCAATACAATTCCTATAAAAATTCCAATGCCTTTTTTTTTTTTTGCAGAAATGGAAAAGTTGATCCTCTCAAATTCATATGGAATTGCAAGGGGTCCTGATTATCTAAAATAATATTGAAAAAATAAGTTGGAAGACTCACAGCTTCCAGTTTCAAAACTTACTACATAGCTACAGTAATCAAAAGAGTGTGTGCTATGGGCATAAGGACAGAGATAAACATCAATGGAATAGAATTTAGAGTCCAGAAGTAAACCCATACATCTATGGACAATTGATTTTCAACAAGGGTGCCAAGACCATTCAATGGGGAAGAAGTAATCTTTTCAAAAAATGGTTCTGGGAAAACTGGATATCCACATCCAAAAGAATGACACTTTCTGGACCCCTACCTCACACCACATACAAAAAGTAACTCAAAATGGATTTTAAAAAAAGACCGGGTGTAGTGGGCCACACCTGTAAATCCCAGCACTTTGGGAGGCCGAGGCAGGTGGATCGCCTGAGATCAGGAGTTCAAGACCAGCCTGGCCAACATGGTGAAACCCTGTCTCTACTAAAAATACAAAAATTAGCTGGGCATGCTGGTGCATGCCTGTAATCTCAGCTACTTGGGAGGCTGAGAAGGAGAACGGCTTGAACCCAGGAGGCAGAGAGACTACAGTGAGCCAAGATCATGCCATTGTACTCCAGCCTGGGCAACAGAGCCAGAGTGAGACTCCATCTCAAAAAAAAAAAAAAAAACAAACCTAAATGCAGGAACAAAAACTACTAAACTCTTAGAAGAAAGCATCAAGGTAAATTTTTATCACTTTGGATTTGGCAATGAATTCTTAGAGATGGTCCCAAAAGCACAAGCAATAACAGAAAAAATAGGTAAAATGGACTGTGTCCAAATTTAAAACTTTTATGTCAGGACATTACCAAGAAAGTGAAAAGACAACTAAATAATGGGACATTTGCAACTCATATATCTGCTAAGTGCCTGGTATCAGGTATATTTTTTAAAATTCTTACAGCTCAACAAAAAAATACAAGCAACTCAGTTTAAAAATGGGCAGAGGACTTAAATAGATATTTCTTCAAAGAAGATATACCAGTGGGCAACAACCACATAAAAAGATGCTCAACATCATTAGTCATTAGGGAAATGTACATCAAAACCACAATGAGATACCACTTCAAACCCACTAGGATTGCTATAATTAAAAAACCAAAACCAAACAACAACAAAAAAACAGAAAACAGTAAGTATTGCTAAGGAGTTAGAGAAATTGGAACTCTTGTACATTGCTGATGGAATACAAAATGGGGCAACCATTGTTAAAAAAACTGTTTGGTGGCTTCTCAAAAAAATCAAACATGGAATTACCCTATGACCCAGCAATTGTACTTCAAGGTACATATTCAAAGAATTGACAACAGATACCTAAACAAATACATGTACAAGGATATTCACAGCAACACTATTCACAATAAGCAAAAGATGGAAACAAACCACATGTCCATAAATGGATGAAAGAATAAATAAATACAATATGATGTATGCATATAATAGAATATTATTCAGCCATAAAAAAGGAACAAACGACTGATACATGCTACAACATGGAGGTACCTTGAAAACATTATGCTAAGTAGAATAAATCAGACACAAAGGTCATATATGGGTTTCATTTATATGTAATATTCAGAATAGAAAAATCTGTAAAGATAGAAAGCAGATTGGTTGTTGCCAGGGGCTAAAAGAGGGTAGAATGAGGAGTGACTGCTTAATGGGTAAAGGGTTTTCTTTTGGGCTAATGAAAATGTTTTGAAACTAGATAGAGGTGGTACACATTGTGAATGTTCTAAACACCACTGAATTGTATACTTTAAAATTATTAATATGGCCAGGTGCGGTGGCTTCCCTCTACAATCCCAGCACTTTGGGAGGCCAAGGCAGGCGGATCCCTTGAGCTCAGGAGTCCAAGACCAGCCTGGGCAATGTGGCGAAACCCTGTCTCTACAAAAAATACAAAAGTTAGCACATAGTGGCACACACCTGTTGTACCAGCTACTCTAGGGCTGAGGCAGGAGAATTGCTTGAGCCTGGGAGGTTGAAGTTATAATGAGCTATGATGGCCCCACTGCACTCCAGCCTGAGTGACAGAGAGAGACCTTGCCTCAAAAAATAAAATGATTAATATTATGCTATGAATGTCATCTCAATTTGTTTTAAAAAAAAAAGAGTGAAGGAGATGCTGAAGGACCTATTTTTTTAAAGCCTTAAAAGTAGAGAAAAATAGAGTGAAACAAATTCAAATACAAAGCCAAAACAAAACAAGGGTGAGAATTTCACCCTGAAAATAAAATGGATATGGACACTTTTAGCTAACAAGTAAAAAAGATTAGAGTATACACAATCACAAAAAAAGCAAATCAAAAAATTTTTCTGCGAGCAGTACTCTGGGTGCTGGCTGAATAGATGCAACACATAACTGTTATTTTAAAAATTTCACTGCAATGCTAAAGGGCAGGAAACCTAGACAAAATAGAGATAGGGAAGAACCCTGCTTTCCTGAGAACCTAGAAAGTTAAAAGCAATATCCTGGCCTGAAATGGATACAACAAAGACTAGAAAAGAAAGATTATCCTAAGGATCAGGACCTACAGATAAGACATTATAGTAAGAGATAGGAAGGGAGACAATGAATGCCTAACATAGACTAAAGCTTGGGGGCCTTGAGTAGTAGGGAACACAACACATAAAACGCAGAAGTGCCAGCAATTGATATCCCAGTAATTTCCAGCTTACCATCCCAAATTTTTCCCATCCCTGCCTAATAGCCTACTCCACAACAGTCATGGCAAAATCTGCTGCAACAGCCAGGGCTATAAGGTCAGCATTCCTTAACTCCTAGTTTAGCAGGGAAGCTCAAAATATACATTTTTCTTGAAACTAAAGTACTCTATTGGACCAGCCAGAGGGGATGAGCTTAAGGTGGGGAAGTAGATTTATGTGCCATTCATAATATTTGAATTTCCAAAAAAATATAAAGAGCCTTAGACTTAAGAAATAGAAACTGTGGTGTGTTTAATTAAAAAAAAAAAAAAAAAAATCCCTGCCACTATTGGTTAAACAGGTGGGTTTTAAAGCCAGAGCTCCTGGGATCAAATGCCAGCTCCACCATTTATTAGCAAGTTCATCACTCTTTGCTTGTTTTCTCATTTGTAAGAAGTAGATAATAATAGTATGTAAAGGTTTTTGAAGACCATATGTAAGATATGCATGGCACCTGGTGTTTGCTAAGGTCTCAACACATGTTACTTTCACTTTTCTGATCATTCTGTTTCCTGCTGAGGAGAGCTGCGCCCAGATTTGCTTTTTTCTTTTCTTTTCTTTTCTTTTTTGAGACAGAGTCTCGTTCTGTTGCCCAGGCTGGAGTGCAGGGGCACGATCTCAGTTCACTGTGAGCTCCGCCTCTGGGTTCGCACCATTCTCCTGCCTCAGCCTCCCAAGTAGCTGGGACTACAGGCGCCCGCTACCTCGCCCAGCTAATTTTTTTTGTATTTTTAGTAGAGACAGGGTTTCACCCTGTTAGTCAGGATGGTCTCGATCTCCTGACCTCGTGATTCTGGACATGGTAGTTCACATCTGTAATCCCACCACTTTGGGAGGCTGAGGTGCGAGGATAACTTGAATCTAGGAGTTGGAAGCCAGCCTGGGCAACATAGTGAGTCCCCATGTCTAAAACATATTTTCAAACAATTAGCTGGATGTCATGGTACATGCCTGTAGTCTATCCCAGCTACTTAGGAGACCAAGGTGGGAGGATCATTTGAGCCCAGGAGGTTGAGGCTGCAGTAAGCAATGATAATGCCACTGCACTCCAGCCTGGGTGACAGAGCAAGATTTGTCTCTACAAAAATAAAAAATTAGCCAGGCATGGTGGCACAGGCCTGTAGTCTCAGCTACTCAGGAGACTGAGACAGGAGGTTGCTTGAACCCAGGAGGTTGAGGCTGCAGTGAGCTGAGATCATTCCACTGTACTCCAGCCTTGGTTACAGAGCAAGATCTTGTCTCAAAAAAATTAAAGATTAAAATAAATAAACAGAAGACTGAAACATAATTAGAAATTCAGCCCTTCCTCTCCAAATTTCCTCTTGGTTCATGTGTGTGGGTCAAACTTTTAAAGAAGCCCAACAAATTGATTTGTAGCCAAAGACTGAGCTCCATGGTAATAATAGCAGTGGCTAACACTCCAAACTAACTGTGTGACAGTCACTATTATAGACTGATTTTTTATAATGACCCTGTGGGGTGGGTACACATTATCCCTGTTTTACAGATGAGAAAACTGAGTTACAGAGAGGCTAAGTATCTTGCTTAAGGTCAGCTATTGATATGGCTTTTAAATGGCAGTTAGGGTTAGAATCCAGGTAGTCTGTGTATTAGTCCTTTTGACACTGCTGATAAAGACATACCCGAGACTGGGAAGACAAAGAGGTTTAATTGGACTTAAAATTCCACATGGCTGGAGAGGCCTCAGAGTCATGGTGGGAAGTGAAAGGCACTTCTTACATGGCGGCAGCAAGAGAAGATGAGAAAGATGCAAAAGCAGAAACCCCTGATAAAATCATTAGATCTCATGAGACTTATTCACTACCATGAGAACAGTATGGGGGAAACTGCCCCCATGATTCCAATTATCTCCCACTGGGTCCCTCCCATAACACATAAGAATTATGGGAGTATAGTTCAAGATGACATTTGTGTGAGAATACAGAGCAAAACCATATCATTCTTCCCCTGGCCCCTCCAAATCTCATGTCCTCACTTTTCAAAACCAATCATGCCTTCCCAACAGTCCCCCAAGGTCTTAACGCATTTCAGCACTAACCCAAAAGTCCACAGTCCAAAGTCTCATCTGAGACAAGGCAAGTCCCTTCTGCCTATGAGTCTGTAAAATCAAAAGTGAGCTAGTTACTTCCTAGATACAATGGGGGTACAGGTATTGAGTAAGTATAGCCATTCCAAATGGGATAAATTGACCAAAACAAAGGAGTTACAGGGCCCATGCAAGTTCAAAATCCAGCAGGGCAGTCAAATTTTAAAGCTCCAAAATAGCCGGGCACAGCAACTCATGCCTGTAATTTCAGCACTTTGGAAGGCCGAGGTGGGTGGATCACCTGACGTCAGGAGTTTGAGACCAGCCTGGCCAACATGGTGAAGCCCTGTCTCTATAAAAATTCAAAAATTAGCCAGGCATGGTGGTGAGTGCCTGTAATCCCAGCTACTTAGGAGGCTGAGGCAGGAGAATTGCTTGAACCCAGGAGGCGGAGGTTGCAGCGAGCTGAGATTGCACCATTGTACTCCAGCTTGAGCAACAAAAGTGAAACTCCATCTCAAAAATTAAATAAATAAATAAAAATAAAAATAAAGCTCCAAAATGATCTCCTTTGACTCCAGGTCTCATATCCAGATCACGGTGATGTAAGAGGTGGCTTCCCATGGTTTTGGGCAGTTTCATCCCTGTGACTTTGCAGGGTACAGCTGCCCTTCTGGCTGATTTCATGGGCCAGCATTGAGTGTCTGGGTTTTTTCCATGAGCACAGTGCAAGTTGTCGGTGGATCTACCATTCTGGGGTCCGGAGGATGGTGGACCTCTTCTCACAGCTCCACTAGGTGGTGCCCCAGGAGGGACTCTGTGGGGGCTCCAACCCCACATTTCCCTTCTGTGCTGCCCTAGCAGAGGTTCTCCATGAGGTCCCTGCCCCTGCAGCAAACGTCTGCCTGGGCATCCAGTCGTTTCCATACATCTTCTGAAATCTAGACGGAGGTTCTCAAACCCCAATTCTTGACTTCTGTGCACCTGCAGGCTCAACGCCACATGGAAGCTGCCAAAGCTTGGGGCTTGCACCCTCTGAAGCCATGACCTGAGCTCTATGTTGGTCCTTTTCAGCCATGGCTAGAGCAGTTGGGATGCAAGTCACCAAGTCCCTAGACTGTACACAGCACAGGGACCCTGGGCCCTGCCCACAAAACCATTTTTTCCTCCTAGACCTCTGGGTCTTTGATGGGAGAGGCTGCTGCAAAGGTCTCTGACATGCTCTGGAGACATTTTCCCCATCATCTTGGGGATTAACATTTGGCTCCTCATTACTTACGCAAATATCTGCTTGAATTTACAAATATCTGCTTGAATTTCTCCTCAGAAAATGGGGTTTTCTTTCTTTCTTTTTTTTTTTTTTTTCCCTGATGGAGTCTCACTCTGTTGCCCAGGCTGGAGTGCAATGCTGCAATCTCGACTTACTGCCACCTCCATCTCCTGGGTTCAAGTGATTCTCTTGCCTCAGCCTCCTGAGTAGCTGGGATTATAGGTATGAACCACCATGCCTGGCTAAGTGTTGTATTTTTAGTGGAGACAGGGTTTCCCCATGTTGGCCCGGGTAGTCTAGAATTCCTGACTTCAAGTGATCCACCCACTTCAGCCTCCCAAAGTGCTGGGATTACAGGCATGAGTTGCTGCACCCAGCTAGGATTCTTTTCTATCTCACTGTCAGGCTGCAAATTTTCTGAACTTTTATGCTCTGCTTCCCTTTTAAAACTGAATGCCTTTAACAGCAACCAAGTCACATCTTGAATGCTTTGCTGCTTAGAAATTCCTTCCGCCAGATGCCCTAAATCATCTCTCTCAAGTTGAAAGTTTCACAAATCCCTAGGGCAGGGGCAAAATGCTGCCAGTCCCTTTGCTAAAACATAACAAGAGTCACCTTTGCTCCAGTTCCCAACAAGTTCCTCATCTCTATCTGAGACCACCTTAGCCTGGAGCTTATTGTTCATATCACTATCAGCATTTTTGTCAAAGTCATTCAACAAGTCTCTAGGAAGTTCCAAACTTTCTCACATTTTCCTGTCTTCTTTGAGCCCTCCAAACTGTTCCAACCTCTACCTGTTACCCAGTTCCAAAGTTGTTTCTACATTTTCGGGTATCTTTCCAGAAACACCCCACTCTACTGGTACCAATTTACTGTATTAGTCCATTTTCATGCTGCTGATAAAGACCGACCCAAGACTGGGAAGAAAAAGAGGTTTAATTGGACTTACATTTCCACAAGGCTGGCAAGGCCTCAGAATCATGGTGGGAGGCGAAAGGCACTTCTTACATGGTGGTGGCAAGAGAAAATGAGGAAGCTGCAAAAGTGAAAACCCCTGATAAAACCACCAGATTTCATGAGACTTATTCACTACCATGAGAACAGTATGGGGGAAACTGCCCCCATGATTCCAATTATATCCCACTGGGTCCCTCCCACAACATGTGGGAATTATGGGAATACAATTCAAGATGAGATTTGCGTGGGGAACAGATCCAAACCATATCAATCTGGCTCCAGTGAGCCTGCCCCAAACCCACTATAACCACTGTCTCTGGAAGCCTAGGATGAACCTGGCTATAATTCAAGAAGCAAATTACAGAGGCTTCCCTCTTTCTTTGAGTCAAGTTTCAAAGACATGGGAGAGGGGGGAGAAGGATGAGGAAGAGCATACAAGGCTTTTTTTTTTGTTTTGGTGCTGTGTTGTCTGAGCTTGGTGGGTTGAATGATGAAGTGGTGATATAATTTGGATATTTGTTCTCTCCAAATCTCATATTGAAATTGATCTCCAGTGTTAGAGGTGGGGACTGGTGGGAGACATTTGAGTCAGGAAGGTGGATTCCTCATGAGGGACTTGGTGTCATCCTCACTGTAATGAGTGAGTTCTCTACTAGCTCACAGGAGAGCTGGTTGTTTACAAGAGCATGGCACTCCTGTCCTGTCTTTTGTTCCCTCCCTCACCATGTGACACACCTGCTCCCCTTTCACCTCCAGCATGGCTGGAAGCCTCCTGAGGTCCTGACCAGAAGTAGATGCTGGTACCATGCTTCTTGTACAGCCTGCAGAACAGTGGGCCAAATAAACCTCTTTTCCTTATAAGTTACCTCAGGTATTCCTTTATAGTAATGCAAAACAGACTAAGACAGATGGGTTCATTGAGTAGGCATACAGGATGTGAGTATTCTTTTGAAATCATTCTTTAAAACTTACTTGCTAAAATATTAATAGAAAAATTATTAAATGATCTCTTATTAAAATGGAAAAAGACGACTGGGCGCGGTGACTCACGCCTGTAATCCCAACACTTTGGGAGGCCAAGGTGGGTGGATCACCTGAGGTTGGGAGTTCAAGACCAGCCTGACCAACATGGAGAAATATCATCTCTACTAAAAATACCAAATTAGCCAGGCGTGATGGCATATGCCTGTAATCCCAGCTACTTGGGAGGCTGAAGCAGGAGAATCGCTTGAACCCAGGAGGGAGAGGTTGCGGTGAGCCAAGATTGTGCCAGTGCACTCCAGCCTGGGCAACGAGAGCAAAACTCCGTCTCGAAAAAATAAAAAATAAATAAGGAAAAAGACATGGCTCTTTAATACTAAACCATAGTGAAGAATTTTAAAGAGCAGGATACCCCAGAAGTTTGTAAATAGAAAGTATTTTTGTTTCTATATTAATAGTTAAAGAGATATGTAGCAGCTGTGCAAATGTGGGAGTGGGGGGACTGCCCATTAAGTTTATACACTCCTTTCAAACTATTCTGTAGTTACATGAATTTCAGCTCACCCTCAAAATATCTAGAAATAGAGCTTTTCTCCATGAGTGCCATTCTTTGCTATACCACATTACATCATACAATTTATAGAAGGACTATGAGGAATTAAAATGTTAAGATTTTAATTGATATGGTAATGTTTATTATTTCAAACCTGATTCAGGTAAGATCCACAGGCAATTTTAAATATTGTTGAGGAAGTTGTCATTATTAGGAGACAGTGAACTGAAACTAAACATTAACATTTTCTACTAGAGATCTTGGTGAATTGATTGTAGAATGGGAAGTCACCAGCTTTGCCAACAAAACGGTAGCCTGAATGAGGAATGCTGAGGAAATGGACCAGTCTTACGCATGGTGGTCTGCTTACACCCCAAAATCTTTTCCATCTAGGGACTGGCAAAAGATGGAGTCCTCTAGAGAAGTGCTACAATGAAAAGGGAAAGGAATGCATGG